>NC_081827.1:247324135-247633462 GCF_030867095.1 Alligator mississippiensis
GCCATCACACTAGAGAGATGTAGCTTAATACCTGAGGAGTGACAAACAAGTCATTAGGTCAGCTGCCTGAATAGAAATGCCACTGCTTCTGCAAGCAGGAATCAAAGTTGGGTGCTTTTAATCCAAGCCAAAAATATTTTTTTGTGTTAAGACACGCACCCCATTTTGGGGGCGGGAGCTGACTGGGGGTGGGGAGTGGTATGCATGGTATGTGAGTAAATACAGTGTTCACCCATGAATACACAGATGTATCTTGGCAGTCAGGTATTTAAAAAGATGAGAGGAGGACTTCTATTAATGAAGGCACCTCCTCTGGCTTGGGGACTTTCATTTGAGTCCCGTAGGATTCACGGCCCCTCCCTGTGAGCCCATGCATATGTAATGCCTTTTTCACCTTGGAATCAAGGTCACACCTTTTTTGGCATGATGGATGGGGCAAATAGGGCCCTTGATGGCTGGACTGCTATATACAACCTTTCAAGTACTCTTGAAACCCTTCTGCCCCAGATGCTCCCCTAAAATGACATCTCAGTTTTTTTCCTTTGAATACTCCCGGGTCTACCAGTACTTTCCCCTCATCAAGGGAACCGCACTGCAGTTTGTAGATGCAGAAATCTTGCATGTGAAATGTATCCAAGCCTCTCAGGGTGCACCTCACGAGCAAGGAGAGGGTTAAAAAGCAGCTGGTTTCAACCCAAGGCTTTGCAGTAGGAGCTTTGTCCTATCTCCAGGTGTGCAGTGCCCTGGATGCATCTGGTTGCATCATAGAAAGTACTTGCCTGTGCGATGCATGCTTAAGGGCTGTTGAAAATGCACCGGACACGGACAGCGGTTGTATCATAATGTGGTTTTCCATCTGTACTCTGCTACTATTTAGGAATTTGGAGTGGATACAGACAGCTAGGAGACTTTTGGTACCCACCTCCAGTGAGGAAAGCAGACCCATGGGGGCTCAAGGAGCTGACCGCTTATCTTCCCTCTGCTCCTTTCAGAGGGATCAGTGGTTTCAGGTGACTTAGTTGCTGAGCGGAGAGGAGGGCAGAGCAGTCTCTTTCTGGGACTCGCTTGCTGTCCGCCAGACAGGCGGTCGGATCGAGTTGGTTTAGCTGCTGGGGTTGGGTTTTTTTGGCAGAAAACGTGCTAAAGAGTGAATCAAGGAAAAGCGCTTGTACACTGTCCTTTATGCAGAATAGTGCATGTGGGGGCAGGACAACGGGCTTCGTTCAAAGCTAGATCTTGCTTCGGTGGAAGTCGGGGCAAAATGTGCACTGTCTGCTCTTGGGCAAGACTTTCTCCTTCAACACAAGAGCAGGCAACAGCCACTCGGTGAAAAACACCCTCCCTTCAGTGCTGATTGCCCCGATATCTGATCTGAGCTCATTAAAAAAACCAACACCCCTCCCCCCCCCAAAAAAAAAACCAAACTGTATTAGAGATTAATTATCAAAGATTTGTAACAGCATCTGTGATATCAACACTGGCATGCATATTAATAAAGATAATTTACATTTGAATTCTGCTGTGTAACAAACTTCTTTTTAGGGAAGGCATTTTCTTCCAGGCTAACCCTTAATGGGAGATAATTAAGGGCAAATAATCTTATTTATTCAATTGTTACAAAAGTCAGTTTGTTGTTGAGTTTTATAGTAATCACTTGTTTTATTTTCCTACTGCAACATGGTTGGGGCTCTCGGGGGGCTAACGTAGCTGTCCCTTTTTTTTAATGACAGATTGGATTTGTATTCCCGGTAGACTTTTTTAGACTTGTGTGTGTTGGGGCATTGAAGTTTGTGCAGGGGTCATGTTTTTTGTTTTGTTTTTTTAGTGGGGAGCAGTTGTGGGTTTTCATATTTGCCTTCAGTTTTGAAGAATCCTACAGGGCCTACTTTGGGCCAAAATATCAGGCATTGTATAAAGTAGCTTTTACTAAACACAAGACAGTAGCAATCTTTGTGTGATTATTATGAACGTCTGCAATATGTTCAAAAACATCCAAACCAACCCCCCTCAGACTATTTGCAACCCAAGCATTGCAATGATGTTTTTGCACGCACGACCCTGAAAGAGCGAGGACATGATAAGCAAAATGCAACTTGTTTTTCCCTGAACAGAGAGAAATGCTGAAAGTTGAGTGTATAGTGTACAGATTAATGCACATGTGGGTATGTAACGGCTCTCTCTTGCTAACCAATAGCAAATCAATGTTTTAAAATCTCCGCTTTCAGCATCCTTTTTAATTTGAGCTGATGGCTTCAAGTCAAGTTAGGGCTGGCTGCTTTCGGGAACAAACATCATTTACTGGACTTGGGACAGGAGGAACTGGGTGAAATGCTACAGCTTGCGTTAAATAGGAAGAGGGGTTAGAGGCCTTAGAGGTCCCTGTCGGCTTCACAGTCTGTATGTCCAAGGTGGTGTTACAGCACTGTTTCTCAAGCTTCTCATACCTGGAGCATGCTTTTTTTCCCCCCTGGATTAAAATTGGCAGCATTCTTCTCTCTTGTGCCCAAAAAGGGGTGGGTGCTTGTATGTGCACAAACTTCTTCAAAACTTACCATATGTGCACAATACATACTTACCGTATGTGCACAAACTTCTTCAAAACTTACCATATTCCATTCCCTTGCCGAAAGAAATCATAGCAGTGCTGAGGTGAGATGTATTTTTCTGAATTTTGCAGCACCCCAGTTGAAAACCACTGGGGTAGATCCAAAGTCAGAAAAGACCTGGAGTTTGGAGGCCTTGCAGCTAAAAAAGAGTTGAGGACCCCTGAACTAGCTGGTGCCACTGCAGGGTGGCAAGGCAGGACCTCACCGTGCTGTGCCCTGCTCTTTCCACTGCCCGTCTCCTGCTGAGCCCGGGAGCGTGGAGGGGAGCAAGGGCTTGCCTTGCTGCTGAGGCTGCTCCTGCAGGGTCTTGCATGCTGGCGACTACCCCTGCAGCCCATCCTGCCCACCCCAGGAGTGGAAAGGATGGCGTTTTAATGACCCACGTTTCTATAAAACTGTGGCTCACAGATAGCCGAACAGCTCTCTCGTTGTTAATGCTCTGCTTCGCTGTCGGAGTTAGCCGTGCCCTTTCCCTTACCTTGGCCACTGATCCAGGAAGGGCAACAAAGATGAGGCCGTTTCTGTTGACTGATTCCTCCTCTTGTGTGTTTTACTATGCGACGGGCTTTAGTCTGATCTTTGTCATGCTGGGGGTAAATCCAGAGCAAGTCTTTCTATCTTCAAACAAATTGCTCTGGATTTAGAGGAGCGCAGCTGAGCTGAGACGCTGGCCCTCCCTCGCTTACAGGTGAGAGTGTGCCTTGGCGAGTAGCTGGGAGAAGGCTCAGCCCGGTTGGTCTCCATCTGGCCTGATGGACTAGTGGGTTGTGGCTCGCGTCCTGGGAGCTTATTTGACTCTTCAAAGCTGATGAAGTTTTGTAGTTGAGGTAAGCTGTAGGGCTGGGACTTTCAGAAGAGCTCAGGGGCATTTTTTCAGACCAACTTCACTCTGTGGGTTGAGTTTGGCAGGGAAACAGAGCTAGCAATTGAGGCCGTGTCTCCTGACTTCCCAGCCACAGCACTGAGCACCAGATAACCTTTTCTCTCTCCCCCGTGCTAACAAGCCTCGACTGTGTCCGGGGTTGGCATCCTTCTAAGGGTAGCATGGATGAGGTTCCCTTGTCTTGTTGCGTGTCTAAATCTCTCCTGCTTTCTAATTTCTTTGCCTTCGTTTATGTGTAGTGTGCACTTCCCCAACAGCGGCAGGCCGTCAGAATGGATCTTACCTTGGCTTTCATCTTGCATCAAAAGATGAAAAAGAAATGTGAACATCCATTTGACTTGCACAGGTAAAAACAGCTAGTTCTGGCATGCAGCAGCGTGTGTGAGATATTTAAGGACTTATCCAAATAAATCTGGAAATATCTTTCCTCTGATTCAGTACCCATTGTTGACAAGTGTATTTTGCATGAGTGTGTGTCCAAACGGGCCTGTACGCAGTGCATCGTATAGATTCGGAGGCCGGAGGCTGTAGCCCCGGATCAGTGGGGGCCAACCTTATTGGCAGGCATGGTACAAATTAGCCCTGCGACCTCCCTGAGTACCACTGCGATCCCCTTCCACTGCCCAAAAACATCCCTAGCAACATGGACAGACAAAACAGTTATATCAGGTTAACATTGCATCAGTTGGTTTGTGGAAATTGTTTCATGTGTTTGCTCTGTCCTACATTAGATGGAAACTAAATGTGGGGGGTGGGTTATCCCTAAATGCTGGCAATAAGTGAAAAATATGCTAAATTACCACGGTTTGTATTCCACTTGCCATAGGATAGAGTAGACTTATGACATGGGTACAGTGGCTCAGTTTTATGTGTGGCCAGTTCCCCCTTTATACGGTCACGTCCCCCTTTCTCCTGTTATCATCAGACTAATTTTGCAGGAAGCGTCTCCTCACTCCCCAGTGTGGTGACATTGCGGCCAGGCCCTGCGAGAGCAGACTGGGAATCGGGGCTGAACACGTGCGGTACTTTAGCACCTCTTCGCCTACAGCAAGGGACTGAAAGGGGATGTCCTAGAGGAACGGGACACTTTTAAGGACCCAGCCAATTCTCTTGGAGAAGCAGCCTCAGTAGGTTATGCAGGTGGAAACTACCTGGTCCCTTTGTTTCCTTTTGTCATCTCCTCCCTCTGCCTGGCTATCAGCCGCCTCTGGGCATTCAGATCGCCCGTGGGCTTCTGGGAAGCTTTTGGCTTTTTGGGAGGTTTCCTGGCAGTCATTTAGGCAGGGAGCCCAATGGGCGAGGTACAAGCAGGGAGTCCTGGATGCAACCGGGTGCTATCGGCACTAAGACTCAGCTAGACAAGTCCACGGGCTGCTGTTTGAGGATGGGGATGTCCAGATACCCAGCACATCCCTCGGTCCCTAGTTTCTTCATTCGGCAGAAAAACCACAAGGCTCTAGGCCCAGAAGATGGCATCAAGAGGATGGCCTAGCGCAACGCAAGAGGGGCTGCAGGCTGTCTACATTTGTCTCGCTCTGCCTTGAAGATCTCTTAGAGAAGGCAGTGTAGAGAGGCACCTTATAGACTAACTTCATCAGATAGCCTCCAACGAAGGGAGCTCTTGCTCACAAAAGCTTATGCATCTCTGATTCAGTTGGTCTGTATGGTGCATCTCTACTCTGCCTTCTGCCGGCCCTCAGACTGTCATGGCTAAATCTTTTTCAGTCTTCCTAGAGTCTTAGGGCCCAGCTGGAATAACCATACCGGAGCAAAAGAGGGGCAAATTCTTGGCTTAGCTGTACAGCAGAGGAGGATCTGGTACAGTTGCTCACTCGCCCCTTCTCCATAACGAGGAAAAGTATTCCCTCTCCTCCTCCTCCCTTTCTCCCCTTCTCTCCCTCTCCTTCTGTCTCATATTTCTAGGGAGTGAAGCAGACAGACAAATGCAGGCTGCCGCATCTCGTGTGTTAGGGCAGTGCCAGAGCCCATCTGTCAAGGGGGTGAATCACAAGGAGCTTGAGCAGGAAATGAGTTTCTCTGAGTCTGAGGGTTTGCCGGGAAGCAGGTGCAGGGCTCCCCCTCCCCACGCAGCACCTCTCCGGTTTGCTCCAGGGAAGAGCAGGTTTTTCTCGCCTCCTCCTGCTTGTCTGCACAGGGATCAGTTCTTGCCGATGGCCCGTGTTCCTGTGCTGCTGGGCCGGCTTTCAGAGCGAGAGGCCAAGGAAGCTCCGGCCTGGGGGGGAGGATGCAAGGAAGGAAATCGGACAGGGAGGAGACCCGGCTATTACCCTGGAGCTGTGCCGGGTCCCTTCCCTGGATGCAAACCGAGGCTGCCAGATTGAGTTTTTGTTGGGTTCAGAAAGTATTCATCATCAGAGGACCTTCATGAGCATGCTAGACACCTTCCAAATACATCCCGAGCTCCTGCCTGCAGGCTCAAAGCCTGCCGTAGACATGAGAAGCAGCTTTTATATCAGGTCACTGATCCCATGAGCCAGCAATTTCCTCCATCTCTTTGGCCTCTGGAGGAATATGTGCGCGAGACAGGCAGAGCGATGTAGCAGAAGGGTTTGGTGCAGAACACAGCTTGCAGCTGCTCCTCCCTGTTTGAGGCAGGAGGAAGCACCTGCTCTGCTCACCCCTTGGCAAACCCGTCTGCGAAATGGGGGAGTTTCTAAGCACAGAGCCCAGGTGGACTGAAGCGGAGCCCAGCTCTGCTGCCGAAGTAAGTGTGAATAACCCTGGAGCGTGTCGACAGGGAGCTGGGATCGTGGTCCCTTGCACAGAGCAGACCACAGATCGCGGTCCCTTTTGCGGTTCCTCTGCTGCGCCGGCGGAGCGTGGTGTGTGCAGGTACGGTCAGGAAGGTGGAGTTGCTGCTCTGAGGAGCACACGGGATACAGTGCCCCAAACCGGCCCGCTTAGCCCTTCTCCCTTGTTTTCTTTCTGCTCCGTGCAGATCAAGCTCTAGAGCACCGGTGCTCAGCATTTTGGCCCTGCATGCCAGATGAGTAACGCAGGGCTGGACTAGCTGGGGGGCCAGTTATCACCCCTTCCTTGCCCTGCACACTGGGATTGAGCCCTGGGAGCCCAGCATCACCCCCTTCAACCACCTCCCCATGCCAGGATTGGGTCCGGGTGGCCCCAGCACCACCCCTTTGTGCCTGCCAGGCTCTGGGAATGGGTTTTGGGGTCCCGGCGCTATTCCCACCCGGCCCTGTGAGCTGAAATCAGGTGCTGGATCCAGTGCACAGGGCTTGGGGGTCCCCATAGGTCTGGAGATTTGGTAATAAGGGAGTGGTGGTACTAAATTTCCAGGCCTGGATGACATCGTGCCGTGGGTGGGAGGGTGAGCACCCCTGCTCTGGAGCAAGGGTGACAAACGCGCCAGATCCTGGCCCGCAGAACAATGTTGTGACAACCCCCCCGAGCCCGAGCATCTTTCCTCTGTTCTGCTGTGTGTCCTGGGGGATAGACTGGGTCTTGCTCCCGGGGAAGACTCCTCGCTCCTAGCAAACTTAGTTTCCTTCACCCCAGACCGGACCCTCGCAGCTCCAGCGGAGGCAGTTCTGCCCCTCGGGGGATACCCCCTGGGTTTGCAAAGTAAAGAAAGCAGATCCTCCCCACCTCTCCCCTTCCACGAGCATCCCTTGCTCCGTGATCGCACTTTGCCACAATCAGTAAGGCAAAACGGAAAACAGGTTTTGTTACAGGAAGGATAAATCGTGGGGACAAAAGGAGCTACAGTTTGAGAGAGAAGAGCAAAATACAGGGTCAGCAACACCGGATCTCGCCCTGCTTCCCTATGTAGAAACAACTCCAGAATAATCCCTTGTAACCAGCCATTTCCCGGCAGGGGGCTTTTCTTGGCTTGCTTCCTGCCAACCTCCCTCAGCTTGCCCTAGCTAGGGCTTAAATACCTGGTTTTCAGTCTTTTCTTATTTGTAGACCCCGTTGGAAATTTCAAATGGAGGTATGGACCCCTCTGACTTGTAAGCGTAGGTATTCACATACTTTTGATCATAGTCATCCTTCACGGACCCCTAAGACGTAGTCTGTGGACCCCCAGGGGACCACGGATCGCAAGTTAAAAGCCACTGGTCTAGGTGGTTTCTCCAAGTTTGGAAGCATCTGGGTTTTGGGGTTTTTTTTATTTACCAGCTTAGAAGCTGGGGCCACAAAACCTCCCCTCTTCCCTGAGGATTTCCTGAACACCACCCCACTTTCCAGGCACCAGGCTTTAATCCCTTCCAAATCTGTCTCTTGTTTCGGGGGAGTCTCAATAGTATACAGATTAACTTTTCCTTTCCACCAGGTGGGAGTGACTGAAGGCATCCCTCCTTTTTCAAAAAGCTTTCTGGGCCCATTTAGTTGAGCCTTGCTTCAGTCTGTGCAGGGAGCAAACACGACCGTCTGTGAATAGGAACGGCTGTTCTTTTGCGGACGCCCCCCAGCACCACCCTGCCTGGCCCAAGATGCATACCAACTGGTCTCTTGGGTGTGTGCTAAATACCTTACTGAGTTATCTTCCAGTTATAGCATCTGTGGCTGAGGGTGAGTGATACCCACGTTAGCCCCCATGGTACTCGAATACTGCTCATCCGACCATCAGAGGTGAGTCCGGCTCCAGCCACCGAGGAGCCCCCCACAGTCTGGATCCAGCTCAGCGGCTGGGTGAATTTGACACTCCTGCTCTAGGAAAAGTCCTTCAGAGACTGCATATGAATATTTAAACCTGAAATGGAGGCCTCGGCTATTAGGAGGATGTCCCTCCCACTTCCCCTTGGCTGGGGCTTTCAGATGAGCAGACAACGGAATAACTTGACACGAGCAAAATCCATGAAAGCACATGGCGAGTTTGCCTGTGGCGATTAACGTGTTTCAGTGGTCTTGGATGCTGAGTCCAAGGATACTTTTACCTGCAGCAGAATAATGCTTAGCCCTTCTGCCCGAGGGTTTTTTTTTTGTTTGAGGTTCTTCTTTTTCCCTCCAGCCATAGATGTGTTTGCGAGGAGGTTGCTGCTGCTTGGTAGAGTCTGCACCAAACAGGTTCTGGCGCTGTATAGTTCGAGGGGGCAGTGTAATGGTTAGAGCAAACACGGGTTCAGAGAGGATGAGTTGGAGCTGGGAGATGAGCCAGCTTGGGCTCAGGTGGGGTGCTGGAAATGGAGATTCATTCCCCAGCCTTGCCGCAGATTCATGCTGGGTGCATTTGCACGTTCAGTAATGTGCTGTAGTTACTGCGCATTACATTTTGTACTTTTTTTTTGTGCATGGGTTTTTGCAGACAACAACTGCGCAGCAGCCTGGTCCTGCTGCACGGTAGCGTGTCAGCACAGGTTTTGCCTGGCACACTTCTGTGCAGTGTCATTAGGCGACTGCACAGTTAGCGCCTCGTGTAGATGCATCTGCTGTGGCTTTGGGCAAGTTGCACGTTTCTCTCTGTGTCTCTTCTCCCCATTTGTAAAACCAGATTGATACTATACACTTGCGTGTGTGCTGGGGGTGGCGGGGGGTTGCATACAGACTGAGGGCAGGGGTGGTTGTGGGGACCAACTTTTTTGGCACACATGCCACAAATTACCCCCGCACTCTCCCCAAGCGCCATGCCGATCCTTTTCCTCTGCCGGATCTGCTGCTCTGCTTTTCGATCTCCTGCTGTCCCCTCCCCAGTCTGCCAGATGTTGCACAGAGAAGCTGCCCCTGCCATGTGCTGCAGGTTCCCCCCCCCCCCCCCCCCCCGCTGTTGTACCTTAAATTGGGCCTCCAGGGCTGAAAGGACAAGACCTGTGACCAAAGGTGGACACACCCCCCGTTCCTCCAAGCTATGAGTTAGGGGCTGGGTGAGTAAAAGCCCAAAGCCGGGTCTGTGCTGTGCTACCACACACCACGTTCCCAAGCAGAAACTGCACCCGTTTAACTTAAGTCGGTTCATTTATACCGGTGCAAAGCCCTTATTCCAGTTTAAAGGTGGCTTGTTGCAGCTTGGTTTAAATCGGTTCTCAAATGATTCGGGACAGTCCAGGTTTCTGCTATTTTGCCTTTGGCGGTTTTGTTCTGGCTCAAGGATCAGACGTTGCTGGTCAAGCTGTACACCGTGGTGGCGTTGAGGCAGCTTGCTCTGAGCACGTTAGCTCGACTCCTCGAATTCAGCACTGTAGCACGCATGCACGCTCGCTCTGTGACGGCAAAGTGCACGGGGGGGCTTGAAAGCTCTCATCAATCATGAAAAGCTCGTTAGAACTTGTAGACCGCGGTTCGGCAACAAGCAGTTGCCGGTGTGAGGAGTCCTGCTGTGTTTCCGAGATGTTCAGCGTGATTGAATCTGATTGCTGAACTTTAGCTCGCACCTAGACCCACCTAACGAGCTGCTTAATTGTCTGCATAAATGAGTGACTGGTGTATGACAGGCCCAGTCCTGATCCTGTTCCCGTTTGTTGTCAGGTGTGGACACTCGGTAGCCCTGGGAATTGGGCGCTAAATAAGGAAGGAATGTGATCCCAGCCCCGGAGGGGGACCCAATTTAATCCCAGTGCTGGCACTCCCTCTGTGGCTTTGGGCTGGGCCAGAATTTCGCTCATGCCTATTAGCAGCATGAAAAAACATATTGCATCCCTAGCTGACATGGCAATACCAGCCCAACCCTGTGTGGAGATTAAATGGACAGGGATCCCTGGTTGGGATATGGTTTCTGGGTGTCAGACGGCTCATTCATTGCCGTCCCACTGCCCAGCCATGCCCCCAGGAGCAGGGGTAGGAAGCAGAGACCAGGGGGTGGGAGACCCTGGATGCTGTAGCAGCAGCCGGGCACAAGGCTGGGGGCCACACGTGGGCTGGATGCAGTCCGTGGGCTACCGGTTGTTCGGCCCCGACTTGGAGCGTCAAGAGGACTCCTTTTCCTGGGACGGTTGTGCATGCTGGGGAGCTTTGCTCTTCTGGCTGTCGTGGTACAGAGTCGTGGGAACAGAGGCCTGGCAGGGGTCTCGAGCTCTTATCCGACCCCCACCATGGAGGCAGAATCAAGGGCCTGACGAATACTAAACTCCCCTGTGAAGCAGTCTCCGCTTTTCCTAGGCAGTCTGTTGCAACGTGTTGCTGCCATTCAAGTAAAAGCTCGCTCTCCTATCTAACCTAAATGCTCTTTGCTGCGAATACAAGCCGGTAACTCCGGTAGACACGAAGAGCAATTGGGTGCTCTACTCTTTGTACGCTGTTATGTTAGGAGTGGACTAGCTCTCAGCCACAGTTTACCCATCTGTTGAATGGGGATGATGATAATGAATCCCTTGGGGCCCTGCGGAGTGGCAGAGCTAGGTAAGGGATCTTGGCTGGGGGCGCAGGACTCTGCATCTCGTACGTCTGTAGTGAGCCCCAGTCATGGGCAGGGACCGCACTTGTGGCTCTCTTCCTGGAGGGTTGCGTGACCTTGGAAGCACCATTGGAAAAAGCGACGTTGGCCCTTACAGAAGGCGTTAAGTTGCTTGTTGTTCCTGCGTGCTCTTTCTTTTGCTCCGCGCCCGAGGGGAAGGATGCACCGATCCGCTCTGACAAAGCCGCGGCAGCCTCCTTAGCAGCTCAGCACTGGGGGCACGTGTGGGATGAAGCCTCTGGGGTGTTGTGGGCAGGGCACGAGGCAGGGGAAAGGACAGATGGGCTGCGTGGAGCCACAATCCTACCAGGTGATCTTTCCCCTTGCAGTGGGGAGACGGGACTGGTCTGCTTCCCCTGCTCAGAAATGCCAGGACCCTGCCATGCACCGTCCTAATGGAGGGGCTTCCCAGCTGTGCAGCCTCTTCCCCTCGCCGGGGACAGAGCCCTCCTCTTAAGCCCGATGGATTTATGGAAACAAGTAAGGGCAGAGAAGCCGTGTTGCGGGGAGGGGGAGCAGGCTGAACGGGGATGGGAGACCGGGATGCTGTGCTTGGTTCTGCCCAAGGCCATTTGGGCAGCCTTGGCTGAGCCCAGCCGTGCCTCAGTTTCCCTACATAGGCACTGTGTTGGTACTGCGTTCTGAGATCCGGCTGCTTGCAGTTAGTGCTCACCTGCCGTCTCCCTTTCTCTCCCTTCCCATCCATCCTTCATCCCCAGGGCAACCGTGGCTAAGATCTAGCTGTGGAGAAGCACATCCTTCTGGGGCTTGGCTTACAGGGCTGTCCAGATGTGAACTACAAGCATCAGGACCATGCAGTTGTCCGAGGGGCACAGTGAGGTCCTCGGGCTTTTCCAGACCCGTCCTTAATGGCAAGCTCTGCCCAAGGGGTGCAGAGAGCAGCGGTCCACGTTGGCTTGTGCTTCATTCCCCTCTGCCCCTGATTGACTCCGCTCTGAATGCTGATCCTTTGCACCACTCCGCAGGAGCCCTGAAAATCAGACCAGGCCTCCTGTCCATGGTGCGGAGACCTGAGCACAGGGCTGGGGCTCGGTGTTGTTCTGCTGTTCGTGCACTTCGTGGCCTTTGAAGTCATCCCTTCTCCCTGTGCCTTGTCGCCCCGGCCTCCCCCGCCCCATGATGTACCTCTGCACATCTGTATACCTTTGACTCCAGGAGGTCCCCGGCGAGCAGTGGGGAGTGTCTCCTGAATCTCTTACCAGACCAGCCTATGGCTGAAATCAGACCGCGTGGAAGCTCCTTGGAGCAGGGACCAAGGCTTCTGCCACCTTTGGAGCTTGGTTTGGCATTTTGGGGCTGCTGCTGGAAACAAGTAGAGCGATGATCACTAATGATAATGCAAGTAGAGAGGGGGAAGGAAGCTGATGCACCTGTTTTTGATTTCCAGTCACCAGCACATAAAGGGAACTCAACGAAGAATAGTGCCGTTGGATTCCTCTCCCTAAACAAAATACACCCTCCGATCTTGATGGATGTTTTAAATGAATCATTTCATCCAAGAGGCCAGAAGAGCATCTGTTAAGCCTGCTCTTCAGAGAGCATGACGTAGCTGGTGAGCTGAAATGATCTCCGTGGCCAAAAGACATGTCCCCTTTTTCATCCCCCTCCTTCCTGATGCTGTTGAGGTCGCTGTAGAGGTCTGGCTTCAGTCAAAAAAAGCTAGGAAATGCACAGTGACTGCAGACGCTTGTATTTCCCTTCAGCAGGATGAACTGAGGGCAGCTTCTGCTTCTGGCTTTTCACCAGCAGAACCTGGGAGCAGAATCGGATCCCGAGGACCGGTTCGGATCCAGAGCATTGAGTTGGATCCAAAGCATCGGGCCGGAGCACTTTCCCGTTAGCAGCTGGCACTTGAGAGAGCAAAACCCTGATCGTTGTAAAGAACGAGGAAACAATCTGCTTGTCTTGAAATAAGCACCACAGTTGGACCCCTTGCCTGTTGCTCTGCCCCTTCTTTGACTCGAATGCATTCAAAGAAAGGGGGGAAACCTGTATTCGAGCAAGTTCTCATAATATCCATTAAAAAAAAAATTGGAAGAAGGGGGAGGGGAGTCTGCTCGGATGATGGAGCGTGTGCGCTAAATGGTCCCCTCTGGATTTTTCCTGCGCGTACAGTTTGAAAGCCGAACTTCATTTGTAACCGGACTGCATGCTGGCATCCTCCCAACACTGCAGACAGCAGAGATGTGTTCTTGATCTCGTTGGGACGGCTTTTTCCAAGATGTAGACAACATTGTGAGACCCTGTCCGGGCAAGTGTATGGTATTAATAATACTCTGCAGCCCTTTCAAATTGGGGAGGGGATCCGGAAACATCAGTGTGTGTTAACTAACCTCAGTACATCTCCGGGAGGAGGTAGGCAGGCTTTGCTAGCCCCATTTTGCAGAAGCATCCGGAGGGCCCAGAGGGGACTGGTTTCCATCCTTTCTCTGTGGCTGAGCACAGCTTATTGGGTGGCTCGGGGCTGATCGGAGAGCTGGGTTATCCAGCTTCCTTGCGGGGAGTGATGCAGCAATTGCATCCCCGATGTAAAGCGCAGCCAGAGCATGGGATCAGCGACTTTTATGTTCTGCCTTTCTCCGTGCCGTCCTTGACCCGCTGCCATCCTGGAACTACGCTGATCCTAGCTGGCATCCTTCCCGGTCACAGTTTAACTTGCTCTCAGTAAAATTGCATTTTCCCTTTTCCTTTGACATTACTTGTAAAAACAACCCCCCCCCCCCCCCCCAAACCAAACCAACCAAAAAAACCTCAAAAAAACAAACCTCAAGCACAAAACCTCCCTCCTCGGAGCCCGTTAGCACTGACACACGCTGACAAGACGAGCCAGACTTGTCATTAGAACTTGCTCTTATCATAACTTTGAACTTTTTTACTTTCATCAGCTGTTGTCACATCCTCTACATTCAACCCTCCCCCCCGATCCTTAACCATAATGAGCACAAGGGAATATCAGTCCTGCTTCCTGCGCCAGCTAGCACAGCTTGAAGCTGCCACACATACATACATGCCCTGATCTCCCAGCCTGAGATGTGGTAGGTGACTTATGCCTATGGGGCTTCCCATCGAAATCGGGCCTGCTCACGTGGATCAGATGTAGGATCAGGGCCCTTGGGAAAACGGAGAGGACTAGCGTGGTTTCTGCCTTTGCATCTAGGCAAGGGTTTCAAAGCCGTTCGAATCTTGCTCGTTCACCATTGCTTAGTGACAGCGAAACTCTTTTGAAATGTTTGTTAAACACGAAAACTATTTTTAATCTCAGTAAAAATGACGCTGGCTTTCTTTTTCTAAATAAACCTGCTTAAAATTAAATGAGAAACTATTAAGGCCTTCACAGCTTATATGAAACCCTTAAATTGAGTGTAATCAAAATGCTTTACAGCATTAAAAAAAAAAAGCTGTCTCCCCTGGATATTTTAATGAGTCAGCTTTTAAAACCACCTACACAATTGGGGGGAAAACCCCTTCAATTTGGGATCGGCGCAAGGTTTATAAGTATGTCACGGTGTCGCGTTCCACGTTAAGTGTCTGCATTGCATTACATTTGTCTGCACAGAGAAACAAATGCAGTGTTTCCATCTTTCTGATTGCCAACGCTTTTAGGTCCTGTTGTGTAGAAAAGCCTTTGTCTTTGTTAACGATGGTTTTGGTTTGGGCAGCAGGTGCTTTGGACTAGTTCATTCAGAGTTGAATAGTCGTGTTGGGAGTTGAAAGAGCAGGAAAAGAGGCTGAAGTTCTAATTATGAAAATAAAACCAGGTGGGTCAGGATGAAATCTCTCCATTTTAACTATACGCTGATGCCGGTATGATACGGGCCGATGCATCGATGAAAGGAAAATTGACATTATTGGCAGTCGGCTTTTTTTGGCTGATAGGCCTGTGCGAAGCACCTGGTATTCACTTCGGATTTGGATTTGGCTGATTTCGGGGGACAGTGGTTCAATTCGGTGATTCAAGTCACTGTCCCGAATCAATTCAGCCAAATCGCCAAATCACCCAGGTCCATCATGGCTGCCCCGCGCACCCCAGCTCCAGCCATTTAAGGAACTCTTTCCCCCCCCAAAAAATTCCCGGACTTACTGGTTCCTGCCTGGTGGGGGGCAATCCCCACTGCCTCGTGCCACATGGGGGGCTCATCCACGTCCCCTGAAGCCCTGAGGCCGCTGCAGGAACCGGTGAGCCCGGGGGTTTTTTTTGTTTCTTTTCTTCTTAAAGGGCCGGGAGCTGGGGTGGGAGGGGCAGCCATGGGGGGGCTGGGGGAGCGAGGGAGCAGGTTGAGGGGCTCATGCAGAGTCCCCCCCCCCCTATGCAGCGTGGGGCAGTGGGGATCACCCTGCCCCCGCCCAGCAGCCCCCAGTGAGTTGGGGCTTTTTTCTTTTAAAGCACTGGGAGCTGGCCAGGTGGGGCAGCCATGGGGGGGGGCTGGGGGAGTGGGGGGGGGTCACGGGGCATCTGGGGGAGCAGACAGTTGAAGGGACCTGGCATGGTCCCCCCATGGTCCCTTGCCCCCTCTCTGCCATGCTCTACTTACCAGCTCTGAGTCCGGCTCCATCTCCCTGCTGCAGCGGGTGGGGACTGCCCGAATCACTGAAGTTCTCCGAGTCTTTTCCGAAGATTCAGACAGCGTCGAATTGATTCAGACCTTTTTATTAGTCTCTTGATTCGATTCTGATTTAGAGATTTGGCCACCGAATCTGGCCGAATGTCCTCCGAATTAAATCAGCACCCGAAGCTTCGCACAGCCCTAGTGGCTGATAATGTCACCGGTGAAATGCCGTGCGCAGCCACAGTAGGCACGCAGCCAGCCCGGCAGCTTGGAGAGCAGTGTCTGGCTGCTAAGTCTGTTGCGGGGAAGGGGTGCAGGGGAGGGGAGGGGAGGGAAGGGGCTGGGGGGGTGGCAAATCGAGGTGCCCACGGTGAGGGAGGGAATCGGGGCTGGGGCAGGGGCAGGCACTACCCAGCCAGGGCAGGGTGCGGGACTGAGCTATGAGTGGCTCATCTGGGATGTTGGGGAGGGCAGGGTGGCTCTTGCCACTGCATGCACCCTTGGAGGGCATGGGGGGCTTGTGCCCCCTGGATCTGCACAAGGGGCGAGGGTGGGCTGCTGCTGCGGGCTGGGCCTGGGGGCAGCACTGAGCTTTTCCTGGCAGGAGGGCTGGGCCAGGGCTGAACTCGGGGCGGGGAAGGGAGCAGCGCTGCTGGGAGGGAGGGAGGGAGGACGATGGGGTGGGCTACAGCCACCCCAGAATGTGCCATAGCCTTCCCGAATCCCCCACCCTTTCAGTGCCGCTGCCGCTGCTGTCCTGAGCACAGCCTCTGGCTTAGCGCCCCCCTCCAGGAGGAGCCCAGCACCACCCCTGGCCCCAGTGTGCAGTGGCATCCTGTCCTCACCCCACATGCAGATCCAGGGGGCAACCCCCCCGTGCCTCCCTTGGGGGTGCGCGCAGTGGCAGGAGCTGCCTGTCCCACACTGTGCCTTGGCTGGGCAGTGCCTGCCCCTGTCCCAGCCTCACTCCCTCCCTCACTGTGGGGGCCTCCATCTGTTCCCGTCCCCCCCACCCAACACCCCTTTCCTGTTCTCTGCCCCTTCACCCCAACTCTCTCCAAGTTGCTGTGCTGCATATCGGCAATTGGATCGGTATCGGCTGATATGGCTTGTTAATAATCAGCCATTGGTATTGGCCCAAAAAATCTTTATCGGTCCACCCCTAATTTTAATGCTTGAAGGACATTGGTCCTGATTTTCAAAGGTGTTTAGATGCCTAAAGATTCACGGATGCTGCCTGGTGGCATTTTTAGGAGCCCCAAAGCAGTTTGGTGCTCAGTCTCATTGAAATGAATGGAAACCAGCACGTGACTGTCTAGGCCCTTCTTGAAGACGGTGTGCCTGCATCTTTTGGCACTTCAGTACTGTTGAAAATCAAACCTGAAGTGATTAGAGAAACATATGTCAGTTCACTAAGTGTTGTTAATTATCCCTTTGTTTTATAAGTCAATTAACGTTAATGCAAGATGCAATTTGTCAAACTGCTTCTTTTGTATCTAGCATGTCGAAGGCTGCATTATTTAAGTAATAAAAAGCCATTTAAAAATACCGTTCTGTGCATTTTTAGCTGAATTCTGGTTTCTGTTGAAATATGCGGGTTGACACAAATTTCAACATAAAGAAGTATAATACATAGGAGGATGTCCACCATTATATATCCTAATATAACAGAAGCATACAAAAATCAAGAATCTGAATAAATGTGTTGAGTTACAGTGTTACTTAAACATAGTATAGCCTCTTGGCTGGGAAAAGTAATACCCAGTTAAGTGGAAAGTCTAGGTTTAATTGTATATTAACATATTCTAATTTATTTTGTCAATAGTGAGAACAAGCTATTCTTTAGAAATGTAATTAGAAAGTACCAATGCAATAATTATGCTTAAAATTAGTGATATAAATCAACTCATTGTGTTTTCTTTGTTGTGTTGAACATAATATTGCATTAAAATTGAGGGAAAAAAATGTTTCTGTTATTGTCAGGAATCCCCCCCAAAATTGCTCTCGTGGTTGAACCAATAGTTCGTTTTATAGTAGAGCCATTGTGCAAACGAGGTAGTGGTTCCTCATGCATCTGTTTGTGTTTCTGCTTCTCAAAGTCACTAATCAAGAAGTTAAATACTTCACATTCTGTCTTTGTTTAATTCACAAGAAATCTAATTTTCTAAAGTTAGGGGCGTCCCTAGAGCTGGTTCCCATACGCTTTCCCAATGCAGCTGAGACAGAGCGCTGATGGGAGCTATTTAGTTGATTTTTTTTTTGTTCATTTGTTTGTTTAAACACACTTTTAGAGCTGCATAGAGACCCAAATCTCTGCCGCGGCTCTCTGTAATTTTCCAATCAGTTTTTCCACACCCCCCCTTTGGATTCAGCTGCCCAGACAGCCTGTTCTCTTCCCCCAGGAAAACACCGTTTTCTCTGCCCAGCGCAGGATGAGGAATTCTGTTCACTTCCCTCCAAGCATTTATTTTCCGTTACATTTTTCATGTGAATTTATTGCCTCCTGCACAGAGTCTTGCCCACTGGACAGCTCGGGAGACTTGAATTCTTTATTTAGCCGCAGAACAGATGCAGCCCGGGTAGTGCCAGGGTGAGCCATCTCCTCATAGCCCACCAGTGTGCCTGGGCAAACCCTGCTGAGCTAAGAGAATAGTTAAGTCCTTGTCCTCTGTGCCAATTTGTGGCGATGTGTTTAATGAGGACAGTTGTCCCTGTTGGAACCAGATTGAGACCACTAAAATTCATTCTGCGCAGCTCTTGAACAGCTGTCCCATAGCAATGACCATCACCGACTGCTGACCTGGAGTCCTATCGCCCAGTGACTTAGAGGCTTTCAAGTATGGATGGAGGTAGGTTTCCCAGACAATTACTGGTAACTATAAAAGCCACAAGTATGCAATGCAAAACTCTTTTGGTTCAGAGATGATACCTTTTATTAGACCAACTAAGAAATCGCAAAAAAAAAAAAAAAAATCTTTCTTTTAATTTTTTTTGCAATGTCTTAGTTGGTCTAATAAAAGGTATCATCTTTGAACTAAGAGTTTTAGAGTTTTGCATTTATTTTTGTTTCAGACCAACATGGCTACCAAATGTGTCCCTGAAACAAGTATGCAATAGAGCAGTGGTTCCCAACCTTTTTCTTTTTACTGCGGGATGGTGCGTGCGGAGCTGGCTGCCTCCCACCCGGGGCTTTCCTGCCGCCCGGCTTTAACCCTGGAAGCTCAGCTTTGACTCCGGAAGCCACTTGCCCGGGAGGACAGATGGGGGCCCGAGGGGGGGGCTTGTGCCACGACCCGGCAGCCAACCTGCCGCGGCCCGGTGGTTGGGAACCTCTGCAATAGAGTACAGCTCAGATGCACATGCTGTGTATATGTGATGCATCTTCCATAACACTTCTGCAGACATCTGCTATCTCCAAGTGTCAGGATGAGAGAAATTCTCCCTAGCTCACGTGCAGGCCTGTGTGATTCACCACAAAGTGGTTTGGGGTCTGCAGCTTACCCAGAAAACGAGACGAGCTAAGCGTACTTGAATATATCACAGCAAGCAGTGTCCTAATCCACCCTATTTGTCACACGTTGATTATCTGCTGGGACCAACTCAAAGGCGTCTGTTTTCAATCTGCAAAAGCGGAGGCAGAAAACAGGCGGTGTTCTCCCGCCCCGGAGGGCTCAGCCACACGCTGCATCAGCTGTCGTTCCAGCTCATGACACGGTGACGGCCAAAAAGGGAAAGGAACGAACACGTAGGTCAGAGGGAGTTCAGGAAAGGGCCGTTTTCCCGCGCGCTTGCGCTCTGTGGCATCCAGTGCTGGAGCGTTTCTTTCAAAAAGACAATTTTGTATTTCTGCAAACAGGGAATGCATTTTGATTTCCCGTTTCTGGTCCCCGTTCTCCAGGCTGGCGATGGGAAAACATTTGCTGGTGACCACTGGCAGGATTTACTTTGTTCTGTGGACCTATTGAGCTACAAGTTGAACTTGGAAAGGAGGGGTGATGTGAAGATGAAAGGGAAAAACAACCCAAAATGTGAGTTCTGGGGGAGTTACAATGTCAGCTCTTCAAGGCAGGGATTGTCCCTTCACGATGGTGTATCTCTGCCAGGTATTTATATGACACCCGGTCCATTTGGGGTTGTGATCATGATTTGGCAACATTTGAGCACCATGGCACCTATTAGATACCATATATGATTAGATACCATACCGCTGGGGAGAAGGGGAGAACATCTTCCCAAAAGTCAGCCCCACTTCTCCCAAATTAAATGAGGAAGCTGATATTTTTTTTGCCTAGGATCGAAGCACCCTGCTTTGATTCCTGCTTCCCCCATGCAGCAGCTGTTGCATTGCCTTCAGGCAGCTAGGGGAGTCACGTGACCTAGCGGCTCATTGTTCTTCACTTCAGAAGTGTTAATCATCTCCTTTTTAATGGTCTAGATGTTCCACTAATCAAGCAAACCTTTCTTAGGGTAATTTTGCTGTCAGCTAGCTGCTGCTGGGTCTCCCTCCTATTTCACAGCCTTGAAGACTCTTTAGCTCTTTTCTGAATCACAGATCCACCTGTCTGCAGCAGCAGCAAGGAGTTCAGTTTCCTTAAGCAAGACAGGGAAGGCGAGTGAGCTGAAGATTTGAGCTTTATCTTTGTTTCGGTGAGGCCAGAATTCTGGAAAAAGGGTTTCCCCCCCGCCACACACACTTCATTCTGCTATTACAAAACAAAATGCATATTGTATTTCAGGGCATGTTCTATGCAAGAAAATATGGTATTTGAGTAAGAATAGATCTTTGTGGAAGACTTTCTTTTTTAAGAAACAGTGTGAAAGAAGAGCAGGGATGCTTGACTCACACTATGGGTGATATATAAGGTGTGATGAGAGGTGTGAGAAGATAATAAAGCAAGAAGGTAACTTATGTGATGCCCAAAACAGTTTTCAGATGCCTGGTACGAAGTGTTATAACACTTTGCTTATTGGAAAGCAGGGCGTACGGCTTTCACGAGAAGGGGCTGTAAGGATCTCTGTAACCCCCGCAGAATGAATCCTGTTAGCACACCAGATAAGTCTAGTAGCCTTCCGGTTACAGCTAAAACACTGCTCGTGTTTGCAGCATAGACAAGACTGCAGTGGGTTTTAACTAGGGCTGTGCAAAATTTCGCCGGCCGCTTCATTTCGACACTGTTTCGACTCATTTCGAGGTTGAAACAGCAAAATCGAAATGAAACAAAGGGCTGTGAAACAGCCTCGAAACAAAACGAGGCTAGTCGAAACATTTTGAAAGTCGAAATGTTTTGACAATGGTGCTGGGGATGGGAAGTCAGCCCAGTTGGTGGGCTGCTCAGCTGAGCTGACATCCCCAGGGCTAGGATTGGGCTTGGGAAAGGAAGTCAGCCCAGCTGGGCTGAGTTCCTTTCCCCAGCGCAACGGTCAGGCGAAACGTCGAAATAGCGTCAAAGCAGCCTCACTGTTTTGGCTCGAAATTAAATTTGAAGCAAAACGCTGTTGTGTCCAGACCTCGAAACTGAAGTTGGAATGGGACAGTGCCGTTTTGCAGAGCCCTAGTTTTAACCACATCTCTTGGGCATGGCTCAGGAATGCATTTAAAACGCAGCCTGGTCCCATCTCTACTCCGGGGCTCACGTGGAAGGAAGAGCTTCGTGTGATGCTGTTGAAAACATCTGATTCTGTAAGAGCCCATTTCCCTTTGCTGCTAGCATCTGCCAATTGCTGGGGAATGAAATACCGGGCTCTGCCATTGGTGCAGCAGAAGAGGCTAGAGCATGCGAATGCTGAGTGTCTGTGCTGGACCTGTTGTTCTGCCTGGCTTAGGGTGTGGGGTTTTTAAAGCCGCTTGGCCCCACCTGTTTTGTTTGAGGCTCCAGAATCTTGTCAACCGGGTTTTGACACCTGTCCCTAAATTGGTTTCTGACCAGATGCAGCGAGGAGTAAAGCCTAGGTTTTGAGGGAAGCTCAGGTCGTATTTAGACATCCAGGCTACTTAGGTTTGGTATTGGGAACTCTGGAGCGCTTTGGGCATTTGGGTGGGTATTTATGTGGGGCACGAGCTCTTGTAAAACTATAGCCTCAACTTTGGGCATTGAGCACTCACCCCTGAGTTATTAGCAAAGCTCATTAGTTCCATGGTATTGCAGACTCAAAATAGGACCATTGCAAGACCACGCTTTGAAGGGAAGAGAATTCACTTGTTTCTGTAGATTTGCTCGTAAGCTTGTCAGTGCAGTCGCCATCTTCATCCTGTGCTTATGCTGGACGACGTATCTTCCCACACTACAAGGAATTGACTTTCATTGGGAGTTTGTTACATGGCTTCAGACTCGCGTTTTACTTTTGCAGGTGCCGGAGCATATTTAGCTCACAGTAGTTATTTTAAAAACTGTTCCTACGTTCAGTGCACTGCTACTGTCTGTGAAGACGGTGTCGTTGAACGGCTACGCTACTTAGCGCTCTCTTTCCCAAATGCTACCCTTGTCCTTGCGGACTGTGTGTACAGACCACTTATCTGTCGCTGGACTGTAGGGGCAGTTTTTAGCACCACTGTTTTTAGCAGGGGAAGTGATGAACAGGAACTGCAAGGGAGGGTTTTAAGTAGGCAAATGTTAATTATCCAAGCTGGAGTCAGTCCAGGAGGTTGGAGCGCTCTTATTTCCTTGCGGGGAGAATGCCAGAGGATTGCACCATGACCACAGGTGGCCAGGGCCTCGGCATTTATCCTCTCAGCCCACACCCCTGCCACCGAGCTGGGGTGCTCAGCCAGTCCCTGCCTGAGTCAGAGCCACTGCAGCTGGTGGAAGGACCTTTGTCACCGAGTTCAGCGAGCTGCAGAATAGATGTGAATCCAGCTATTGAACGGCTAGCACCACATGTGCAACCCTCTGGTTTTCCAAGGCTATCTGCATTCTTGCTCCCTCTGTGTAACCAGAGACCCATCCACTGTCTTGTCCCACCAGCTCAGAGTGAGTAGGGTCCTATACCTCCTTCCAGTCAACCCCAGGACTCTTTGCTGTGTCCCGGACTGCTGTCGTGCTTGCCGTGACTGCAGCATTGAGCGGCCCTAATGATGGAGGAGCATCCTGCTGGGTTGTGTTCTCTATAACTGCAGCGCAGACCGTCCGGGGCAGGGAGATGCAGTGAGACTTGGACACCCCTGGCGCTCTTGAGCTCTGCAGAGCTGTGCTTCCTAGCCTTGTGTAGCAGGAGAGTTGAGGGAAGTTGCACCCTGTTGTACCTTTCCAGGAAACAAGGCAGCTAACTCATTATCTCAGCCTTTTAATTCCTCCCCTCCAGAGCACCTGAAAGCTGGATACCCACAAGGGCAGAAGCAAGCAGGTAAAGCCAGGTCTGCTGACCGCTCAGATGCACTCTCAGCCTCCTCTTACGTGTTTGAATCCGCTGTGTTATTGCTGCCTGCTAAGCCGCAAGCTCCCTGCTTTCTGCTCTAGACTCCCACTGAACCCATGGAAGTGCTTCTGAACGTGCCCCGACTCCAGAGCAGAGCGATGGGAGCTGAGCACTTCTGAGCCAAGCGCTCTTACCTCGCTTGGCTGATAAATGGTGCCTACGGAGCAGTCTCCAGTTATAAGTACCTGCTCTCCCTGCTTCCCCACCACCAACACCTCGGGGCTAGCGGAAAGTCTTCTCCAAGCACCCCGAGGGGGGGCAAGTTGGCAAGTGTTTTGTTGGTAACTTGCTTGTCACCTGCCCTCTTCAGAAAGACCAGAGCAGGACACCAGTCCCCAGTTTCCTTTCACTACGTCTTCTTGTTGCTGTCCAGTGGCACGAGCGCTTGTCGAGCAATGCTTCGTTCTCCCTTGTCCTTCCGAGAAGACGCTTCTCACCAGCGCAGCAAGCTCACAACCTCGGCTGGTGTAAGTTGGCCTTGCTCCCCTCCAGGTGAAGGTTTGGGGCAAAGCTGGTCTCTGTCCTTGGCCGTCCAGCTGTCAGCAGCACGGTGGGTGGGTGGGTGGATGCCACCTGTGGTTTAAGGACTGTTGAATGGGGGGTTGTAAGTGGGGGACCGGGGAGATACTACGAGCTAGGATGAGTTTGGATTTTGCCTGCTGGCAAGTGAGCACCAGGCCACATATGGAGCGGAGCTTGCAGCCCTGCGTTGCTAACTGAGCGGTCATCCCCCGCCCCAGGATAAAGACAGCTGCTCTTTCGGGTGGTGCGGAAGATGCCCCGTGCATCAGGGAGTCCAGCGGCTGCTGTAAAAATAGCTAAAAGAATAAATGAAGCTGGGATTGCTCACTGAGATGGGCTTACAGTACGGTGCAAGGGGCTGGGCCGTGGGGTTGTAACGGCTCCTTTTTTTTGCTTGCAAGTCTGCAGTCTTTGACTGCGGACCGGTCACTCGGGCTGTCTCCGTTCCTCAGCATCCCCTTCTGCGCAATGGGCGCAACGTTTGGCTGCTGTTCCCGAGTACTGAGAGGTTTCCCTTGCGTTCGTTGACTGCCTCGAACTCCTCAGATAGGAGGTGCTGTTTAAGTGAGGTGGATCATGAGCCGCCGGGTTTTGTGCATCTCCAGGGATGTCCCTGGAGCGCGTCTCATCTTCTCCTAACTTCACAGCACCGCTGCGAGGAGAGGGAGCATTATCTCCACCGTGCAGAGATCGGAGCTGCACAAAACCTGGGGTGTCCTGATCACTAAATCAGGCGACCTCGATTGATGCCTGGTGCTGCAGGGAAAGGTGAATTCTGCCACTTTTGGCCTTCCATAAATTCACCCGATCCGATTGGGTCGTGCAGAGCGTGACGGGGCCGTGTGGTTTGAGGACTTCCCTCCTGACTCCATCAGCAGCCCATTTGCTCTAGAAAGCATGGGGGTGAATTGCCAAGATCCTCACCATTCGCTGCCTTCCAGGCGGACGTGCATGCTCGTAAAACCATCCAGCCCGAGCGTGTCTCGCTGCCCCTTCTCCGGCAGTCCTTCTCGGCTGCGTTTTCTTAACTTCCTGCCCTTTTAATTCTGGCGAGTCTCTTGCTCTTGCACTATGGCAGAGGCCTGCATGGCTTTCTCTGCATGTCGCAGTACGTTGTGCTCGAGTCAGATCCCCTCGCCGGCCTAATGGCAACTCCCAGAATGCATCGCTGCAGGGGATTATCTGTAGCTGTCCCTATTTTTTTTTTTTTTTTTTTTTAATACCTCAGTATTGAAATGAATTTTCTACATCATCTTTTTGGGATCTGCCTCAGCTCCCAGCAAATAATGTGAAACTCTGGAATAGCTCTTCCCCCCACCTAATCTATTAATGAAAGCCACTTTTCTGCTTTCCCATAGATTTAGGAGTCAAGCTAAATGCATTGATTTTTTGCAAGGTCGCATCCCCCACCTCTGGGTCTTGTCCAGCTGATTACTCACCCATCCTATGGCATTGTCTTCTGGTATTGTGTGGCTGCTTTGGCAGGATAAAGTGGGGCATGGGCTGTTCCTATGTATGCTGGGATGCTGAGGGTGATACTGGGATGCTGAGGGTGATACTGGGATGAATGGCAAACCAGTGGTTTAGCAGCCAAAATGAATGGGACTCTTTTGGCTCTGGTAGGCAGCATCTTTCCCACTTCTAAGACCAAAAAGATGGATGTCTTGAGATTAGGGAGCAAGGCATTAGGCGATGGTCATTGAGTCATGGTCATTGACTACACAGTCCGGTGGGTGGCGAATTGGCTAGAGGGCCGCACCCAGAGAGTCGTGGTGGACAGGTCGGTCTCGACCTGGAAGGGTGTGGGCAGTGGGGTCCTGCAGGGCTCGGTCCTTGGACCGATACTCTTTAATGTCTTCATCAGTGACTTGGACGAGGGAGTCAAATGTACTCTGTCCAAGTTTGCAGATGACACAAAGCTATGGGGAGAAATGGACACGCCGGAGGGCAGGGAACAGCTGCAGGCAGACCTGGACAGGTTGGACAAGTGGGCAGAAAACAACAGGATGCAGTTCAACAAGGAGAAATGCAAAGTACTGCACCTAGGGAGGAAAAATGTCCAGCACACCTACAGCCTAGGGAATGACCTGCTGGGTGGCACAGAGGTGGAAAGGGATCTTGGGGTCCTAGTGGACTCCAAGATGAACATGGGCCGGCAGTGTGACGAAGCCATCAGAAAAGCCAATGGCACTTTATCGTGCATCAGCAGATGCATGACAAATAGGTCCAGGGAGGTGATACTTCCCCTCTATCGGGTGCTGGTCAGACCGCAGTTGGAGTACTGCGTGCAATTCTGGGCGCCACACTTCAAGAAGGATGTGGATAACCTGGAGAGGGTCCAGAGAAGGGCCACTCGTATGGTCAGGGGCCTGCAGACGAGGAGAGACTAGGGCACCTGGACCTTTTCAGCCTCCGCAAGAGAAGGTTGAGAGGCGACCTTGTGGCTGCCTATAAGTTCATCACGGGGGCACAGAAGGAAATTGGTGAGTATTTATTCACCAAGGCGCCCCCGGGGGTTACAAGAAACAATGGCCACAAGCTAGCAGAGAGCAGATTTAGATTGGACATTAGGAAGAACTTCTTCACAGTTCGAGTGGCCAAGGTCTGGAACGGGCTCCCAAGGGAGGTGGTGCTCTCCCCTACCCTGGGGGTCTTCAAGAGGAGGTTGGATGAGCATCTAGCTGGGGTCATCTAGACCCAGCACTCTTTCCTGCCTATGCAGGGGGTCGGACTCGATGATCTATTGAGGTCCCTTCCGACCCTAACATCTATGAATCTATGAGTTGGTGGGTAACATATGCCAAGTAATTTAGGACCAGTCTAGGTGGGTTGATGCCACAGATTCCTCCTGCCTGGCGTTGCTGGTCAGAGGTGTGAAGAGGTCGACCTCAGTTGGACGTAGCTGTGTGTAGACAGGATTTAAGGGCTGGTTTTGCTCTTCTGGAACTAAGCACAGCGTTACTGGCGTAGCTGCTTCCCTGCCAGGGGGGCTTTGTCAGCGGGGGGGTGTTGCTATCCTGTCACCCCAGTGAAACGCCCCTAGTGTAGACAGAGCCCTGCATTGGCACGTTGCAAAAATCCCCCCCCAAACACAGCAGATTTAGTGGCACAGACCATATTTATTTAGTGGCCCCAAACCTCAGACCTTCCTTTGCAAGCATCTACTCATCCTGGGCACCAGGTTAAAAGATGCTCGGTGTCTCTGAACCTACAGGCCTCTGCCTGGGTGCTGGAGAAGAGGCGGTCGGTGTCGGCCAGCGTTCGAAAAGGTGGGTGCTGACGGATCTCCACGTGCCTCAGTTTCTCAGTCTGCAAGTTGATAACGCCTTTCCACACAGCGTGCTGGAAGAGTCGGTGAGCTGCTTTGCACTCTCACGCTGCGCACAACCAGCAGCTCTAAGCGCTCACTTTAGCTCTTCGGCTACACATCCACCCGGCCAACTTGTGGGAGCCGACCTCGGGGTGTTTTGTCTGAGCGAACGATTCTCTGCTGTGCTGATGTCCTTTCCCCTTGTGGATCTCAAAAGTGCAACACTAAAGCAGTTAACCCAGCTTTGCACTATTTTTTAGAGATGAGGATGCTGAGAAACGGGCTGAGCAAACCCAGGTCTCGTTCCCAGATCAGCGGCCCTTCTGCAACACCACGCAGGCATCCTCCAGGCCAGGGCATGCCACGAGGAGCAAGCAGTTTAGTGCATCTTGCTGTCCCCAGGCTGGATTTCACTGTTGGCATTTGCTGTGCCTGGGAAAGCGTGGCCTCTCCATGACACCGCGCCCGGATGTTGAAGGGCAGCCACCTCGCGAAGCTGTTTGAAGGTGTTTTATCCATGTCCTTTAAAAAAGGCAAGGTGCAATTTCCCACACCAGATCTGCCAAGCCGGCCAAACGAAGGGGATAAATGAACGGGAGCGCCGCCCTGGCTCCCCGCGGTGTGGTTCTCCCGAATGCAAGGTCCTTCGTAGCCCTACGTGGTTGGATCTAGGAGCTGTCTCTCCGGGAGGTCACAAACAGCTGGCAGGGACAGAGTAAAAGCCAGTGGCCAGGTGTTATGGGGGCAGGCTGTCAGGTGGAGACCTCGCATGACGGGAGCCTCGTCTCTCTGGGCCCTCCTAGAAGAGAAGGCTTCTGCATGGCCTGGAGCCATCACGCCCCTAAGTGAACATCCCCTCCGTAACCTGCCATTATTGCTATTGTGGTTCATCAGGGTCGCGCTGCGACGGGCACGTTAGGAGGGCACGGCCAGGGAGGCGAATTGGAGGCAGGAACCGGGCAAACCTTCCAGTCCCTCCTTGCTGCCACATGCCAGGCTCACGGCGTACCCTGCTTGTCCTTCGTTCCTGGCTCGGGTAAAACGTGCGGTAAATTGGGGTTAACAGTATCTCGGCCAGAGGAATAACGCGTGTCTACACTAGGGGATTGTGCTGCTAAAAGCCTGGCATAGTTAAAGGGCTCGTCGTCGAGGGTTTACCTACGGCAGTGGCCAGATCCCATTCACGGGTGGATTTCCAGCCGCGTCGGGTGTATGTGAACCTGCGCTTTTGGGACTCCCGGCGCCAGAGCAGAGTATTCAGACTTCTGTCCCGTAAGGGTAGGAACAGACCACGGGGATGAGGCAATTCTCATTGATTCCAGTTCAAACTTGAGACAAAAGAAGAGCGGCACAGCCCTTTACACGAATAGCTTGCCTCCGGTATGAATGAGCCGCGATTTGTCCCAGGGAAAAATAGCATTAGCGTATTTTACCTTGCATACGTGCAGGTACTCCACGTGGGAGAACGGGCTTGTTCTCTATAGGATCCCAGGACAAAAAGCTTTCTCCTGGGAGAAATGGATGCCTTATTTTACCATAGATAGCGTGGTGGTGCAAGACCAGGTTTGTAAATCAAACCAGGAGACCCCCTGCAAGCGGCAGAGATCAGCCCCGGGTTCCCCCCACTCCTGTTTTTTAAATAGTTCTTTAATTACCACGGTAGTTATGTTCCAATTAAAGAAATGCATAACTGCAAGTCATAGCGGGCTCCCCTGGGGCTCCTTTGTCTCCTCCTAAGGGCAGGTTAATTGCCAACATTTTTTACGTTGAACCTAGCTGAATTCCTACCCTGGTTCCTCTCTGCTTTTCCGAGCATGAAGGGAGACAGTTAAGGCTGGAAGAGGCTGGTGCTCTGCTCCCCGGGGACCCCGATCGCTTTTGGACCCCGGGAGCAGTTCTTGCTGCTGGTTGCAGTTGAGGCCTGCGCTGCGGTCGGCGTCTGCCCCCTTCCTTCTGAGCGAGGGGAGCCGTTAGCATCAGGATCCAGCTCCCATGTGAATGATGTTGAATATCCAGGGTTCGGAAACTATCTGGGGTTCAAAACTATTCTACTGCTTTCCTGCCGTGACACTTCCGAGGTCCCTGCGTTTGTTTGAGTTTTAGGAAGGACCTCTATGATTTTCTGCTGTGCCAGCGACCTGCTGGGACATGCCAATCATGGCAGGGCTTCCTGCACCTGTCTCCGAAGGCAGTGCCCAGATTGCAGGTGACTTCGGTTGGGGTCAGCAGCCTACGGCCCGCAGAGCTGGGGGGTTTGGCAGCGGGGGGGTCTCTTGCCTGTGCTTCCACCAAGCAGCAGGGCCAGGGCCAAGTGGGGAGTTGCTGAGCTGTGTCCATGCCGCTGCTGCTGCCCCCTCCCCAGCTGGGTGCAGCTGGTCTCCAGCTCCAGAGGTCCTTCATATTTCCCAGACCTGCATTTTTGGGGAGCAGCCACCCAGGAGCAACCGGTGCATGCGCGTGCAAGCGCAGCCACAGCATCAGCGCGAGGCCTGGGAAGGAAAACGTCAGCGGGGAGGACAGGATCCCATCCGTGGGGATTTCTAGCGCGTCACGGGTTTGCATGGTAAAGTTGCTCTTTGTCAAGAGCCTCATGGACAAACTTCTGCTTTTTCTCGCACGGGGTTTTTTTTCCTTTCAGACGCGCTGGCTTACACAGGCCCGCTCGGGTGGAAACTTGGAAACAGTCGAGGGGAAAAAAGAGCTCGAGAGAGCAGCTCGACGGGCAGTTCTGCTTTGTGGAGGGTGCACGAGGCTGGGCTGAGTAGGGAGGAAGAAAAGCAACAGTGCTTTGATCCGTAATCACCCGAAAGGTCCTTGCCAAGTGCTTAGTAACATGCTGCCGACACCCTGCGTTGATAGCACACCCACCCAGCTGGTTTGCCCCGTCCAGGGGCTGGTTCGGTGTTTCATTCATTCAGGTTTATTTCGGAAATTGCAACAAGCGTCCTAAGCTGGTTTGGTGTTCAAATGGCAAAAGAGTCCGGGCTGGCAGTCGCTTCCTCGCGTGCAAGGCAGCACGCCGACCTAGGAGGGGCCTGCTAGGTAGGGCAGCTCTGCAGCCGGCAGCGTCGCGGCAGGGCAGGACGGAGGTGCAGCGTTTATAGACAGGGAGAGACGGGCACGTCTGTACGTCTGGGGGGTATACGTAGACATACGTGTTGTGGGGGCAGGGGTGCATCTCAGTGTGCCTATTTTATGTGACAGCGGGGACTGAGGGGCCGCAGTGGGTCCCCTCCTACTCCGACCTTGCTCCTTAGAGATGGCAGTGGTGCGAGGTGCCCCCCACCCTGCTTTGGCACACGGGGCTGCGTGTGTGTATGTGTGTGGGGGGGTGCACGGGGCCAGAGCAGCGGCACCGTGGGGTGCTGGGCTGCGCTCCGTCCCTGCCAGCCCCCCACCCATCAGTCATGGTGGGCAATGGCGGGGATGGGCTGGGACGGTGGAGCGGGGATGGCAAGGCCGGTGGTGCTGCCCTCGTTCCCCCAGTCCCAGTCCTGCTCCTTGGAGGCAGCAGTATGGGTGCTGGCATTGCAGCGCTGGCCTTGACCCCCACTTTCCCCACTCCAGCCTGGCTGCCACTGGGCCCTGCCAAAAGCTGTGGGGTGGGGGGGGCCTGAGAACAGCTGGGAGGGAGGGAGAGGGGGGAGCTGGTGGGGAGGGGGTAGTGTGCGGCTGGCAGCGCGGGCGCTGGGGGGCAGCTGCCCAGTGCAAGCTCCCCCCCCTCCCTGGGACATGGGAGTGGCAGTGGGGGGTGGGGCCATGTCCCTGCCCAGCCCCACTATCATTCTTGATAGGCAATTGGTGTGTTGCGTGTGTGTAATGTGCATATATGTCTGTGTGCGCGTGTAGATATATGTTTGCTTTCATATCCAGTATGAGAGCGCTTCCTAGATTGCTGCGATGTATGTATCTAGAGGGCTACTATAGGTGGCTCTGAGGTCTGTACGCAGAGATGCATCCCAGTAGGTCACTGTGTCCGTGTAGACGCCAGTGTGGGTCAGTCGGAAAGGCGCTGCGGGGTGGGAGATCCCTACACCGCAGTACGCGCACGTGTCCCTCCCCGCGGATGGACGGGTGGTGCGGGTCGGCCCTGCACAGCGGGCACGAATGAGGGTTTAGTTTAATGCGGGCTCCGCTCTGTCCGTTCACACTCGGTGGCACCCGGAAGCGGTTCCAAAAATTGCGCTCGACTCGCGGGCGCGAAGTGCTGTTTCTTGCGTCAGCAGGGCGGCCCTCACCACGCGTTCATTGGGCCGCCGCGCACCCCAAGATAAGGACGGTTGCCAGGATTAAGCGGCGGCGGGGGGCAGGCGCGGGCGGGGGGGCCCGCAAGGCAGGGTGAGCGCACACCGCCGCCGCTAGCCCCTGCTGCCGCCCCGCGCCGCCGCGCCGTACCCCTCCCCGGCTCTTGACGCTGCTCCCCGCCCCAGCGCATCCCCCTTTTTGTCGGCGTGGAGGGTTTTACCCACAAGGCAGCGCGCCGCCGAGGGTGCTCATTTGCATATGCAGCCGGTAAGGCTGGCCTTAAAGGGGCCGCAGTGCAGGAGCTGCCCCACCACCGACACCCTAGTGACCGCGCACAGCAAGCAGGAGCGTTTTGCAGGTTGAGTGGAGCTGGTATTTCATGTCACCTCCTGGGAGGAAGGAGCAGAATGGAGATTTGGGTTTTATGCAGCCCCCTGCTTGCTAAACTGAAAAATAGCCTGATTAAGCGGGTAACATTTGCATCCTCGTATCAAGCATTCATGCAAAGTTACAGCTTTTTCAAGCTGGAGCGGGTCTTTATTTCGCGCTTTGCCAAAAGTTAGTTAGGGTGGTCTCTTGTTCTTGCTTCCGTGGGGTTTTAAAGTGATTTGTAGCCTTATTTACTTATTTTCTATTATTCTGTACCCATGGCAGGTTCAGGTGTTAGGTCGGGGTTGACAATAGGCATACGCAGAATTTAAACTATGGCTAGGAGGGTTTGCATAGGGAAGGTCCTGCCTCCGGCCAGGGGTTGGACCTTCCAGCTCAACCAGCTTTATGATCAAACGGTGGATATGAATAAGCATCCTCGCCGGTACTGAAGACATGAAAACCTTTTCTTGCAATTAAAAAATCCTTGCTCCTATTGATTGTCTTTGTCCTGATTTGGTTTTTGACTCTGCATTTGGATAATAAAATGAATGAAACCGGTATAACTGCTCGTTATTTGATAATAGCAGTTTGCTATACTTGCTACAAAAGCGATAACTTCAAATAACGAAAAGAATGCCTCGTAAATCTTTCTAGTACCGCATAGAGTCGCATTTCCAATCGGCTTCTGGACAGTCGGGATTTAGGTTGCAAAGGTTGCAAAGGGGAACGTTTGCTTGTTTGAAAAATGCGTCCCGCTCTTGCCTCTGAGAAGTGGGGTGGTGATTTTTGTACAGCTGTGATTTCTGTGCGCGAGCGTGTCCGGCTGAAATACGGGTCAGCGGAAACGTCTGGCCCAATCCACGCACAAAAATATTGTTTCTCTTTTTACTTGAAACTCTTCAGACTCGTCTGTCCCGGCACTTGACGAGGGCTTCGTGCTGACCTGCCGTCTCGTTGTGTTCACAGGTGGTTCTGCTCGGGATGGACATCCTCTCGGCGCTGGTGTCGCGACTGCAGGATCGCTTTCGAGCCCAGATCGGCACAGGTAAGGGGTCAGGGAGCGCTGGCTCCTCCGAGGTGTGTGTGAGACCCTAATTCTGCGCCCCCTCGCTCCTGTGGGGCCTGGTTGAAGGCAAGGAGGTGAAACAGCTGTAAAGGAGTGGCAGGATGCAGCCTGGCATCTCTTGAATGAAGGGTTTTTAACGTTGTATAAGGAGCCTTCCTCAACCCAAAGGCTGCTTCCCGGGACCGGGAGTTTTGCACCTTTTGCACCTCCTGTTTCCATCCCCATGCACCCGAAGGGCAAATTGCGGTTTGGGATGGTGCAGAAGTAGAACCTGGCTCCTGCGCTGAGTCCATCCCTCCCGCTGCTGCTGCCCACGCCTGTCTTCTCCGTAGAGCGCAGTGCCCCAGACCTTAGCCTGATTATATCATTTGGTTATAACCGCTGACTAGGAGAGCGTCGGGGAGCTTGCCCTGCTGCCCGTGGTGGTTGGAGCCGCTTGTGCCCTGTGGGGTCGGTGCTGCTTGGAGAGGGGGATCTGGGTTCTCCGCTGTTGCTCCCGTGTACCCCCCTCCCAGGGACGGAGCCCTTTGCTTCTGGAGCAGCTCCTGCCCAGCGGCTGGGCCGTGTCCCTGCGGTGGGTGCATGCTGCTATCTCCCTTCCTCCCTCTGTCTATGCAAAGTCCCTCTCACTACTCGTCTTCACACCTATAGCTTGGTTGGTACCGCACCGACAAGGGCTGAGGCCTTCCTTTCTTCTGTATCAGGAGGATTGTGGAGGACACACAGCTTTTTCTAGGGTTGCGAACGAGCACGCCATTGCACACTTTTTATTCTGGGATAGGGAGGGTGGAGGGATCATAACAGGGACTCTCTGCTGCTCTCTGCTAGACCTAAGTGCTTTCTTTTCATCCCCAGTGCTGCCCAGTTTGCTTGACAGGCTAGGAGACTCGAAAGACTCGGTGCGGGAGCAGGATCAAGCTTTGCTGCTAAAAATCATGGAACAAGCTGCTAACCCTCAGGTATGGCAACGTGGAAGAAGCCACCCGTGTGTGTGTACGTGCATGCATGAGGTCCTATTAAAAGGCAAACAGCTGCCTCCGAATCCTTATTTTTGATTACCTGGCAAAGCTCCCCTCCCTGCTGGTGCGCAGTATAATTTCTTAAGCTGATCATGCAGAAGCGAGTGTGTGGAGAAAGATGTGGTTAGATCTGGTAGGGCTGGTTTATCAGTGTGCTAAGCTTTACGTTGTAGTCCCAGTGGAGTGAGATCAACTCAACACCCTCCCAAGAGAGATCCCTTGAGTGCCGTGTGCTTTGCTGGGTGTGGGTCTCCTGGCTGGGTATCTTTGAATCTGGGTCCTTGGTGTTCTGCAGGGATGTGAGCGATCCTCTGGGTGTTTTGTAAGATGAGGGGTTGCGCAGAAAGTGCCCGGTTCCTAGTGAGTGGTGTGTGGCACGTGTTAATAGGTGAGGTGCTGAGATCCTTTGCAACGCAACATGCTCTCCTGCTCTGTCGGTTCCTCGAGGAAAGCACCAGCTTGTGAGCTTTGCCTCCCATTCATTTGGTTTGTTCCTGGGATCTTAGGCAGAAAGGAGGCCTCACCTATTACTGTAAGCGCCGGTTGGCTGATAGCTGATGCCTTTCCCCTGCGACCCAGAGCGCTATAGTGAAACCAAGCTGAGGCTTTGCTGGGTGATGAGTGTTACAGGCAGGTTCTGCTGGGTCTCTCAGGTGTCAGTCTGTGTTTTGGGTGTTGAAAGGCATGTGGAGGTAAAACTGGGCACGTCCACACGTGTTTTTTCACATGCCTAAACTTAATGCACATATGCCTAATGCGCATTAAGGCGATTTAGGTGTGCGTTTACTTACTAAAGTTAGTCCCAAATCAATTGACATACACAGCATTAATGTACCTGAGTGCGTCTACATGTGTTAAGCCGCTTTAGTTATTTGTGCATAAATTTGATACCTGCTTTTGCAGGTATCGCATTTAGGCGTGAATAGCCTCAAATCGCCATTTTTAAGGCGCATTAAGGGCATGCATGTGTAGACCGGTGCCCTTAATGCGCCTTAAAAATGGCTAATGTGCCTTCAGTGGGCATGTGTAGACACACCCACTGTGTGTGTGTGTGTGTGTGTGTGTGTGTGTGTGTGTGTGTGTGTGTGTGAAGGTAGCAGGGAGTTACTGAAAGACCCAGCAAAGAACAAAATCTTAGTCACCCCCTGAGATTAATGCTGCCTTCCTGTAACCCTCACCCGCGCGTTCATGAGTGGGTGCAAAGCCTATATTTACTCCCAAGAGATGTCAAATTGCATCTGGGCTGGAAAAGAAAAAAAAACCTCACTCCCTCTCCCCCCCGCCCTTGTTTCTTTGCCGTCCTTTCTGTTTCCTGCAGTACGTGTGGGACAGATTGCTAGGAGGATTCAAACACAAGAATTTCCGGACGAGAGAAGGGATTTGCCTCTGCCTTATTGCCACGCTCAACGCGTAAGTCGGGACCTGTTGCAGATGTGGTTTCGGGGAGTTTAGTCGACACTTATTTGTGCTGATGCACTTGTATTGTTTTCCTCCTAGATCCGGAGCTCAGAGTCTAACGCTGAGCAAGATCGTGCCGCATATATGTAACTTGCTTGGAGATCCAAACAGCCAGGTAAGACTTTGGTGAAGTTTTCTACCAAAATCAGTGTTAGCAAGGTGGGAAAGCCCAGCTGGCCTTTGAGGATAAGCAGGGCTAAATGTTTAAATAGCATATGGACTACCTGCGGGTGCTGCCACCTCTCGGGGAATTATAGACCTGCAACATTTAGGACAAGCCGCAGCGGACTAGTTTAGTTCAGGGGTGCTCAACCCCCAATGTGTGGGTGAGATCTGGGTCGCGGTCCTAAGTCATCCATCCCAGCGGGCTCTCTAAAGACCCATGGGAGCCCCAGGCCCTATGTGCTGGATCAGGTGCCCATTCCCAGTGCACAAGGCTGGGTGGGTGCAGCACTGGGCGCCAGGGCCCAACCCCAGTGTGCAAGGGCAGTGCCAGACCCCAGGGCCCAATCCTGGCACATGGGGGTGGGAAGGGGTGGCCCTGGGCCCCAATCCTGGCATACTGAGGGGGTGCAGGGCTCCAGGACCTAATCCCGGTGCTGTGGAGCAGGGAGGGGGCAGTGCAGACACACAAGGCTTGATCTGGTCCTCGAATCAGCTTTGTGCTGATGATCTGGTCCATGATGCCGAACGGTTGAACACAACTGATTTTGTTGCAATGGGATCTTAGGGCAGTAACTTGAGGATGAATCTGAAGTGACCTCAGAGGACTTGTTGGGGGGATCCCCTGAGTAATCGGGAAGAGCCCAGCGGAGCGCAATCAGATGGATGAACGCCTGGGTCGGCTGGACTGCCTGCGTGTTGTAGAGGAGCTGTTGCTGTCTGAGTAGCGCTGGTTGAAGATCTAGGAAAGATTTATGAGGCCAGTCAGCCTCCCCTTAGTGCTCCATGTTGCTTGTAAGATAAGAGCTAACTTTTGGAGGGGTCAGAGAGCGGGGTGACCTGCTGTTCCAGCCAGATCCCAGCAGCGATGTGCTGCCAACAGCTTTGCGAGGAGGTTTTCAAGCCCTGCCTCTCAGTCAGCAACACACATGTGCAAAAATAGCAGTCTTGCTGGTCCTCTCTCCCCTGCCCCTGAAGACCTGATAGCTCCATAGGTTTTCCTCTCCTAGCTCCATTACAGCGATGCACGCTGCTGCAGCTCCCACGCGTCGCAATAAGGAGGGGGCCGTTGGGCCTGGCGTGTGCGAATGCTAGGCGGCAGCTCTTCCTGCCCTGCCAAACCTGTCGTGCGCTTGGACACAAGATGCAGGTGAACATGGACACCAAGAAATGGGCAAAGTGGGGAGGGGTCGTAGCAGTGAGATGGGTGCCGTTATACGCAGCTGAGACCAGCCCCAGCCCACGGTGCCTCTCGCTCCTGCCGCTTCAGGGATGCTCCTGGAGGTGTGCGTCGCCCTAGTGGCAGGTGCTTTGTGCCTTTGGCTGTAGGCAACATGGTTGGGTAGGGAGGGGTGCTGGGGCTGGGGTCTCGAGCTGGGCAGGTCTCCCAGACTGCCAGGGGCTTCTCCTGAACCCTGGAGGGATCTCGATGAATGGGGTAGTAGCAGCTCAGCCCTATCTTCTCTCTCTCTTCCTTGGTTGGGAGGGAGGTCTGTTCTCCCTCCTTTCCCCCTGCCCCCCGTGCTCCTAGGGTGCATGATCTCCTCCTGCTAGATCTCCTATTAGATCTCCTATCACTTATTTCCCCAACTATCCTGATTTCCCCTGGGAATCTCGAACGCTCATTCCCTGGGGCAGCATTTGTGGGCAGGAGGCGCCAGCCTAGCCATGCCCTGCGCTTGGCCAGTCTCCCCCCATCCCCATCTCCGTCCCCACCCTCACCCCCTCCCCGCCCCAAATTCAGAGAAACCAGCTAGGCTTCTTTTTTTTAAGAAAAAAAACTTTTGCATTGTAAAATGCCAGCCTGTTTAGCTAAGAGCAAAGGCACAATCAGCTTAATGCACCATACTTCCTTTCCCAGGGAAATCGGCCCTTGCAATCTGATAAAATGTCTCTATCTCTGACTGCTCATTTCCTTCTGCCCAAGCTTTCTTTTTAGGCAGCTGCCTTGGGAGAGCCTGGATCAACATTGCCCTCTCTTGGCTGCATGGGAGAGAGCAGCAGCGGGGAAACGCTCTGTCGTGTGCAGCGCTTGAGGCTTTCTTCCTTGCCTAGAAAGCTGCAAGCTGCTTTGTTGATTTTTTTTTTCTCTCTAAATAGACAGTTTTCTTAAAGCCAATGCAGTTTTCAGTGTTTCGTGGAGATTTCCCTTTCTCCCCTGTGAAGATTCGCTGCGAGCACGAGCCATGTGCATTGGCACTGGGCTTAGATAATGTTAAACTCAGGAATTTAGAAGCATTTTTATAATCGTGGCAGCGTTACCGCAGCGCTTGGGAATGGGGCGACCCAGCTTGTCTGCCTGGCCCCGATCCTGGAACGATGCATCTGAGCAACCTGACGTGCACGGGGTCCTGTTGAACTTGATGAGAGGGTTCATCGAGTTGTGGCAGGGTGTAGATGGTACGTTGGAGACGATGGGTTTTACACGGTGCCTTTCTGAGACATCGGAGACGTCTCCTGGTGACTTTAGAGGAAGTGTCAGGAGTTTTACCTCTTCTTTCAGCCTATGCCAGCTTCAGTTCTCTCATCCCCTGCTTCCCGCTCCCTCCCCAGGTAGGAAACTTTTTACATCAGACACCTGCTCTGGCATGGGCACATCCCCAGCCGTGGTGAGGAACAGGTAGGAGCGTGGTATCCTCCGCTGGGGAAGGTGACGAGATGTCTGCATGTCCCTCCCTCCCTCGTGGCTGGACCAACTCCCTCTCCGGTGCTGTGAAGGTGGAACTAGTGAGGATTTCTTGTTTTGAGTCCTGCTGTTTCAGCTCCCACCTTTCATCATATAAATGTACCTGGGCTCAAAGAAAAGACTGATTTTATTATTATTATTATTATTATTTTTATTTTTATGAGCCTAGTGAGAGCTTCCCTGGCTCTGTAACGCTGGGCAGCATAACATACTTGCATTATGACTCTCCTGGAGTGATCCTGGTGACTCATGTTATGGTTTTGTTTCCCTGGCAGCTTGTCTTAGGCAAGCTGATACCAGGTCTCTGTCGTCTCTGTGGAGGTGGACTGGGATGTATAATGGTATTCCTTTGAATCACCATTGTACGGGAGCCCCCTGGTCTCCCTTGTTTCCACGTCCTAGTTACAGCACATATTGAAAAAGGTGGTCCATTAAAGACAGTTCAGAGAGGGTCTTAATTTTTAATCATCTTTGGAGACTGCTTTTGCTTCGTGTGACCCATTCTTCAGCAGTTACTGCAGCTCCTCCAACTCCAGGACTGAAATAACCGCCTGCTGGCTAGCAGAGCGTATACCCTGCATGTGAGGTCTCCGCATCTGGACAGAGTGCTGCCTCCCACCCCTCCATGAAGAGCAGCGATGCTCAAAGCTTTGGTCCTGTGGGCCAGATGAGTGGTACAGGGTCCAGCACTGCCGCCTTCATACCAGGATTGGGTCCTGTGGGGCTGATACCACTCCCTGTGTGCTCAGATTGGGTCCTGGGGGCTTGGTGCTGCCCCCTCCAAGGGCTCCACACCAGGATTGGGCCCTGCACTATCCACCCTGCCCAGCCCCACCCTACCCTCCATGCTGGGAGCAGTGCACGGGGCCTGGGGCTTCCCATGGGGAAGTGCACGGGGCCTGGAGATTTGGTAGCAGGGGAGAGGTGCACCTCTCCCTCATTGCCAAATTTCTGGACCCCTGAGGAGCCCTTTGGGCCAGTTAACATGGTGCCATGGGCCAGATCTGGCCTGTGGGCTGGAGGTTGAGCACCCCGACGTAGTGTGGAGAGGTTGGCCTCTCCATCCTGAATGGGCACTTACTTGGAGACTCCACTGAACGTAGCCATTGATGTTGGGATGGTTCAGGCCTCGTCATCCTGTTTGGTTCGGGGAATGGACTATCGATGGGTTTCAACCCGTGGTCTGCAGATCCCGGGGGGGTCCACAGGCTACGTCTAAGGGGTCTGCAGGAGATGACCAGGATCAATCAAAGGTATGCGAATACCCACACTTACCATTCAAAGGGGTCTGCACCTCCGCTTGAAGTTTCCAAAGGGGTCTGCACCTCCGCTTGAAGTTTCCAAAGGGGTCCGCACCTCCGCTTGAAATTTTGTAGGAGTCCGCAAATAGATTTCATAGATTTTATAGACGTTAGGGCTGGAAGGGACCTCGGAAGATCATCGAGTCCAGCCCCCCGCCCAAAGGGCAGGAAGTCAGCTGGGGTCATAGGATCCCAGCAAGGTAAGCATCCAGTTTGCTCTTGAAGGTGTTCAATGAAGGCGCTTGAACCACCTCCGGCGGCAGGCTGTTCCAGACCTTGGGGGCTCGGACAGTAAAGAAATTCTTCCTTATGTCCAGCCTGAAATGATCTTGTAGTAGTTTGTGACCATTCGACCTTGTCATCCCTTGGGGCGCTCTGGTGAACAAACGTTCCCCCAGATACTGGTGGTCACCCCTGATAAACTTGTAGGTGGCCATCAGATCACCCCTGAGCCTGCGCTTTTCCAGGCTAAAGAGCCCCAGGGCTCTCAGCCTGTCATCGTAGGGTCTGCTTCCCTGACCTCTGATCATGCGCGTGGCTCTTCTCTGCACTCTCTCAAGCTTCTCCACATCCTTTTTGAATTGTGGAGCCCAAAACTGGACGCGGTGCTCCAGCTCCGGCCTCACTAAGGCCGAGTACAGGGGGAGAATGACGTCCCGGGATTTGCTTGAGAAGCATCTATGGATGCAAGCCAGCGTTTTGGTCGCTTTACTAGCCGCAGCATCGCATTGCAGACTCATGTTCATCTTGTGGTCAGTGATGACCCCCAAGTCTCTTTCTTCCATAGTGCTAACCAACATAGCACTGCCGAGCCTATAAGGATGCTGCGGGTTTTTTTTCCCCAAGGTGGAGAACCTTGCATTTATCGGCGTTGAACACCATCAGATTCTCATCCGCCCACTTGCTGAGCCTGTCCAGGTCAGCCTGGATCACCCGCCTGTCTTCTGGCGTGGATGCTTTGCCCCAAAGTTTGGTGTCATCGGCGAACTTGGCCAGTCCGCTTCTGACTCCAGTGTCCACATCATTAATGAAGATGTTGAACAGTATGGGTCCAAGGACAGAGCCCTGGGGGACCCCACTGGTCACAGGACACCACGATGAGTGACTTGCATCAATTACTACCCTCTGGGTCCGACCCCGGAGCCAATTTTCCAGCCAGTGGATCGTGGAGGACCCAAGGCAACAACTGGCCAGTTTCTCCAAGAGACGATCATGGGACACCAGATCGAAGGCTTTTTTGAAGTCAAGATATATGACATCAATCTTTTCTCCCTTGTCCAGGTGATAGGTCACCTGGTCGTAGAAGGAAATGAGATTGGTCAAGCAAGACCTACCCGCAACAAACCCGTGCTGGCTATCCCTTAAGATGTTGGCGTCGGCCAGTCCATTAAGGATGGCCTCTTTGATAAACTTTTCTAAGATCTTCCCCGGGATAGAAGTCAGGCTGATGGGCCTATAGTTAGCCGGATCCACTTTCCTCCCTTTCTTGAAGATAGGCACCACAAATGAAAAAAGTTTGAAAACCACTGGACTAGGTGAGCTCTTGAGAGCCCTGAAAACCCTATTTTCTATGATTCTCTGTTCTTCGGAGCGGGCTGCGTCCTTTCCCTGTTCCTTCGAAGGTTGACATCTAGCAGCATAGCAAGGGGACGTCTCTGGAGGCCATACCCACGCTGCTGTGAGAGTCAGGGTGCTGGGCACGACAAAACGAGAGCCTGCTCTTGGCTGCGCCAAGCGTGCGAGACTCCCGTCTAGCATTTCTCCCGGTACATCTTCGAGGATTAAAAGATGAGGGCGTCCAAAGGAGTGCTCTCTTCACTGGTCCAGGAGCCAAGCATGATGCCGATGTCATCCGCGTCTCTCCGACTGATGGAGCAGTGGCTTTGGACTGCACGGCCTGGAGCAGACTGGCATGCCTCGAGCATTTCCACCGTGCCGACCTTGCACTGTCGGACTGGCCAGCTGCTGGGCCAAGCTGCTCCGGGGGCCGCGGTAGAACCGGAGCCCGCGTTTGGCCTCGGTTCCAGAACCCGGCACCGGGGCAGTTGCGTCCGGAGCCGCGGCGGCAGTTGAAGGGGCAGAAAGACGGCAGAGCAAGTAAGAGGAGTGCAGAGAAATGCCCCTGGCGGGACTAGATTTCCCCATGTGCAGAGACTCCTGTTCTTCCTCTTCCCCTGCACTGGTGGGAAAAGGAAAAGCTGGTAGCAGCTGTAGTTGGCCTGGCCTTTCTGCCCCCCCTTGCTCCTCTGAAGCAGTGTCACATCACGGTGCGTCCCCGTGCCACGGGGATGGCGGGGAAGACGTGCTGGGGAGGGCTGGTTGGACCGGGAGCTGGGGGCTGGGAGGGGAGTTGGAGTGAGATGGAGAGGGCAAATGCTGAAGCAGACGGCAGCAAGGGAAATGGTGCTGGGGCAAGAGAGCCAGAGCTTGGGGACCGCTAGCAGGAGGACGGGTTATACATTTAAAAGAGTATAAAAAAGACATTATTCCCTTATACGAGGAAAGGCCGACAGATGTGGCACTGCTCAGCCTAGAAAAGAGAAGATTTGAGGGGGGATTTGGTGGCAGCTCACAACTGTATCAGGGGAGAGCATCGGGCAAAGCAAACGACTATTCACCAATGCGCCCCAGGTGCAAAAAACCTGAAAACCCCAGGTCCTGAAAACCAGGAGCAATGGCCATAACCTCCTACAAGGAGGTTTCGGACTGGATATAAGGAGAGATGTCTTCACGGTTCGTGTGAGCAGGATCTGGAATAGACCCTGAGCGAGGGTGGTGCAGGCACCTACCCTGGATAGCCTCACAAGGAGACGACGCACACCTCGCTGGGGTTGTTTGACCCCTGCAGCCTTTCCTGCCCGGAGCAGGGGGGCTGGATCCGATGATCTCGCAAGGTCCCTCCCAGCCCGACACTTCGGTAAATCTGCATTGGGAAAGGGAGACAGCGTTGCTTTACCCCCCCACCCTGGCCTCAAGTTCAAAGGGGATTTGGCTTTATGCCTACTAGATACCGTGCAACAGACCTGCTGGTATCTGTACGTATCTCTGTGGAGCTTCTGGGTCGTCTGTACGTGTGTCCACGTTGGCTGTGGTGGTCCTGCTTTGGCCCCCACCTTGCCAGAGGCCTCCATGCCTCTTGGTGGTGTGGAGGTAAGGTGATGCCAGCAATGAGCACTGACTCGCTGGCCTCGGTGGCGGGGACGATGAGCATGGGGAGAGCAGGTAGATCTCATCCTGTCTGCCCCAGAGCCCGAGGAAGGAGGGAGTTGCAGATCCAGAAAGCAGCTTTCCACCTCTCCTGGGCTTGTGTCTGCTGCCGGTGGCCACGAGGGCAGAGCGTGTCTTGCTGTGCTCAGCACTCAGTTGCTTGCAAGTCACTGCTTCTCTCTTCTTCTTTTTTTATTTTTATATACATGCAAAGGTCTTACTTCCCATTCAGCCAGGAAAGCAGCTCTTTCCCCTGGCTTTGCACAGACTCACTTTCCTGTATGCTCTGTAAAGTGCTTGTTGCTCTGGCGTCCAGCAATCTTGTATTTAAAGATCCAAGCCTATAGCGTGCAATAATCCCTGAGGCTGATAGAGTCAGTCTGCTACCTTGTTAGTGTGGTAGACATACCTGCCACGTGCTAAAGATGCCAAGGCACTTTCTTCCCTTTCCCAATGTAGGTATAGGACTGTGTAATGGGACTTCTTTGTCCTTGCTGGGTACAATGGTCCCTGTATGTGCATCTCAGGTCAGGAGGGATTCTGGTTGCGGTAGTGGTTTTGTGGCATTTTATTTTCTACAAGAAGATCTCTTTTGGCTCTCCGCTGGCCCACGGGATGGAAGGAGAGAGAGGCAGACGCTTCACTTACTGACATGGCAAGACTTTTTATGTAACGGATATCCAAATGACTTCTGCCTGTCCGTGCACATAGACTAAATGCCAAGGCAGATAACTCAGGGTATGAATCTGTTAGCGCAGGTTCGGAGTCTGTTCTCCCATCCTTACCGCAGCGGTGAGAAAAGTATCCAGAGGCCTATTTCATTTTAATTTCCAAAAGTATGACTATTGTAGAGGAGGGGAGGAGTGGGACTTTTGCAAGCCTGACCTAGCCCTGCTGCATGACTGAAGGATGGCGACTTAGGCTGGCTTCACAGCTCTCCCACTGACTCACTGTATCTCTGGGGAAGTCACTTCAGCTTCCAATGTCCATCGTCAGCGAGGGTCTGCAGTAACATGAGCCTAATGGTACCTACCACGCTTTCAGATCTGTGGATGGAGCGGGGAAATACTCCGTAAATGTTGTTGTAGTAACTGCTGTTGCTTTTTCTTGCTTTGCTTAGGAAGTGGTATTGCAAATTAAACCGAGCATCAATTTTGATCAGGTCTTTTCCTTAATATTTAGGTTCGAGATGCAGCAATAAACAGCCTTGTGGAAATTTACAGACACGTAGGCGAACGTGTCAGGGCAGATCTCAGTAAAAAAGGATTACCACAGTCTCGGTGAGTAGAGAATATCCCTTTTTGTTGACTGTTCTTGATTTCTTTTCATTTTTCCTTTGGGTGCAGGGGCCTTTTGTGTGAGCGTGGGGCTTCTAGACACCCTCCCCGCTTCCCCGCTTTCATGTACTTAATTTTATGTGGGAGAGAGAAGCAAACGGGGATTGTTCACCTGCAGCAAATGAAGTATGCACCTAAGTACTTGCAGGATTGGGGCCATAAAATGGAAGGAAAGCATTTAAAGACTATTGAAGACATTCATAAAATTGAATTAAGCCAAGTGGTTAGGGTTCATGTTACAACAGTCTATTAAAAGCAAATTGGCAAGCTAAAAAATCATATTTAGTATTCCAGATCATGAGACTGACCTAACGATCACAAGAGCTGTACAAAATATCCAGACAAGGTTCCTTGAGTGAATCTGATATCTTTTATTAGACCAACCCAAATAGTTAGAAAATAATTATTAAGCAAGCTTTCTGGTTCAAAAACCCTTCGTCAACCCTTCCAACTATTTGGGTTGGTCTAATAAAAGAGATCAGATTCACCCAAGGAACCTTGTCTGCCTATGTCCTTAGACCAACACGGCTACAACCTACACCCCTGTGTACAAAATATCCTGCATTTGAGACTTTACGTATAAATCTTTCAGTGTTCAAACCTTTCAGGTGCAGTCTGATCACATTTCTAAGTTGTTCTCTGCAACCAAGAGGCTTGAAACTTTTTTTTAAATAAAAAAGAAAGCTGAGGTTCTCAAATAATCACTTGACTCCAGGAGCTGGGTGTTAAGAAACACCGTGAATATCGCAAAGCGCACGCTACAGTCGTGTGCATTAGGAACTCTGTGTATTTAAACTCAGTCTCACCTGTTACTGTGGTATTTTTTTTGTTCGATTGCAAAAGAAAATCCAGGGGAGATAAAAAAGCAAAAGGTAATATAAAAATCTCTGGGTGCAATTTTGTGGCCAGTGTTGTACAGGATATAGACCAGAGGATCAAGTTCCCTTCTGGCCTCCAGATCATCACATGTGTGGAAGTGAATTTAGGCTGTTCTTTTTCATCCCTCTGCTGAACGGTAAAACTAGGCAGGTAATTTTCACTTTTGCTTCTAATTAGTTTCAGTTGCTGGTTCTCGTCTTCAGTCACGAGGCCTCGTTCACGTTGACAACGCTACCAGAGAACATTGACATACATTTAAAACCTGTTGGCCAAAATTTCCTGTCTTTTCCTCCAGCACCAGTAGCGGCCTTAGGGGAGAGCAAACCGGGCAACCGCCTGGGGCTCCACGCTTTAGGGGACCCCAAAATTTTGCAACAAATGTCCGACTTGCTTATAGGTCATTAAAATTAAGTCTCTAAGGAGCCCCAAATGACTCTCTTGCCCAGGGCCCCAACAACCCTAAGGCCACCAGTGCCAATGCACAATGAATTTGTCAGTCACAGTTAATAATAGTAATTGCCACTGCTGCTAATAACAACAACAACAATAATAATAGTAGTAATAACAATAATAATATATTTAATAATAATATACTTAATAATATATATTTAATAACAGATATTTAATAACAACAATACTAATTATTATTAGTTCATCATCATCATCATTATTATTATTATTATTATTATTATCTCAAGCCATATTTAGACATCGCCAACCCATTTGACTTACAAAAGTTCCATTTGGGACCTCTTGTTTTTCAGTCTCCTTCAAAAGTTAGACCATGGGTTGAAGCGATGCAGCATGCGTTTTTGAGCTTGCTTTTCTTACTTCCGCAGTAGTTCTGTTGAGTCTTTGGGGCTGCGTGCAAGTTAGCCAGCCTTGATTATCTGTGAGGTTAACGTTTGTAATGTATTTCTGCAATTTCAGTGGTGATAACTTCCACTGCTTTTGCATCAGCGCGCTGGAGCTTGTATGCTCGGTATCCCAGAGCGTGCGAGCCTGGGTGCGGACCGACACACAGTATAATTCCTTTAGAAAATTTCAGTATAAATCTAGCAAAGCTATTTAGCACCTTCCATCTGAGGACCGCAAAGCACTTGACAAAGGAATGATCTTAGCCGTTGCATTGTGTAGACGTGGAAACTGAGGCAGAGAGGAGTTTAATGGCTCAGCTAAGATTACACGGTTAGCTGAACAGCTGGGAAACCAGCCAGTTTATGTGGCTTCCCTGGTGCATCTGGATCTTGGATGCATCCTTTTAAGAACAACTTTTTTAAAGCAATCAATGCAGCTTTTCTTTAGGGAATACAAGGCAGGTCTGAGTGGGATGCTGAGCGGGAGAGTGTGCGCGAATGAAGTGGTAGAAGCATCTCGTGTTTGTGGCTGTGAGTTAGAGGCAGCTGCATAATTGGGGCTGCTTATTTTTTTCCAGGGCATGGACAAAAATGTGCCCAGTCATTTTAATCTGTGATTAGTGCGGCATCTACCTGGTAACACATCTCTGTTCTGCCGGGCTGATTCTGGATGGATTTGCCAATAAAAATTTGTGATAAGACTGTCCTATGAGAGACCTCTGAATGACAGGTCAAGGGTTTGTGATGTTTAAACTCTTTGTGGAGAAGCAAACCTTTCTTGTGCAGGCTGAGGCTGAGATCAGAGGCTTTGCCCCCCCTACGCTTACTACGTCACAAGTTCGAAACTACAGATCTTCCTCCAAAGAATTATGTTTGCAGCCTTGGGACCTTGAAAGACTTAATTTGTTACGATGTCAGTGAACTAAGGCAAGACGCATGTCTTTCTTACAAACTGTAGGCTGATCCCACTGAAATCAATGGGACCAGTTTTGCCATTGACTTATCTAGCGGCAGAGCTGTGCTCGCAGGGCTAGATTTCCAAATGTGCTTTCGCGGAGACACTTTAATGGCAAATTTTTGGAAGAGCCCGGTACCCTTTGGAAGATCTGGCCGTGAGTTTCCACCGTGCCTGTCCCCATGCAGAATACGCAGCCCCCAAAAGGAAGGGGATCTGCCTTGGTGAGTGGGACACTTGGCTCCATGCTTCAGCCCCAAGCGGTAGGGAGATGCAGACAAATGGATGAGCATTGCAGGAAGCCTTCAAGGAAGAAGAGGATCTGAAGGAGGCACGTAAAAAAGGGCGTGGGCGCAGTGCTGGGGGAGCTGGAAATGTAGTCAGAGCTGAGAGCAGGAGAAGGAGGCAAGGAGAGGTGAGGAGGGTAGAGGTGAGGGGTCTGAGAAAGGGAACAAGATCATATATCTAGAGGAGAGGGTGGTGAGAGAGATGTTCAGCTGGCAGAGGCCAATAGCTCCGTGCCAGTGTCTCCTCTTCCTTTCTCCTGTCCCGGGATAAGCTCAGGTTTTCAGTGCTTGTGGTCTCAGCCAATAAATAGTTTCTTTTTGCTGTCGGGAGAAGGAACAAGGACTAGCTGATATCCTGGAAAAGCACGTTTGCATCTCATTTTTAAACTGGCCTGATAAATAGGTTTCTGGCAAGGGGTCTGCTTAGACTTGCCCGTAAGAGGAGGGGTTTTGAATATACCCCCATATAGCATCAGTTCTCCTTTGGGCGGCAGCGTGGAGTCGAGCAGCCTTGAGAAGAGCGCAGGGGAGGGTGGCTTTTTCTGCCTGTCTCCTCTCCCTTCCCTGGATGCCCCCATGGGAAGGTTTGCCACAGCCCGTCCTCGAGGACTGAGCTCCCGGGGATGGAGGACTGACCTGACGGGGTGTGCTGCAATGGAAACGTGGTGGAGAAAGCAAGGCAAAAACAAGAGAAGTGTTAAGGCTGAATGTGAATTTTTTTCAAGCTCCCAAACCTTTCGTCTTTCACCCATGTCTGTGAATGCTTTAAGTTCAGCAAAGTTAAATAGGTTGAAAATAGGGTTATATAATGCGAGCACTTGGTTAGGATGGTTTAGATGGGGCCGATCCTGCCTTGAGCAAGGGATTGGACTAGATTTGACTGCCAGAAGTCCCTTTCTAGCCCCATTTTCTATGATTCTGTCCTTCTGTGCATCCACTACCGGCCCTGGGTATAACACGCCACTTCCATATCTCTTATCTATTCTCTATTTCTTTCCTGTATGTTACTAACCACACATCACCATTCTGTATCGACACTTTATGTAAAATTTCAATCCTTACCTTCTTCTCAATTAATTCAATGGCAAAACTCCCAGCGGCTTCAATGGGAGGAGAATCAGTCTCTTATTAAGAAGGGTTCCTCATTACATCTTTGTTTCTCCCTTTCAAACAGGTTGAACGTCATCTTTACAAAATTTGATGAAGTCCAGAAATCCGGAAACATGATCCAAGGGTCGGGCGGTGAGTAGAAACGCTGCTGGCGTTCCCTTCTCCTTTGCGAATGATCAGCGTGAGGCAGACCCATAGCTGTAGAAGTAAAAGGCTCCTTGCAAAGAATTGCCACGTGTTGCATGCAACTACCGTCTGTTTTTACCAAAGGAGAAATAGGAAAAGGGAAATATATGCATGTAACCTTCAGGGAATTTAAGGTCAGAGGCTGATAACCTTACAATAGTCTTCAAGACGAGTTCCCGTGAGTCAGAGCAAGTGACTCTTTTTTTTGTTTAAAGTGTTGGTGGGTGGGAACTGAAATCTGTGAAGGACTTGACTCAGGCGGTGCTCTTTGTAAATGTAAAAGAGCATTCAGATTCACTGCTGGGGAGGCTGGAGCAGGCTCCCGCGACAGTTTTCACATGCTTTCCCTGCATGGGTGCAGGCATCAAAGATGGTGCCCCCACCCCTTAACAGCTAGGAAGGTGGCTGGTAAGAGTGGAGATGAATCTGCTTTTGTCTGGCAAGATCAGGTCTCGTCGAAAGACAGAGTTATTTTCCTTTCCGGGCACTATTCTTCCCTCTAAACTGCAGTGCCCTTTCTCTCTGAAACAATGCACACGTGATAGAGCCAGACAAGCAGCCACGGTCTGAAGGCAGTTCTGCACCGGAGCAGACATTTCCTGGCGCAGCTTAAAAATTCATAAAAGAATTTGTGGGTGTATTTAACGCCGCTACATGGCGCTTTGCTGTACATCTGGGAATGGCGAAATGCAGTGTGACGTTGTGGGGTCAAACCTAAGCTGAACGTGGAAGAATATTGTTCGTGGGCGACGTTTATGATGAGGGCAATCTGCCGTTTCTTTGGCACGAGGGACGTTGTTAAGAAGTGTATAACTGAAAAACAGCGTTCGGGTCTTGATTTAGACTCAGGAAGGAAAAAAAAGTATTCCTTGATCAAATATTTAAGCATTCATAGCCATCGTACCTTTAGTCCTGAATACCCAGGACAGAGTAGACTGAATCTGCCCCTGCTCCAGCATCACGGATATCAATTAAACTAGAATGTGGCTCATTATGTCTTAATGAGAGATGCTAATGGATATGCCCAGAGAAGATCGCCTTAAAAGGTGGTGCATCTGGTTACGTCACGTCATGCTGTCGCTTATTGGAGCTTGGGAGCAGCTTGTGCGGCATGGTGTTGTGACATTATGTTGCTACACTGTGTCAACACAGATTAATTATATCCAAACTGTGCAAGCTGGTGATGATTTGTTTTCTTCGGAAGTTGCCTTGGAATCTGTTAATGAGTCACGAGCTCAGCTTGCAGGGGCACTGGCGGCACGACATGAGGGTAACCCTACAGGCAAACCAAGCGGGTCACGGCTCTGAGTAGGATGACCACTGGTATTCCCAGGAGAGCCCAGCAAGAGCAGCCTTGGCTGAGGAGTAGACATGGAGGAAGGAAAACTTGACGTTTCACGGGTAAACCTTAGCTGTGTAATCGCAGAGAGGTAGCTAGCTGTGTTAGTCTGACGTCTGGCAGAAAACAGGATCTTATAGTTAGTTGGTAAGATGCCACTCTGCCGTGCCTTCTGGCCATGCAATCGTGTTATCTTCGATGGCACGGATACTAGAATAGCTTGAGCACCATAACCTGCCTGTACAACCCTAGAAAATGAGGGTTGAAGGGACCTCAGGAGGTCACCTCTAGTCCAACCCCCTGCTCCAAGCAGGACCGCCCCAGCTACATCATCCCAGACACGGCTTTGTCTATCTGGGTTTTGAAACCCTCCAAGGACGGAGATGCCACCACCTCTCAGGGTAACCTGGTCCAGTGCCTCGCCACCCTCCTAGTGAGAGTTTTTCCTAATGTCCAACCTCAACTTTCCTTGCTGCAACTTGAGCCCATTGCTCCTTGTTCTGCCACCGCTGACAGCAGTCCAGCTCCATCCTCTGTGCAACCACCTTGCAGATAGTTGAAGGCTGCTATTAAATCCCCCTCCAGTCTTCTCCAGGCTGAATCAGCCCAGTTCCCTCTGCCTTTCCACATAAAGCATGTGCCGCAGTGCCCTAACCATTTTCCTTGCCCTCCCCTGGACATTCTCCAATTTGTCCACATCCTTTCTGTAGTGGGGGACCCAAAACTGGACACAGGACTCTAGATGTGGCCTCACCAGGGCAGAGTAGAGAGGAATAATTAGTTCTCTTGATCTGCTGGCAATGCTCCTACAGTCCAGGATGCTGTTAGCCTTCTCGGCGATAAGGGCACACTGCTGGCTCATGTTCAGCTTCTTGTCCACTGTCACCCCCAGGTCCTTGTCTGCAGAGCTGCTGCCCAGCCAGTAGCCCCCAGCCTGTCCCGGTGCTTGGGATTGCTCCATCCTAAGTGCAGGACTTTGCACTTGTCCTTATTGAACCTCATGAGATTTCGTTTGGCCCAGTCCTCCAATTTGTCAAGGTCACTCTGAATCCTAGCCCTGCCCTCCAGGGTATCTACTATGCCCCCAGCTAATCCCACTACTCGTTCAGCCCAGTGTCTGGTCTGTTCTGCATTAGCTCTAGCACCAGCATCTTCAGTCTGGTGTGAGGTTTTGTCTACACCAGTGGTTTTTAACCCGTGGTCCATAGACCCGTGGGTGTCTACAGACCGTGTCTAATGGGTCCATGAAAGATGACTATTTATCAGTAAAAAGTACGTGAATACCTTCACTTGCAATTCAAAGGGGTCTGCACCTCCATTCAACATTTTCCAAAGGGGTTTGCACCTTTATTCAACATTTTTTTTTTTTTTTTTGGAGTCCATAAATGGGGAAAAAAGGTTGCAAACCGCTGGCCTTCACTGACTTTTTCTGTCAAAATCTCACTCCCTGCAGCCAGCATGAAAACCTGTTTTGTGAAGACAGTAAACTCCTGTCTTTATGGCAAAAATAATTCTGTTTAATGCTGTGCCCAAAGCTTTAAATCGTGGCTTTCTAAGGGCATGGGCAAATGGCACATTTAAGCCAGCATAATTTACATCACCTAAATAGCAGCGGGCCCCAGAGCGGACAGACTGGCACCTATCCTGGGGTAGTGCCTTGCAGTAAGTGCTTTTATAGCCCCTCGCCACCAAAAGAGCAGAGAATAGCCTATTTGCCACCAGGAGCAAATGGCTACCCTGGGATAAGCTGCAGACAGATAACATATACACCTAGGTGACTTGCGCCGAAGGATTTTTCCTCTGTTTTCGTGTTGGGTAATTCTATGCTGGATTTGACTAAACCATCCCAGTGTGGGGCTGTACATGATGTCTGGTCATTTGTCTCGCCAGTATAAAGGCTGATTTCACTGTTGTAAATGTATCATGTACCCAGGCTTGTTATAAAAGAGGCGAGAGCAAAGCACGTTGCTCCAGATCATCGTGTGGATCCAGCCCCAATACCCACAATATCTACATGTCTTCATATATAATGTCAGATATCAATACCATACCCAAAGCCTTCTTCTGCCGCATCGCTGGGAGCAAGCTACTGGCTAACACGGTTGCTTGTCGCCGTGCCGTAGCCACCCAGGATCACTGAGCCACGTTGACGGCAAAAGGATTTGAAACGCTTGTCGAGCCTGGCTTGTACGGAGGAGTTAAGCAGGCAGAAAAGAAATGATTGTTTCTGAAATGGCGGATCAGGCCAAAAAAAATCAGTCAAAGCGGTGCTATAACTAGAATGGATCGCATGGCTCTCCAAGAACGGGGGCTTGGATACGTGCGTTTTTCGCAAACCGCTCTCCCTGCGACCGCGGCCAGCCAGCGTAACGCCGCGTGCACGTTGGAAGTCTTTTGGCCAGTGCTAAAAGTCATTAAAGACTCTCTTGAACAAACACCAGGCAATAAATAATAACTGTCGGCCCAAGCAGGGAGGCAGTCGGTTTGCAAGCCGCATTTATTAAGATGACGAGACGTATTCTGATCTCAGTTTGGCTGAGGCCAATCGAGAGCAACTCCCCTTGAAGCTATTGGGGTCGTACCGGCTCGCGGCCGGCTGAACGCGAGCCATTGTACGTTTTCAGACCGAACAGTCCCAGCCTTTTTGCATGTTTTCTGACTTTCCTTATTGCAGTTCATGATAGTTTTGTCAAGTGAGTCTCAAGATGCACTTGATCTTTCTTTTTTTTTTTTTTATTATTATTCTTTCTTTCTGCATCTGGATTCTGTTTTTAAAGCTTAATAATATTATGAATAAAACAACAGTTATCGAGGGACAAGGACTCGGCGGTAATTTGAAGTGTGTTTCGTTTCTGTACAGACAGAGGCAGGATTTCATCTTTGTGAGTACGCTGCTTGTTGCTAGGTGACCAGGAGGGCTCAGAGCTAGAAAATGGAGATAAAATGCACGCCGGCTTGCTCGATGATGCTCGGTGCGTCTCTATTTGGTTTTTTTAACATATAATTAGTCAACCACTTGAAGCAAAAATTACAGTTTTCCCCCCTTTCGGCTTTCAGCAGGCTAATTATTTTTGTGTAGCTGCTTCTGCTAATTATGCAGATGTGCTTGTACCTCCCCCCGGGAGGAAAGATTTTCAGCATGAAAAAGCCAATAATTGTGAGCCAGTCGGTTGCCGTCTTCCTGTGGCATCGCGTGATGATCTTTAATTGGATGCGATATGGAGGGAGGCCCTTGGACACAAACGTAGGTTTAATTTACTCCAAGAGATTCCTGCTGCTCTGCTTTTCTGGGATTTATGGCGGGGAGGGCCTGAGCTGACGCCTGTTGAAATGGATGGGAGCATTTGTCATCGACTCCGGTGGCTTTTGGATCAGGCCCAAACTCCAAAGGGTTTTTAATTCCGGTTTTAGGGCAGGCTCAGCAAGCGATGGAGCCATAACCCAAGGTGAAGGAAAGATGCCAGAGCATACTTGGAGAAGCTGACTGATGGGAAATGAGGACCCTGTTAGCATCGAGCAAAATCATTAGGAGCCAAAGCTTCTCTGGTGCACACGTTTTAATCCCACTTAATCCAATACCATCGTCAGGGTTTAGATCCTGTAGCATTCAGCCCCGTATTCTGTTTCAATCCAAGTTTTAAAGCCTTCCCTGGAAGCAGATTATCCTGCTCTTCTGCAGTCCTTGCAGCACCCAGGCATGGAAAATGCCCGCTTCTACTTTGCCTTCATTGTGCACTAATCTTCTCCCCTCCCGTCCTACTCTGCGTCTGCTTGGATCGGGCTCTGGATGTGTCGGGGCGAACATGGTGGGCTGTCTGCACGGCACTGCCCCTCCGCCGCGCACGTGGCTGTCCGCATGGAAATCCAAGCGAGAGATGCTAAGCTGGGATCCCTGTGAACAGGGATGGTCAGCGTGGCTGGTGCTGGAGCTGGGAGGTCAGCGAGAGGCAATTATCTCTTCGGGGAAGTGGAGGGGCTTTCCTATCTCTGTGGGTCTCCCATGTGATTGCAGCCCCCTAAATCCCTGCCAGCTGGGGGTGATTTGAGGACAAATTTGTGACCCCTCAGGCCAAATTCCAGCAGTTTGGCACAGAGGAAGGGGAGTCGGTGTGAACTTCGTGACACAAGCAGACATCTCGCAGACTTTTTGGTGGGGATTTTCCTTGCAGTCATGGAGCCAGAAGCGACTTCTGTGAGCATTACTTTTCTTTCAGCAAAACCAGTTTTCTGAGTACACTTTCTACTAGCAGCATGGCCCTCCTGCTGATGCTTATTTCTCTGTGTAATAGCCCTGAGCACGTGCACATTTTTATACAGTAATAATATTTGTCTGCTTTACCCAATTTCAGTAGACTCCTGTATTAGTCGTAAAATAATACCAAATTCCTGGCAAGCAAAGACTCATGGAGAAAGATGAATTGGACCCTGGGCTAGTTGTATTCTCCATAATTAAAGAAATGTTTAGTCAGGTGGGACCCCAGCACGTGTTGCCTGCGCGGTGGTGGTTCCCCAAGCTTGTTTATAATAATCCGCAAGTAACTGGAGGAAAACGAGCCGCTTTCGACATTTCCACCTGTGGCTCTGATTTTTAGAGCATAGTCACTGTGTGTAATTTTGGCATCCTGGTCGTGCAGGGTCTTTCCCAAAAGTTGGCCCTCCCTGCAGCAGGAGTATTGGGCGCGTCCAAGCAACAGTCTCGCGGGACTGAAGGGGGGATGCTTGATGATGGCTCAAGAGGTTTGAGCCAACAAACAGAGCATTGCATTTCCCTGGATCTGCTCTTCGTTGCATGGTTTCATAGATCTCATAGACGTTAGGGCTGGAAGGGACCTTGGAAGATCATCGAGTCCAGCCCCCCTGCCCATTTAGTTGCCCGGTCTCTGAATCTCACTGCCTTTGAGATGAAACTTAAAACCCATTTCATTGACTGAGCCTTCGTCCGATTGAGACGAAGGGAAATGGGCCAGACAGGAGAGGAGGAGAGGTCCCTGCCCTGGCACCGAAGCGGGCCTTTCTGCTCAGCTGTGCTGGCTTGCCGGAAACCAGGTAGAAATAGAGGGAAGGCGACACTGGTTTTCCTCTGGAGCCTGCTTTTCATGTCGTGATGTCGAAGGGAGAGGGAGGCAAAAAGAAACCCAGGCTCGGGAGAACAAATGTTGCTCAGCTGAGCGCTGAGGTTGGCTCTTATTTTGGAGGAGGGGTGGCAGTCATCGTCTCTGCTAGGTCACACGGAGGAGTCGTTCGGGAGGGGGAGAGATTACTGGCGCCGAAGTTACTGAGAGCCCGGCACAGCAGGGCTGCTCGTAGAGCACAGCGCCCTTCGTTAGCATCTCAAGCTCACTGCGGAGCATGACTGCTGGGAAAGGTAGGCATCCTGCTTAACGAGCAAGGGGGGGCAGTGGAAATCTGTTTGTGCCTTTCATTTTTTCTTTTTTTAAGCATTAGGAAGGAAACCAATAGATTGGGATCGTGGCGGTGCTTCGGCAATAAAGAGCAAACTTTGCAAAATAGGCTGGAAGGAAGCATACCTGGGATGCAGACGTCAAGCGTGATTTGAGGCTGGCAGCAAATAAGGATGTAGGCGAATCGATCTGGGGGGGGAGGCAAAGCAGAGATACCCGAGGGAAGAGGGGATACCTCGTAAGAGAAGGAAAAAAAGAAAAACCTGGTGGCATTTTTAACCATCCTGCAGAGTTTTTTATGTCATTTTGTTTCTTGTTTTTTTGAACGGTGGTTGCTGCGTTTTGCTTCTTAATGAGTACGGTATTTGCAGCGTCAGCCAAGGAGTGATTTAGAAGGTTACAAGTCATTTGTTAAACCAGCGCTGAATTGCAGCCAAAGAAACAGGCTGAATGGAGATGTCGCTGGATTTTCTGCAACGATTATTATTATTTATTTTTTTTTTTAGCTCGTATTTTGGCTAAGGCTTTCTAGCAGAAAGGCTGGCTGCTGAAGTGGGAAATGCTGGGTGACAGGGAGACAGAGGAGCTCAAGGGTCTTTACGACCGTGGAACTTGAATTCGCAGGGGAAGCGTGCGCCGCGTTTCTTTTTATGATACGCTCCGACCCCGGGCTTGCCTTCCAGCATTCGAATGAACGCGTTAGCCATCTTTGTAAAGCTGTTGCGTCTGCCTTTCCCTCTCTCCCCTCCCCTTCCCCAAAAAAGACAGGACGGCGCTGTTCTGTTGAAATATTTATGAGAACCTGACGGCCTCGGGGGACAAAAGGTGATGCTTGTTTTTCATAGATTAAATACAAGGGGAGTGAATGCGTGCTCACGAATATCCGATGCGTCGCACCGAACTTGCGTGTGCGTTGCTGTTTTCCTTCCCGCTGTACGGTCCCCACTGACGGCATGTTAATGCAGTGGTTAAGAAGGTACCGACTAGGTTAATTAAACCTCTGGTAGGATTTATGTTGCATGCAACAATTTTGCATGGTTCCTCGTATCCTCCAAGGCTCTCCAAGCCCTTTTTGAGTGCTGCAGTCCTACAAAAAAAACCCCCCACGTGGTCAATAAATGCTGTTAAGGGGCGAAACGAGGCATGGAAATATTAAGGGACTGGCCCATCACCAGTCAGGACATTGTTAGTGGATTTGGAAATGCAGAAACCTGGCTGGTCAAGTGCTCTAACCACATTTTCTCCCTGGTAGTCTAGTAATAATTACTATTAAATGGCCCGGAGAGGAGAGGGTAGGATATTAAGAGATCTTTGCCAGGTTATGTCCAACAACTGTTTTACCTGTCCCATTCCTAGCATTTTTATCACTCAGCACAGATATGAATAGAAAAAATAACACAAGGTATGTCTGTTTCCAAACACGGACCCTTCCCTCTTTAGGATGGATTCAGTGTACTGGAGAAATGTGCTCATCTAATTCTTTAAGAAACGGTATGCATTTATGGTAGTTATTAATGAAGAACGAATCGTCTCTATTGCCCGGGGATTTTCTCAGCTCTGTACGACCGGCTGATGCGAGTGAAAGGACAGAGGGGTCGTAGTCCAGCTAGCCTAATAGTCGAGAAATGCCTGCCTTAGAGACTGACCTTGGTGCGTATATCGAGTGTTAGGTGAAGAACAAGCAGCGATATCCTCTGTGTTTCTGACATCTTTCTTCTGGATGGACTCCATCATGCTTCTCGTGCTGCCGATCTTCCTGGGTCCTTGTGTACGTGGATCCGGCCTTTTTCAGAGGAAGGCTGAGTGCAAGCTGTCTCCGCGATACGCTTGCTCCTTGTTCCCGGGACCTGTTGGGTTCCCTTGTGTAGAAAGGGTGGGTCGGGGTGTGCGTCCTGTCCCTCTACGGACAACTTTATTTGCACGGAAACACTCAAGCAGCCTCTCTGTCCATGGGACACTGCTAGGTTTGCCTACGCCACTCAAGTGGAGTTTGGCATAGCGTTCCCGACAAATTAAAGCACAAAGTTAACATTTGAAGCTGGTCTGTGAGGTCCCCCTCAATGCAAACCTGCGCGGCGCCCTCCCTCGAGGAGCGACAGATTAATGCACAACAGGTCTTTTTGCACATCTAGGCCCTTTTGTATGCAAATGCCCCTGCTGTCAAGGAACTTCCCAGGCAGCCCAGCGGAGCGGGTGGGAGCCTGAGACACGGCATGAGCTTCAAAGGGAAAATTGGAAGTGCCGGGGATGCCTTTTCTCTCGCGTGACCTTGTTTCATGCGGTAGTGAAGAGCACAAGATGGAACGGAGGGCATTTCCTAACACTTTAGACCTGCCAGTTGGCATTTATCAAATCATTTAATGAAATCCTTATAGAGGGGAGGAGACGGCTTCCACTGCAGAGGGAACCGCAAAGATGCTGGACCTCCCAGTCCAAGCTGCCGGCCCTGGGGGAGAGGGGGCTCGTCCAGCAGAGTTACTGGTGTAAAAGTGACAGTAATAATTCCTAGTCCTTCCTCCTTCCTCTGAATTGAGTCTCTTTGTTCCCCATCCCTTTGCTTTTCATCGCTCTTAAATTTGTACTGACGTGGCAGACATCGCCCCTTGTCCAGGTGGAGGACCGCTTCTCTGGTATCTTCTCCACTCCTCTGCCCAGCTGTCTACATTTGAAGACCTCTGTCAAGAAGAATTAGGGTCAGGGCTGGCGCAGCGTTAGTCCCAATGACATTTCCTAGGAAAGCGCCAGCGAGAAACCCATTTCTGATGCAATAGCTTTGACATTCATTACACAGAGCAGCCTCGAAGGGCAAATTTGTCACCGCAACAGCTCTTTGAATGTTCTCTTTTGCTATTTGCTGAATCTTTGCTGAATCTTAGGTTCCCCCCCGTCCCTGTTACATTTCATCCTAATCCCTTTCCTTACAGCAACAGCAATACAGTGCTAATGAATTTATCGTACATAAGGGTGAGCACGCTGATGACTTAAAGGGGCCTTTTTAATTCTCAGCTATTCACTGAAAATAGAACCGTGAATTGCCGAAAGATCCTAAATGAAGGCTGACATGTCGACAGCCGTGGGTCTTGCGGAGCTGCGTGATAATGCGGATTATACCCTTTTTTTTAAACCACTCTCAGGGGAGTTGTAAAGCTTAATTAGTTCATGTTTTTACATCTGGGAAAGGAGTAGGCTGCAGGCTGTGTAGGGCAAAGACCCGGGTCAGTAAAGCACCACGCACCTCGGTGCTTTGTAAAATAAGAACAAATGAAGGGAATTATCTTCCTTTGCACAAGGCCACCGATGTGTTGTCTCTCCTGGAGAATGAGCCGGGAGGGCGGTTTTGGACTCTTTGCATCGCTGGATGGATTCAAGACTGGTGATCGGTGCTTGGATGGTTTTCTCTCTCTCAATAGCTGTATATGGCATGGATTGATGGCCCCAGTCAAGTACGGCACTGGTGGCTTCTGAGATCCTTCTGGGTGCCAGTCCAGGGCTCTGAGCAAAGGTTGGATGGGACACAGCTGATGACTTCTCCCCCCATCCCCTTTCGAGGTGCTACATGCAATAATCGATTGCTCTTCTTGTGTATCTGGGGAGATTTCCGTTCAAATTACCACGAGTAGACTGAATTTTGGAGCCTCTGATGAGGAGAGCACCTATGTCGGGTGCCCTCATCCCCCCTTGCTTTATTTGTGGCAAAGGGTAAAGGTGTCTTTGTTTCGGGCGCTGTGCCTGGTCATTGCATATGGGGGCTGCTCCCAGAGTTTTTTAAGATTAGGTTAGGCAAACACCCAGCCACAGTGATTTAGGAACAGTCCTGCCTGGAGCAGGGGCTTGGGCTTCCCGACTCCCCGAGGTGCCACGTGGCCCTACTTCTCTGTAATGAAGATAGCAAGGGAGCTGCAGGCAGGGGTGCAGGTGCAGTGCCGGCAGGAGGAGAGGTAGCGTGTGCAGCACGTTCCTGTGCTCCGGCCGGTCTGCATCTGTTATGCTGTTGTGCCCCCAAGCAGTGAAGCTATTCAGGCAGAATCCTGCCCTACCTATGGCCATATACATTTATTCCAGCGTCTAGACTAGAGAGTAAATCCTTTGTCTTTCAAAGATGTTGAGTGTAGATGCTTTCAGAGTTGTAGGTTGTAGCCACGTCGGTCTAAGCACATAGGCAGACAAGGGTCTTTGGGTAAATCTGATGTCTTTTATTGGATCAACACAAATAGTTGGAAAAATTCTTCTTACGAATGCTTGGCGAAGGGTATTTACACCTGAAAGCTTGGAAAGAAGAATTTTTCCAACTATTTGAGTTGGTCTAATAAAAGATATCGGATTTACCCAAAGACCCTTGTCTGCTGATGCTTTCGGAGGCTTTTTATTTCTCTGTTTATAATCAGAGGCATTATGGACGGACCGAATACTCAGCTCGTTGCCCAGGCAGAGACTGCACCCACGGAGAGGTGCCAGGTCCAGTATTGACCCGATGCTGTAAGAGACGTGCCCTCAGTAAAGCCCAGGCAGCCTTGCTGAAGGAAATGGGAATTCCCAAATAGTAGATAGGGACCAAATGCTGCTCCTGGTTGCTCAGATAGCAGAGAAACTCTCTTCTCAGCACACGGCCTCAGTCTGACGTTATATTGCCCTCTTTATGCTTTCTAAGTGATGTGCGACTGAAGCATTTGATCTTCCTTGGACGCGTTGTTGTGAATCGGAGCAAAACCCACGCAGTCATAAATAGCAGCGTCCTATTTTTTTTGTAGAGCAAGACAGCAAATGCTGTATAATCGCTGGGTTTCTTTCGCCCGCTGAAGGAATTAATCACGCCCCGCTGCTTTGTCGGAGGAATCCTTTTGTTGCTTTGTGCTCAACCATTTGAATCTTTCTTGCTTACTCCCCCAGAGCCCAGGACTACAGACAGCCCCAAGCAATCCTGGCTTGGTTTGCTGTACATCGTGTAGCCTGTATTGCGCTCGCTGCAGCAGAGGACGCGAGGAGGAAAAGGCCTAGTAACTCTTCTCTGCACCTGAGCTCCTGCAAGGGGTCATAGCAGCTGATTGTCAGTTGGGGTTTTTTTTTTTTTGTAGGGAAAATATCTTTAGGGCTGAAAGAGAATAAATGTCTCCAATACCTTCTTTCACCTCCCACGAATTGCTTGTAAGGCGCCAAACCTGGCGTCGGTGATTGAGCAACCCCAGCCTTCAGCAGGCCAAGGGCTACGATCTCCTCTAAGCTGGTTGGGGCATCTTCCTCCAGCCCCATCATCCAACACTTCCTTACGGATATTTTAATCAGAAGTACCAGCTAGTTTCATCCCTGAACCTGAATATTAAAAATAAGTGTACGTTATCTTAATGCAGCGGGACCAGATTCTCTCTTGACTTCCATACTCCATATAACACGACTAAAGCCGGTGGAGCTGTAGGTCAGGATGCAGTTTAACTTGCAGCTTTTAACACCATCTCTTCACCCGTTTCTGTGCCAATAACGGCATCAATATTTTGTAGAGCCTTGTTTATCTGAACCCAGCTGGACTGTCCCTTGTTCATACGTGCAAAATGCTCAGATGTATGGGATATCTATGGTATGAAAGAGCATTGGAAAGAAAGAGCAATGTCTAGACAAAACTGCATGCAGTGGTCCAAAAACACCACTAGAAAAACCAGTATCAAAACCCTGGTTGCTCACAGGTATTTGCTCTTTTGCATTTTTGACCACCAGATTGAATATTCATCTCATACCAGGGTCTGTATAAATGGGGTTCGGAGGAGCAAGGGTGTTTTTTGTATATTAGCCTAGTGCCTAACCAATGGGAAATGGACTTTGGCTTGATTTAACATGGGGAGAGCGATTGCTGAGCAATGGTACTACTTTTGCTTGTAAGCTCATTAGCACCTGTAACTAAATTCAGGCTACCGTCCATGGCCCACCAAAAGGCTTATGTGCAATGGTCATAGCATTAGCAAGTATGCATGTGAGACGGACCCTCAGGCCCAGATCCACCAGTGTATTTAAGGAGCCAGGTGCTTAACATCCCCAATGGCTGTGGGAACCATTTGCCATCGATGCAAACTTCTGTAAGTAAAGTCTCTTTGAGGCCTGCGCGGTCCCTGCCTCGTACGCGCTGGGCGCGTTGCCTTGCCAGCTCTCACCAGCACAGGCTGCCAACACAATCCTGCCGGGAGTCTGAAGCTGTGCCACGCAAGCTGTTCTCCCACGGCTCCTGGAGCCTTAGGATGGTGCTCGGACCGCTTCGCCTCTCCGGAGATGCTTTGAGCATTGAGCAAGGCTGTGCCTTTCTTTGTCTGTCTTCTGCTGGATGATGTAGAAAGCACGCAGCGAGAATTAGAGGCACCCGCAGTCTGTCCGATCAGCTTTTAAATAAGATGCTTAAAAGTAACTGCTGGAATGGCCGTAAGCGAAAGGGATTTGTGACGATTTTCTCTCTCAAGTGTTTTTTGTTTTTTTTCAACGTGTTTAATTCGTGCCTTCATCAGTGCTTTGTAGTGTAGTCCATCTCTCTCTTTCCCCTGCTTGCTCGATTAGTCCATTTCCCTGCAAATCTACTGGCAAGAGGAGAGGAAAAAGGATGAGCAGGAAAATGTGATGGTAAAGAGCAAGGGGATTGAGGGGCAGGTACAGTGCTTGTGACTCCTTCTGACTTGCTTTTTATGAATCGATTGGATTGCTGGTGTGCAGAGTCCCTTTAATTACTACAGCGCCGGGTCCCGTCCTGCTCTCTTACGCTGAGTTGTCCGAGCCGAGTCTCTTCCCAGGCTCTCGTGGGGAGCAGAATGAAACCTTTTTGTTTCTCCCTCTTGACACCATTTCCTGACTCCCAAGATGGACATTTGAGAAATTGTGACTGGTATCATTTCTTGGGGGGAGCATCCATTCCCTGGACCATATGGGCTATGGTCTGCTCCCCTATGGGTGCACCAGAGGGGGATGAAGCGTGGGTAACTGCAAAGAGGTCAGGCATAAGCTGCCCTTCTCCTTGGTGAGTGCTAAGTGCATGAGCAAGCTGGCAGGATGGTTGCGCATCCATTTGGGCAGCGAGCCTGCATCCTAGCCAGGCTACAGGTCATCAGTACCTAACTAGGTCAGGTGTTCGGGCGAGTAAAGCACATCCCCCATTTCCAGTCTCTGGGTTGTCGGGGAGTTACGGCTGGAGCCTGATGCCAGGCAGACAGCGGCTGCATCAGCTCTGCTCCCTTTGTAGCTCTGCCAGCGCCCTTCAGTCCCGATTTACACTCCTGCGGCTTGAGTCCTGTGCCGGGCGAGAGCCGCGTCTGCAGAGACTTCTAATCACACCGAGCTTTTCTGATGCGGAGCGACAGCCGGGCTCGTTTTCACTCGCGGCTTAAACGAGATCTGATCTGGAAGCTCCAGAGGCGAAACGCTTCCGCATCAGCTCCCTGAATCCACACCGCCAGCTCCAGGCGGTCCCTTTATGAAGCTGAGTGCCTGTGTTTAACCGTCCCGACTATCTCGCATCCTTTTCTGGAGCCCCTTCTTCTTCCTTGGTGCTTGGGGGGGTCCCTGCTCGCTCTTAGACCCAAATGGCGTTGGCTGGTTCTGCTGCACACACGTGCTCTGTGCCTGGTTTGTGGTTTCTCTGCACCAGGGCTGTGTTGTGCAGGGGAACCTGAGGCTACATCCCTATTTGTTTTTTTTCTTCCCAGGTTTTTCTTTTTTCACAGCCCTCACGTACTGGCAGACCTACGTACCACCCCTTCTGCTCCTACAGGAGAGCTCTTGTCCTCAGGCAGGATCGTGGCCCATATGAGACTCCTACCCGGAGGTTGCGGATAGCACAGTATGCATTGAATGAATGGAGCCTACTGGCTTTGTTCAGCTGGCCGTTGTCAGACGTGACAACACGTATTCATAATAATTTAGCGCTGGGGAAAAGTTCTGGTCTGACGACAACGGGGAACCAGGTCCTCTGCCCATCCACCAAACAGACACGCTACCAAAAACAGCGGTGCAACTCTCTCCGCGCTCAACTAGGAGCAGGACGGGCCATCCTGGGGCAGTGGGAGACGCGTAGTGTTGTTGCATCTGGTAACACCATTCAGTGCCCAATGTAGGGATGGCTCTGGGACACAGACGCTTGTTTGGCAAATGTGTTTTACATGTACCATCCACTGTCAGAAGCTAAGAGCATTAGGTCATTTCTGACCCAGGCAGGATCTGACCAGGTGAGCTAGGAGCAAAAGGCTTCCTGTTCGGATACTCCTGAGCCGTCAGGGCTTGGAGAAAGTGGAGTTTTTCACACCTTCGCTTTACTTGTTTTGGAAGGTGGATGGCCTGCCCTCCACTACAGCCTTGAAGAAAACGGTGTCCGTGGATCAGTTAACAATGCCGGTGCTGGTAAAAAGTGACCGACTGACTGAGGCTCCTTCTACACCTTACAGGTGTCGCACAATTAACTGGTTTGTTGCACAATCGCCTTGAGACCAGCTACACGTGCAAAGCAGCTGTCGCATCAGAAAAAGCTCCAACCAGCTATAAAGGTAGACCTCAAAAAAAAGTGGACTAACTTTGTATCCGGTTGGTATCCAGCTTCAATTTGCATGCATAGCAGGGTCTCCCCTGTGTCTGGAAGGCCTGTTAGCCGACGGGGCTCCCGCCGCAGGGGTGCACCATGCCCAGCAGCTGCCGACTGCGGGTCCTGGCAATGGGCCTCCTGGTGCCAGGACCCAACTGGGTCCCAGCAGCTGCGGGGTATGGCTACGGTTGTCCAAGCCTCAAGGTGCATGAAACCCCCTGGGGCTGGGAGATCATAGCTGCCACGATCTCCCAGCCTGGGGGGAGCATGAAACCCCCCGGAGCTAAGAGATCGCAGGTGCCGTGATCTCCCAGCCTCGGGGGGTTAGATCCCATAGTGCCTTTATCTGCGTGTGTAGATGCAGATTTCCATTTTCCCCTTGACCCGGAGTCTTGAAATTTTGCTGTTCTCATTTCTAGTGGAGCGCTAGACGCTTGCAGTCTTAAACCTGATATTTCACCCAGTCATTTATCCACAATCTATATGGAGAAGCTTTTATTCCCCGCCATTTGAATCCAGTCGACTTGAGTTCCTATTACTCATCTGCGTGCGTGTTCATTCTGCAGCCAGGCTGTAAGTTTATAACCGCAGTAAATGAGTAAAATATAACGAAGCACGGAAAATAAACAGCGTTTCTTGACAGAACGGCTTTGTTTGCGTGTGGTCTGTGTGGGTCCTTGCTGCTTGCTTAGCAAATCCGCTTAATTACTTCTTCAGATCTCTTTGTGTCTTCAATAAAGATCTGTTACCAGACAAATGCCAGTACGATGCGTTTGAGTTCAACGATCTACATAGAAACTGAGCAGTCCCTCGCTTTGGCCTTTGTAGACTATTTCGCAGCAGTGGATTCGGGTTTGGAACAAGGTTAATGCAAGGGCGGGGTGGAAATGAGTGTTGTAGGTTTTGCAGCTTGCTGTACAATTTTTTTCTTTAACATCAGAAGCGCTTTTTATTTTGGCATCAAGTTAGTGTATTAATTTTAACTGCATTGGGTTGTTTTTTTTTTTGATCCTGGGATCTTTCATGTATAAAGAGAAGCATTACTGACCTGCATTTAGGCTCGCCTGTAAGAAATAAGATGAGTCAAGCTGCTTAATAGAGGACTTTTTCTAGACGGGAAGCAGTGGCTTCTCATTAACACCGTGGTGTGAAAATGGAGTCGAGATTTGCAGGGGCGGCAGCAGGTGAGGTTCAGGTATTTTTATGAGCAAACCGCGAAGAGTGGAGCAGAAGGCTGTCTGTCGGGCTTGGTGTCTCACACGGGTTCATTTATCTGTTCGCTAATATATGTCTTAACATGAAAGCAGTCGCAGATGGCTGGGAAAGGTCACCAGATGATGCGGTGCCAACGTGTTGTTCTGCTTGCAGGCCCGAGGCTCTTTCCATGCGGCAGTGCCACTTTTCTGGGTAGAAATTTAAACTTTTGAAAGTTCAGCTCTTTGCATTTTGCCTCCGCTGTAATTATACAGTGCAGCTCCCCGGTGGGTCCTTTCGCTCCAGTGCAGAGCACCTGCTTGTTCAACCCGCCGTGCCCATACTAATGTTGTTTTTTTCTCCCGTTTTGCTGTGAATTTAAGCAAGAATGCATCGTCAGTGGAGCACGCAAAGCCGGTCCTCCTAGGGATTGGGTAGGAGCACGTGGCACATCAATCCTGCCTTAGTACCCGGAGACAAGGACCGAAGATCCCATAGCAGGTCTCTTCCCTTGCACCTAAATAATACAAAGACTTGAGCTCATTTTGATGGACAAGAAGAGCATGGTTTTTCTATTGTGTTAGTGTAACACGATGGAAAAACCATCGAAATGCTTGCAAGTAGACAGGCCAACGCATCTGAAGCAGCGTTAGCTAGCTGGATCGTAACCAAGGCTCCCCTAATTAAACACTCAGACTTCACAGGAGCAAGGCAGCCGATGTACTGTTGCTTTCTACATTATTCAGAAGCGTTGTGCCGCTGCCATGTCCTGCCACTGTTTTGCGCTGTACCCATCTGTTGTTTGCCCTGTAGCGGTACGTGGGCCCGACGTAGCCGCATACTTATTACATGCTTCGGCAGAACGACTCGGTCTACTCTTTATTAGCATCTTGCTTAGCAGAAGCAGCGCAGATTTGAATCGAATCCCAAAGCATTGTACTGCATGTTTTCTGTGACTGACTAGCATCTCGCTGTATCGAATCAGGTACTTAATCAAAACCTCGAACCATAACTAATACAGACAAACTTTTCCCCACCAGCCGTTAGCATCAACTCTTCAGTTCTCACTGCCTGCCTGTGTGTTTGCTATATAGCAGCATTGAAAGTTTATAGTAACAGCAGAGGTATATTGAGATGATAAAAATGTACAGAGGTTTTTGGGGGTTTTTTCCGTGGTGGGATTCTGCACGGGCTTTTTTCTTTGCTCCTTTTATTTTGGCACCTGTTACTGGATGCGATTCTCCAGACGTGGCAGATGCCGTGCTCGACGGAGGCAAAAGTGAGCTTGTGCTTACGTTTCTGCAGGATCAGAGTATTAATGTAGAACCTTTTTTTGGTGGAATAACTCTCTTTTTGGTTACCGATGCACAAGACGTAGCCCTGTGCCATTCTGATTACTCCCGGGAGCCTCGAGATGCCAACGCCCCGTAGGTAATAACTGATGTTAATCTTCTGTTAACCTCTCCAGCAGTTGCAGATGCTCAGGGCTTAACTCTCAGGACTGCTAAAAGAAACAAGGCCACTCGGAGCACAGCTTTGGACAAATGGATCGAACTTTGTGTCTGCCGCACGCTGTCTAGCATCACTGAGGGAGCAACTGCATCTTGAAGGCAGAATTTGGCTTTCAACGGCCAAAGTGGTAATGCGAGTGATAGAAAGCACCCCGTAGTTCTGAGGTTTATGTACAAACTGCAGCTTTTAAAGTCCTGAGAGCTGGTTCGTTTCTGCTGCTTATTTCTCCAAGTAGTTGGATCCTTTTTGTTGGGAGCAGCGGCTGGTTCTGGAAACAATAAGCTACGAGCTGCAAGCTTGCACGCAACGTTCATTTTTTAGTAATAGTCTTTGACAGATGACAGAATAAAAGCAGCATTCTTCCAAATTAGACGCTGAGCAGTTCTCATTACTTGTTAACCAGCACGGAGACAAACGTCAACAACCTGCACTGCATACTAAAAGCCTCCGAATGCGTCAGAACTGGGTTTCCGCAGTCTGGTCCGTGATCAGGTCCGTGGAGGTTTTATTATTGCAACGGGAGATGTTAGAGGATTCATCTTTCCACGGTGCCTCTTTCACAGCTTTCTGCTATGAAGTTGCGTTTGAAATAAAATTGAAATGCATTGAAGCCCACAGTCTGTCTCCGCAAATCCCTACCTTTTTGTGTCCAGCAGTCTCCTGTTGCAGCATAGATGCGTTCCCCTGATTGCTTCCAGGTCTAAAACCGTTAAGATTTTTTTAATGTGGCAATTTTACAAAGTTCCTTACTTATGATTTCAGCTCCTGATTTTTCGTTTCTGTAAGATCAACACCTGGGAAGAGCTGCTAATGTCAGCTTGCTAATTTTGTACTCGTCCCTGCCTCCAGCGTCACGCTCCTCCATGTCACTTCCATACCTAGACGCGGTGCAAAATTGTCAGCGAAGGCCATGGAGACTGAGCCAGCAGATGTGTTAAAGGTGCCAATAAGTGACATCCTTGCCTAAGTAAATGATCACTGGGGGTGTTGGAGTGACGCTGTAGCATCCAGGAAATATGCAAGAGGCAAGGATTTTTGTGGGTGATCACTTTTATTGGACCAACTGCATGGTTGGGATAGACTTAGACCTTGAGATTCACTGCCCAGTCACAACATTGACTCGCAGAGCCTTCACATGGACAATCCATGGAAATAAAAACTAACGCATGCTGTTATTCTGGGTCGTGACTGTGGTTTCAAGTCCAAATGAGCAATGCAAACAATAATACCATATTTTCTCAGATACAGCGCACACTGGAGTGAGATATGCATCTTATTTTTGAAAGGCAGAATGAAGAAAAAGAAGATTTTTCCATACAGCAAGTAACTGAGTAGCAGCAGCTGTGGAGCTGAGCCTGCTCGTAGTCCTGCTCCCCATGGATGGGATGCAGAATTGCTTTTGCTTGTGCCTGGTAAGCAGCAGACACTGCTCTTACCATATTTCTTGCATGTAATGCACACTTCCATGTCCAGCAGCTGTTTATTGGGTGTGTTGCATATGAGAAAATACAGAATTTTACTAGCCCATCAAAAAAGAAAACCAGCTTGCTCTGTGAGCCAGTGTGCAAATGATATTTGCAGGGCTCAGCTAACTCATGAACACATGGAAAATCAAATACTTCAAATTCGTGACCCCAGTTTTCTCCCTCCTTCCTTTAATTCCCTCTCTGAGAAGCAGATCCCAGGGGATCTCTGCAACCTGACCCTGCAAAGTCTGGCAAGCCCTTTTCCCTATCCCATCCAGGCTCTTAACCCTGTTCCTTGGAGTCGCCCCTTGGCACCTTGCAGAAGTCTCCTTCGTCACGTGAAGGCTCTTCCTTTCCTTTACGAGGGGCAAAGTGGAGGATCACCTCCCCCAATATTCTTATGGGAAAGCTTCAGAGGGATGTTGGCTGGATGAAGCTCATGTCCTTGGCATCGGTGACTTCCTCGAGGACCTTGAACCTGCAAAGGAGGCTGTAAGGAGGTGGTGGCAGAACCACGCAGAGACTGGCCAGGGGTGCTGGGCTCATGAAGAGTAGGGCGGACAACCTCTCGACCCCATAGATCCTGGCCAGCTCTGTCCGGTGCACGCAGCCTGCTCTCCTCCCAGCAGCGGTCCAGCCTCCCCTCCCCAAGCCCTGCATGCGCTCTCATTAGCTGCCTTGCAACCAGCTTGAGCTCAGGAACGCTAGACGCAGAACATGTTACCACTGCTCCGAACCTCATTAACAAGTACGGCACCATTGATCATCTATTAAAACCGGAGCACACAGATCCCTGGCCGCTTCCCCGTGCCTCCTTTCCACTCCCAGCTCATGTACAGCATTAGCGAGGGCTTTGAAACGCTCGGTAGGAAGGATCTTGGGCTTTGCAGACTTACTCCGTATGTGCAGGACCTTTAGTGGGAGGGTCCGTCTGCGCCTCCTGCTTGTTATAACAATGCGAGTCTTGGCAGTGTGGCACATAAGGCTTTTGGCTTCCCCTTCAGTGGGTTCAGCTCCCAAATTTTGGTTTGAACAGGCTCCAAAACATAACACGAAACTCAGCCCAGAGAACAGCGTTTCCTGGCATTGGTGCCAAACAACTGAATTCCCTTTGACGGTCTCCTAATCGTAACCCGGTCCGTGTTTGCTCGTAGCTCCGCAGAATATACAAATGTGGACCGAATTTTTTGGGTAACCAATAACCCTCATTCGGCTGTGGCACTTCGTTGTGCAAGGATTGCGTGACTGTGTTCGATCGTGCCGTCTCCTAGTTTATATCTGCGTTGAAGCCCATAGTCTACGTCTCTGCGAATCCCTACCGTTTTGTGTCCAGCAGTCACCTGTTGCAGCATAGATGTCTTCCCCTGGATGCTTCCAGGTCTAAAACTGTTAAGATTTATTTTTTTTTTTAACGTGGCAATTTTACAAAGTTCCTTGCTTACGATTTCAGCTCCTGATTTTTCATTTCTGTCTGATCAACCCTTGGGAAGAGCTGCTCATGCCAGCTGGCGTCTCCTAATTTATGACATGCGTTATCAGCAGCTCCGATCTTTTTTTGCGTGTGTCCCCATTTACCCCAAATCTGCCGCGTTCTCCTTTAGGTTCCTTAAATCCCTCGCGTCCCAGAGCCAACGCCGCAGTCAACTTGGAGTCTTACAGGCTGTGTTAATTATTACAGAATGTGTTAATTATTCAAGGTTTCGCCTGGGTAACTCATCAGAGGCACCCGTCAGAATGAGTGCATGTAAATTTGATCGTTTCGATTCTTTTAAGTAGTACCTTTCCCATCTGCCTGCTTATTGTTCATGTTTGAGGCAGGGGCTTGTTATAGATATTTGGGAATGGGACTCCCAGTGTTGAAGAAGTAACGTGCTGTAGATGTCGCCTTCATCTTAATTGCCGCAGCTGTATACGTTTTGGACCATTGCCTTTCCAACCGATTTCAAAGCACAATGTTTCTTTTTCAATTAAAGCTGGGATGCTGTAGAGAAGATTTCACCTGACCCAGCAGCATCTTTTCTGCTGTGATAGGTACTGATCCGTAAGTAGATGCAGGGTCTTGACCTGGAGGCAGCGCACCCTTTACATCCTTGTCTAGTCTATGAATTACAAAGAGGATTCTCTCAGAATTCAGACTTAATCCTTTTAAAATCCGAATGTAATTCACTACCTAACTTTATGCTCAAGGAACAGCTATTAGTGTCAAAGCAATGTATATACTATTAGCCTGTATCATAAATCTTAATTAGATGCCTGCACAGTGAGGTCTTGTGCATTTTTGTTATTGCAAGATGTTGGCCACATGCCCTGACTCGATCCCTTGTAATCATAAAATTAATTGCATTATGAACCTATTGAGTTCTGATTTTATTTCTGTGCCTCCTTGATAGATTTAAACATTAAAAAAAATGCAAAACAAAAAAAGCTCCTTCCAGTGGAGAGAATTTGAACCATGCAAAACGATAGTTGAAGCAGGTAGAGTCTGTATCCCTAGATAACAACCTGGAAAATTAGGGCTTTATGGTAGAAAATTACCCAGCAAAGACTGAAAATAAACTGTCTCCTGTATCTGTGAACTGCTCTCTCCCCACTCCTGGGCAAGGGAAGCGGCATCGCTGTTGTCTTTGCTGTGCCTGTCCAGAGACGAACCAAAGTTTACATTTTCCAGAGGTGCAAATCGTGCATCTGCTTCAGACCTAATAAACACATGCACACCCACACGCGTGCACACAGCCCCCGTGTGCTTTGCCTTTAAAACTAAGGTACAATGAATTAACGAGATTGCTAGCAATATCACTGTTTTATTGTCTGGCCATACCTGAATATATTTCTCTGCAAGTCAGAACCGTGCATCACACTCATCGGAGATGATGGCAGGCTGGAAGGCAGGTGTGACTGAATTGGATCCTGCAGAAGTGGTGATTGTGCTGTCTTTCTAGACACTGACGGCTGAATTAATTGCGTATATAAAAACACTTAATTTAGCTATCAAAAATAACAGCCAGAGCCACTGCCACCTCTCCATATAATTCAGCCGCTCGCATTATGCACACGGAGGTGTCTTCATCTCGAAAGGTCACAGGGTGCTTTATTAAGCATTGATTTGATCTGGAAGTCCATGATCATGTTTTGTGCAGTTCGAATCCCCTTTGAGTGCGTAGGATTTTTCCTGAGTGACAAATGAGTCAGGATCTCAGGATTTCACCTTCTCTACCTATAGCCTCGCTGGCACGGAGCTGTCTCTAGGGTGGAGGGCAGCAGCCGGGTGGACGGCAGATGCGTAAGTCATTGCACAGCAGAGACGTGGGGAGAGACGGTGTTGGCCAAAAAAAACCAAGGGAAGCCCCTTACTGCTGCAAGCAATATCCTGCAATGCTTAATCTTTCTTCAGCATATGGGGCCTCAGATGTTAGTGGCTTTTCCAGAAGATCCCTGTGAAGTAAACTTCATGTAACCAGTGCTGTATACTTCAGCAACGTGAAGACCTAAATTCAGCTTTCTGATGCTCTCCTCCCAGACAGATTGCACTGGGATTTGATCCTGTTGATCCAGTGGTTTTGGGGTATTTCATTAGCTATAATATTTGCTTTAGCCATTTATTTACTTCTAATGCAAGTGAGTTTACAACTGAGGATAAAACACAGATGCCACTTATTTGAACATGTGCGTGTGAATAGGTACGGCTTAGATGACACTCGGCAGTCCCATCTAGTGGTTTGAGTTATCCTGGCTCCTCCAAAGATTCATAAGCATCAGCTGTAGATGGATTAATCAGTCAATGTATTTTTATTTGTATGGGGTGGGGCGGGGGGAATATTTTAAGTAGGAACTGAATAGGTGAGTCTTACGCCAGTGGTTCTCAACCATTTTGACTCAAGGCACCTCAGAAAATGCCAGAGCTTGGCTTTCAGTTGTGTTTGGACTGCAGAAAAAGAGCAATTCTTCTGTTACAAAGAAAGAAACTCAGAAAGACCACAACAGGTCGCAGTGGTTTGAATGCCATGGATTCCTGCTTGGAAATCCCTGGTTTTATCTTATTTGCACACCTACCGGTGTTAATATTGCACAGTCCCTCACTGCACCATTAAAAGGATCTCGTGACGCCCCAAAGTGCTGTGGCGTGCTGGTTGTGAATCGCTGGTTTATGCTGGAGTTGAACCTACTCGGCCCCTGCCAGGAAGGTTTCACTGTGTCCCACGATGCCGGTAAGAATCCTTGTGATGATGAATGACCTTGCATATAAATACCGGGCTAAATTATGTGCCACAAAAGTGAAATGGCAGTTTTGTTGTTCCCTGCAGCGAGAACAGGATTAGGGTCTAACCCTGCCCATCAAATAACTTGACTCGCTAGCATGATGCTTTATCCTTATGGTTTCTTTTCTCATTGGCTATCAAAGCAGAAGCCCACATCCGCGTCCTCTCATCTGCTTCTCCTGCGACAAAGGCTATTTAAAGCATGAATTTCTCCCACAAAGAGGGAAGTTGGTTCCAGGAGATAGCTATTAGTCTTATTATAGATGACGCTTTACGATTCTTGGGTTCAGGAAGAGGCTGCCTCTTTTGGCTCGTATTAAGAGACGATGACTTGTTTAAACGTACGGACCATTGTATTGAGAAGGGGAGGGCTCTGCAGGTGATGCAATGAGTTACCGAGGTAAGTGTCTTGGGGTCCTGGGGCAAGTAGAAAAAGGCTGAGATGGGCTGCAACTGTGGCAGTTCATGGTTTGGTGTAAATCCACCAAAGAAACGTGTGATTGTTGGGAATAGCGACGTGAATAAAAGCACTTGCAGTTGGTGACGATAGAAAATCAGGGCTGGAAAATGAGGGTTGGACTAGATGACCCTCAGGAGGTCACATCTAGTGCAACCCCCTGCTCCAAGCAGGACCAACCCCAGCTACATCATCCCAGCCAAGGCTTTGTCTAGCCAGGTCTTAAAATCCTCCAAGGATGGAGATGCCACCCCCTCTCTGGGTAACTTGTTTCAGTGCTTTACCACCCTCCTAGTAAGAAAGTCTGTCCTAATATCCAACTTAAACTTCCCTTGCTGCAACTTGAGCCCATTGCTCCTTATCCTGTCATCTGCCACCTCTGAGAACAGTCCAGCCCCATCCTCTCGGGAGCACCCCTTAAAGGCTGCTATCAGACCTCACCTTGTCTTCTCTTCTGCAGATTAAAGAAACCCAGTTCCCATAGCTTGTCTTCAGAAGTCGTGTATCCCAGGGATGGGAATAAGAAACGGAGTTTGTGGGGTCAGGGGGGTACCTGCTTTCCTAAGGGAGTCTTTGCTATGCCCTCTAAATACCGTATTTTTTTTTTCTCTTCTCCATTTTAGCAAAAATAGCGAGTGTTTTATGAGCTTTTCTAATAGGTCATCATTTCATTAGCTGTGTAATGTGTCCCTGGTTTTACTCGACAGACTCAGCGTCATTGCACCAGGGAAGAATTTTCTCTCCTTGTCATACATTTATTTTTAATTTCCATTGCCCTTCCTCACCTTCTAGCCTCCCATTTAAGCAGGGACACTAAGATTTTATGGGCCTCTTACTTTACCGTTTCCCATCCTCAATTTCCAGTTGATCCTCACTGATCTATTATTATTTCTTATAAGTATAATTAGTAGCTTTATACGGAAAACGCTTTGAAATTGATTTTCCCCTCCACCCTAATTTTTTCCTTGAAACCTTATTGGGTTTTATTTTCCGATTCCCTTTCGATTTCCTGTCTTCTCAGTTGTTCCTTTACTCGGTTTCAATTACCAGCTGGACTCGGCTCGTTCCCTGTCCTTCCATAGCGGTTCGCATCAGGGGCCTGATTGATGTGTATAATTATGGAAGGATCAATGGGAGTTTCGCCTCATTGGCCTCGATGGAAATTTCACCTGAGCCAGGATTGCGGGGTTGGGTCTCCAGGCAGCGACTTGCTCTTTTGGTATTGGCTTTTTCCCGAGCACCCGCTGCCTGTTTGGTAGGACACGTATAAGTTATTGCCCATAAAACATCCCCATGGCTACCTACTTGTCGGAAGATGGAAGCAACATAACTAGGGTCTGAGCATCCTCTCCTAATACCAGATCTGCTAGACAGTGGGCTACAAGATGGCCTTACACCTGCATGCAACTCCCTTTGATCATAAGCCCCACCGTAGGCCTCTAGAAGGAAAGCAGGGGCGAAGAGCTGAAACAAGTGACCATGACGCTGGAGGGCCTCTACGGGAGCTGGGGCAGTGAGTGACGGCCGGTGCAGAACCACCCCAGAGCCCGGGCTGCGAATGCAGCGCAGCTACCAAGGGAGAGGAGCGCGGTCCTACCTCATCAGACTGGAAAAGGGAGCAAGTGGCCTGCAGGCAGGGATGCTGGGGACGTGTCGGGGATGCTTCAAGTACCATAAATGGAAACCCTCCCGGAGCACAGGGAGAGGGCTGCTGGATAACCTGGTCCAGGTGCACGTATTAGCATCTCCTTTCTGCCACGTGCTCTGAGGTCAGAGGGGAGCATGGTCTCGTGCTTAAGGCGCCGGGTCAGGAGCCAAAGGAGCTGGGCTGTCTTCCCAACTTGGCCGTGGACTTTCCTGCATGACTCCAGGCAGGTCCCTTAGGGGCGGGTCAGTAAAGACGACCATAGGAATTGGGCACCCAGATGCAGTTTGAGCCTTTGGACCAGTAATAGAACTAGGGGCAAGCAGGACACTAGCTAGCTCCAGGTCCTCTCGTGGGAACCCTTTGCCACGGGAGATGGCATCCCCACACCTCCAGCTGGGCAGGCACAGTCCAGTAAGGTGTCAGGGGGAGCACAAGCCGGCACCAGGGTGGGGGGAAGCGAGCAGGGCACCAGGGGTGGCCCCCAGGGAGCCCACAGCTGTGGGCTATGCAGCCAGTGTCTAGGGAGCTTGTCCCCAACTGCAACAGCCTGAGTCCCGTTGGCTTAGAAAATGGTATTTAAAGGTTTTTTTTGAGAATTGACTGATAGGTATCACTTGCCCCTGGGGTGCAGAGTGTGGGGGCAGGCACCACCTCCCCTATCCAGCAGTCGGCATCACTTCCACCGCTCGCCCAGATGGCTGGAGGAGCTCGCTGCACCTCTGCTACGGACTGTTTGTCCATCCGTCTCGTCCCCCTCCCCTCCTCTCCCCACGTGTAAAGTGGGGGCAGTAATTCTTCTCGTCTGCCACCCCTTGTTGCCCTGCCCCTTAATGGTTTGTAAGATGGTTCAGATGCAGATAGCACGACAGAGCCCTCATCTTGGCCGGAGCCTCCAAGGGCTGCTGTATCGTAAGCAGATAATAATTGCATAGCCGACCCTCATTAGTAAGGCAGAGGGGCCCTGCTTGGACTGCTTGTGGCCACCTTGGCTTTTGTTTTAGATCTTCTTAGTTGCATAGTTTCTAGGGTCGGAAGGGACCTGAACAGATCGTCAAATCTGACCCCCAAATCCCTGTCTTCGTCCTTTGTGATTTGCTTTCTTCCCTGTGGCCGAAGGAGACATTTGTGGGTGCTGTGCCAAGGGGAGGGTTGACAGTTTTAGCTTTGGGGGGGGTGTTTGTGAAGAAACCCAAAATACGCTTTAAGAAGAACAGAGTCAGCCCTGCTCTTCAGCGTTTCCTGACGCCTGGCGCGCTTCTTGGTTTGGATCCTCTCCTTGGGATTTTTCTTCCTTAAAATATTGCAGCATTTGAGGGAGGGGGGTGGAAAGCTCCAGGACTTGGAGCCGTTTCCCTGTAAGTCAGCAGTTCCAGCACAGCTTAGGTTGTACTTGGGTTAAGTGTAAACGGGACTTTCCTGGCTCCTTTTGCCAATGGCATGTAGGCACGTGGCAACCTTGCACTAATGTGTTCACTTGTACCAGTGATTCTCAGCCGGGCGCTGCGGCACCCTGCCTTGAGATCCTTTGGAGGGTGCCGCGTGTGCACCGTGTTAGCACATTAGCACATGCAAACGCGACTCATAAGATAGACCGAAAGATTTCAAATACCGTCATAGTGTTAATGTCTTCTGACCTGCCGTGGTCTTTCTGAGTTTTTTGCCACAGTGACGATTTGTCTCTAGTCATAAAATAATCGACAATTAAGAGTTGGCGTTTTTTGCGGGGTGCCTGTGGTCTAAAAGAGGTTGCCCTGAATACAACAAGGTTGAGAACCGCTGACTTATACTTACCAAAAAGACCACTAAATATTTGAAGAAAACCTCCCCACAGTTGCTTAAAACCACAGAACGTGGCTGAGGAAGAAATCCTGTTACAAGGGCTTGCAAAAGCATTGGGTCGATTCCTGTACTCATTCACATCCAGCCTCCGCGTGGCCCAGTAGTTGTATCGTACTGATATGGGACTTTACTGATGTGCATCGAGGAGGAAGGCCATGCCACTTCTAACACGGGCTTTGCTGGCACATAACTTCGCTGTGGCATCGTATCTCCAGCAGTGAAAATGGTGGTGATTAAATCGAATCCACCTTTGCTTTCCCTACTCAAAGTGGTTGTAAGTTGTTAACTGGCACCGATGATCGGTGTCACTTCTCCCAGGTACTTTCCAGAGAAGAGCTTGTAGGTTTATCTGCCTTTTTTTAACCCACCTTTTTTTTCACCGCTCTTTCGATTCCAGAGCGGTTTCACGACCACATTGCTAGCCGCAGTACGCTCAGCTTTTACTTTAGAAAGCTGACTCTGCTGCTTTTCGGTTTTGCATTAGACAGCCAGACCGCTGGGCAGGTTTCGCTGCTGTGTCTAGGATGCTCTGAGAAATGTAAATAAGAAATGCAAAGGATTCAGCAGCTCTGTTTGCCTTTCATCTCCCAAGTGCTTGGAAGAGGGATTCAGAAGGGCAGCATGGCTGGCAGCAGGCTATTGCCCTGCTCTGTTCACACCTAGTGACAGGGGTGGTGGTTGGATGGGGGAAGCAGAGATTTGTCATAGGCTCAAACTGCTTCCTGAGCCTGGGCTCTTGGTAAACCGTCCTTGCCGGCACTCAGAACGATGGTTGAGTCGGCACGCTTCAGCCCTGGTGAAGTAGCCACCGAGTGTGTCTTAAAGATCGGGGAAACTTGCAGGATGAGCAGACAAACCCCACTGTGGCTTCTGGTTCTCCGTGCCGAGGGGTCACCCTAAGGATGTGCTTGTGCAATCAGAAACTTGTGGTCATCTTCTGGACCACGCATCCAGGGCAGCGATGGTGTGGCCGGCGGCACTGAGCAGTGCGAGGAGGTGTGCAGTGCCCAGGCCTTGCTAACAGCTGCACCTGGATGCTACGGAGGGAGTCCTGGGCAGTGAAAATAGTTGTGGGGCTGGGGCACATGACTTGTGAGGAGAGGCTGAGAGAACTGGTCTTATTCAGTCTGGAGAAGAGAAGATTGAGGGGGGGGTTAATAGCAGCCTTCAACTATCTGCAGGGGGGTTGCAAAGAGGATGGAGCTAAACTGTTCTCAGCGGTGGCAGATGACAAAACAAGGAGCAATGGGCTCAGGTTGCAGCAAGGGAAGTTTAAGTTGGATATTAGGACCAACTTTCTTACTAGGAGGGTGGAGAAGCACTGAAACAAATTACCCAGAGAGGTGGTGGACTCTCCATCCTTGGAGGTTTTTAAGACCCAGCTCGACAAAGCCCTGGCTGGGATGATGTAGCTGGGGCTGGTCCTGCTTGGAGCAAGGGTTTGGACTAGATGTAACCTCCCGAGGTCCCTTCAACCCTCATTTTCTATGATTATATTGCAAGTACACATTAATCCCATTAAAAAGTGTGGCAGCTGCCTCCCCAGTAGCGTTAGATGCAGCCTGTTAGCCGTGCCTTCTGCAGACAGACGGTCTTGAGCCTCTGAAAGGCCATGGAGACCTTTCAGAGCCTCAAAGCAGAGCTGTGGTTTGAAAATCCATGAATATACCTTTGTGTGTGTGTGTGTGTGCATGCATACACATTCATGTTTCTCTATTTGCACATTTGTAACATACCCGTGCATCTGGTTGAGCTTAAAACATAACCTTGCTTCATATTGTCCCAAGTAGCAGCCTGTCCAGATACGTACGTATGCGGAGCCTGTTGCATTGGCCCTTGAATGCAGAGTTTAAACTCCTCAGGGCAGAGATCTTGTCCTCCTCTCTGTGTTGCCTGTTGCTGAGTACACTCATGGCACCCACAGAGGAAGGAATTGCTTCTTTTTTATCATGTGTGGATACAGTGAAGAATCACAGATGGCGATTGCAACCCATGCATGCACACCCACAAGTTGCCGAGCGAGCCAAGTGCCTGGCCTAGAGTGCTCCCAGACCATCAATGCTTGGTTAGGTGTAAGGGCTTCAGTGTCCTAAAGGGTAGCAAAACTATAATTTGGCCACTCTCTCAGTAACTCTGGAGTCCTCCTCACCCTAGGGTCAAGTGCCAAATGATAACCTTTATGAGCAGGAAGATGATGGGGGAGATGGTTCGTGCCACTGCATAAAGAAATTACTTATTGCAGCATTTCCTTTTCCCACCATCTCTTCAGGTGAGACTTTAAATCAAGGTTTTTCATTTGCTGTTTGAGGCTGTAAAGATCCTTAATAAAGCAGGGATTTGTTCCGGTGCCCTGTGCCAAGGGGCCCTTCTCGCTCTCAGTCGCGCTGCCCAGCAGCATGCTGCCTGTGTATAAAATGAACAGCCCTTTTGGAGGAGAGATGCTCAGAACGTGCAAAAAGCAATGTCCTTTAGCTCGCGTGGGATGGGAATTACAGAGCTCTCTGATGAGTGAGTTGCTAACTGCTAATTGTTTCAGCGGCATGAATAATTTGTGCCATAAATGGTGTTCTGGGGAGCGCAGGCTAGAGAAGATGCCCTTTCCTTTGATGTCATGACAGCAGATGGTGCTGATGGCTGGCACGCTATGCCCCGTTCGCGGGGGCTGGACAGTCTGCAGGCCGATTGCCCGTCTTGCACATAGAAAAAGGAGCATTGATCCTTTCACCAGGCTGAAATACTGACCCAAGCCTCTCTCCTTCCCCAAAAATACATCATTGACTTAATTGGGCTTTTGGCACAACTAAGGCCAACAGAATTTGCCCTATGGCTTCTGGTTTTGACCTTGGATATTCCCACAGGTTTCAGCCAAATAAAACGTTTGTCAACAGAGTCTGAAACCATCCCTTTTTTCTGGTTAATTCCAGATAGCCTCGTTGGGAGCCATCACGAGTGGGGTTGGCCACCCTCACCTGCAGAGCTCGACCGCGAGGGGACTGGGCCCCAAGCATTGGGACAGCTCCTCAGAGAGGGTTGAAATGGATACGCACTGGTGCGTCTACACGTGCTATTAATTCAACAGAATAAACTCCAGCATAGTTCACACTGGAGTAAATAGCTCCCAAGTGCTGCATTTACATGTGTGCCTGGGCCCACAGCACGTTGAGCCAGGTCGGAGCAGCTCCGCCTGGCAGGGGGACCCTGGTTCAACGTGTTGCAGAGGGCTAGTCTGGGGGGGTAGCGTACCAGCAGCCCCCATGCCAAAGCACCCTTGTGCCCCAGCCAGCCCTCACCATCAACACGTGCATTACAGCGGAATAAATAACACCGCCATAAGACAGTACTTGTGTTGACAAGTACTATCCTACAGTGCCGTTTATTAGGTTACTGCAGTGTATTACGGCCGCACGTGTAGATGCTGAGACTTTACTGCAGAGCTAATTAGGCAACTGCAGTAAATGTCTCGTGTAGACGCACCCACTGACCGGCTTTTCAGTTTACAAGGTGCCCCTTGCTTTGGAGGCTGTTTCTCCACCACCCTTGGTGCCCAAGATTGAAACTCAGTTTGCAACGGTATAGCTACACATTTAGAGCACGTCTTATCCCAAATAAGGAACGCTAGATATTGGAGCAGGGTTTCGATCTGCTCTGCTCTTGGCTGTCGTGACGGTTTTGTGTGGCTTAGGCGAATTGCACAGGCCCCTTGCCTCAGTCTGCTGAAGTGTAAGATGGGAGGCGATGGTACCTTTGCACAGCCTGGTTGTGCTAGTCGAGCATTTTCAGATCATTTGAGAGCAGGCACGGTGGAAGCATTAGCATTTGCTGAAACCAGAATAGTCATCATGGGGTTTACTCACCATTTGTAACAACTGAGTAATGCTTCCCCACAGCCCTACCACCAATAACACAATTAACAGCTCAACTTCTGGGAAAGAGACCTCCTTTTTTTTTTTTAATTTATTTACTTACTGATTTTTTTTACTGACTATAAAAGATTCCCAAGATCCACCCCCAAGTAACTGTCTCGCTCATTGATCAGTATTGCTGGCATGCCGTTTACCGATAAGAATACTAAGTGGGTTATAAAGATTATGCTAATGAGGGTGCCCGCGAGGATAGTTTAATATCTTTAGTCAAAGCTACTGTTGCTGTATTTCCAGTGTGGCATTTTTAAAGGGGATTTTCGAGGATCCAAAACTGCAGCTGAAAACGAGAAAACCCACAAGTTGAAGTCAAGAGGAAAAGGCGAAACAGTGGCATATTGAAGTAGCAAAACCATTGCTGATAGTTAAATAGGCTCTGAGAAAAGGAAAGCTGTTTTGAGAGATAATCGTATCTCCATGCAGACAGACAGGGAGGGTTAAGCGTTCTGGTTCCTAATAAAGATCCCTTTGGGTGCCGGGAAGGCAAAGTACAGCGTAGGAATGGGAAGAGTGGCATTCATTTTCTTTTGTGGCTGTTTCAGTTGCAACTAGTGGAAATCTTGCACTTCTCGCCCTTTCTCCCCATGTTTCCGTCGGCGGTACGCAGTCCGGTGACCGGCAGTCGGTAGGACCCTTTCCTTTTCCAGCTGCCACCAGGGACGAATCACTTAATCTCTCTATTTTAAACTGAACAGAGCAGAGGTCTGTCCTACAAAATGTTTGTACAACACCTTCTTTTCTTTTAGGTCTTCCTTAGAGGCATTGTGTGTTGGCAGTAGCCAAGGCTTAGGATTTTGACTGGCTAGTGTCCATAACGGGGCTTCAAGCCAGAGGCTCCTGGCTAAAGGGTTTTGCCCCTCAGACCGATTGCCGTATTTGAGGTCAGGAAGGAATTTCACCCCGTGGCCAGATTGGTGTGGGCTGTGGTGGGTTTTGCCTTCCTCTATTAGCAACATTTTACAGAAGCAAGACGTTGGCTGCCATGGTCCCCCTGCTTTACCTTGAATGCAGCTTCCTGTGTCAAGGTTGACGATAGTTTTAATAAGTGGTTAGATCAAGGATATTTATGAGATGGTTTGGATTGGGATGATCATGCCTCATGCGGGCGGCTGGACTGGATGGTCCCTTCCAGCCCTACTTTTCTCTGATTGTGTGTGCATCTAGCTAAATTCCCATCATTGTCTTGCACGTAATGAGAGTTTTCACATCACTGAAGGTTTTGCCTGAATAAGGAATGACAGATTGGCCTACATTTTTTTTTTTTTTTTTGCTCCTGTTTTATGGCTGCCCTTAGCTCTGTGGATAATGGGTTTGGAAAAGGTCCTCTTAAGTCATTTGTCATCATTTCCTAGCTGCAGCAATATTCATAAACGGCTAAGAGAAAACTTTGCTGAGACTTGTTCGTGTAATGCGGACAGTGTTGCCCACCCCATGTGCTCAAACCTCATGATCCTGGCCCCTGCAACTAGGGGCCCCTGCAGATATCTTTTAACAAGGTATCTGTTTAACCTCTTCCGGTTACATTGGTTAAATGGTTAACTAATAGGTCATACCTGGTTTAGCGACCTCCAGTAGGAATGGCCCCAGGCCCTTGCATCTTCACTCTGGTCCTGGTGCTGCGTGGGTCCCAAGCCGCTGGCAAGGAGTGAGTGTGGGTAGGGGGCAGCGGGCACGGCTGAACCATTGGGGGCACTACCTCACTGCAGAGCCACGGGTTCCCCTTGCCCCCAGTGGCTGGTGCTGGAGCCGCAGACGGAGCCGGGGTTGCGGACCTCTCCTGTGCCTGGATCCTGATCCCGCCACCATGGGAAGGTCAGGCAGGGCCTTCCCACTGCAGCACTGAGACTCCCAGTCCCCCTGCAGCAGCAGGGCCCGGGCAGGGCAATGGGCTCCCGGTCACGCTTGTGCCACTGCAGCCCAGCCCACGCTGCCAGACCGGGCCCTCCCCAGTTCGCCTTGGGGAAGGGGCATTAGGTCCCAGAAGGGCAGCCTCCGCCGGGCACGCTGCATCCTTCCCCCTCCCTCCCGTGGCGCTGTGGCCACACAGGGCCTGACCTAGCTCTGAGGAGGCGCTGTGGCAGCTGGAGCAGGTGGTGCCAGGTTTGAGGGGTTGCCACTGCACAGGTGTTCCCAACGGGTGGCGGTACATCAGAGATCCCGGGGGCAGCCCACCACCCCCTGCCCACGGCTTCCTCCCCGCCTGCAGCCTGGGACCCCCACAGCGCCCGGAGCATGGTGAACATATAAAGGGTTGAGGCCGTTCCTGCCGGAGGTTGCTAAACGGTATAAATGTAATGGTCATTTAACTGTTTACGTCTCTACTTGCAACCGAGAAGACTGGTTGAAAAATCCTGGTTTTTTTCTTTATTTTAAAACCAGCAATATTGGACTCTTCTTATTTGGCTTCTGCATTTTGAATCTTTAGCTTTTGCATTGTCAAGTGCGCTCCTTAGTCACTAGAGATCAAATTGGAGAGGAGGAAGGTAGAAAAGATGAGGTGACACTCTGTCAGGATCCCCTGATTCCAGGAGCTGAGGCTTTGGGAAGAAACCCATTCTCAGGCCTGCAAAGAGCCATCATGGCTGCAACATTGCTCCAGTATTTCTGCTAAATATAAGACGCTTTGCGAGCTGGTTGTGAGAGCTGGCAACACGCTACCTGTGCAATGTGTAATTTGACTATTCTCTTGCAATATTAGACCAATTAAATCACTTGCTAATATGGCCACTTTTGCCTGTACTGGATTGAAACTCTTTGGCGCTGTGGTCCATTCAGTGTTGCAACCTGCTATGGGTATTTATGATGCTGTGTGAAGGTTGCATTTGTCTGACCTATTCTAGGGTATCTGTCATCTCAGGATCTAGACACTTTTTAGTTTATTATACTGAAATTAGATTTTTTTTAATGCAGAATTTTTCACTAAATCCCATTGTAATTTTGATTACGTTACGTGATTGTTTTCTGAGATCCTTCCTTGAGCAGAGAGAATTCCTGATGGAGCCGTTGTGTTGGTTGAGAGCTTATAGACTACCTAGGTTTTTTGTGTCTTGAAATGGCAGGATGTACATCAAAGCTCCGGTGTGAATTGTATAAACATGACGCATTTGTGGAGAAGAAAACCAATCCCCTCCGTGGGGGTCCTGAAAGAGAAGTATTTACTCTTTGTAATGGGAGTTTGGGACACACTAAACTGAGAGGCACTTAATTAATTCTTGATTAAGTGGAATGGTGACAGGAAGCTCAATGATTAAATTCTCATTTTCTAGCCAAGGAAAGGAAATAGAAGAACGCTTTAATTTGGATCAAAGGAGGAAATCAACAGAAAAAGTAGGCGTTGTTAAATACCTGGCAAGGAGTTGGTGTAAGAAGAGGAAAATGTTTCCTTCACTATTACCTGGGGGTTGAGTGGAGATGCTGGTGGTATTTATTGCTATATGTATTATGGTAGAGGACTTGTGCCATGTGTAGAGCAAGGTGATTTGGGTCCCCGAAGGTTGGCCGTTTTATGGAAATACAGCGCTTTAAAATCAGGCACCAAAATCAAGTGGCCTGTTTTTTAGGAGCACGGGGCACCCAGAGATCCTTTGAACTTCTCCGTGGGCGCCCAGAGTCTTGCTTTACGGATTTGATTGCTTAACACCAGGCGTACAACTTCAAAACATTTGGTCTTAGCTACATAAGGCTTGACGGTGAAAGATGCTGAGTGCCCTTATTGCCCACCGGTGCTGAGCTCAAAAGGCAGTAAGGTTTTGTGGGATACAAGAGGTATCTAGCTTGACCTGGGTGGGACTGGCGAATGTTCAGCACTTTGCAGAATCAGGCTCCGGAGACCCTAATGTTAGCTAGAAGCAATGAAGACTCATGGTAGAGGTGATATCTTTTATTAGACCGACTAGATTTTTTAAAACATTTCTTTAATTGCAAGCTTTCAGGCACAAGCACCCTTCATCAGGCATAGGAGAAGAGATTGTAAAAGTTCTCCTATGCCTGATGAAGGGTGCTTGTACCCAAAAGCTTGCAATTAAAGAAATGTTTTTAAAAATCTAGTCAGTCTAATAAAAGGTATCACCTCTGCCACGAGTCCTGATTGCTTTTGCCTCTAGATCACTACAGCTACAACCTGGATACCTGACACATGGCCCGGGATGCATTCAGGGCTGACACCCCAGTTGGACACTTGCCCTTTGCAGGGGCCACGACATTTAATATTTTTCAAATGAAGACGTGTGATTCTTGCAATGGATGTGTTATGTGATGGGCCAGGCTGTTCTGGAGGGGCGGCCCCAGCGCGGGGGAATTGGTGGCTATGTTAAGAAAAAACCCTGGCCCGATTTGCTATGCTTCCTGGACTCCAGCGGCAGCATCTCCTCCTCGTTTTACACCTCGCCCAGGCCTGAAGGGGTTACGCTTTAAAAATGAATAATGACTAAATTTATTCGTCATGGACAAACGATGACAGCTGTTGAGATAGAGCTTCCCAGGGGATAAACTCCAGCTCGTTCCTATTGCGAGCCAAGCCAGCGAGACGGAGTAAGCTGGTCTCCAGCCTCAGATCAGCCGTCCTGGCGGACTCGCGGTAGCAGCAAATTTCCTCCCTGAGAAGTGGGTCGAAGTTTACCGGGCGAAAATGGGCGTTCGCCCGAATGCTGCGGTGCCCCGGCCGTTTAACCAGGACTGAAGCCCTGGCTGTTTAAATCCATGTGTGAAGGCAGCATGCTTAATGAATACGAGGGGCAATGATTGATTATGTCGTGGACTGAAAGGCGCAGCACTCTGCGAGACAGCGTTACATCTGGGCACGCTATGGAAAAGATGAAGGAATGTTGAGGAAGCTAATTTGCAAAAGGATATGCACTTGTAAGCTAATTCTTCTTCTTTTTGATGATTGTGGGGGGGGAGGATGAGCCTGGGCAGTCGTATTTTCTGTCATTTTAAGAGAAAGCGGAGTCCTGAGCAGACAAAGGCCTCTTTCAGCAAAGCGTGTCTGATGGCTCATACAAGGCATCACTCCTAACGAGCATTGGGGGTCACAGGACAGGAGAACAGCGACGATTGTGAACTGTTTAACACGGCGGTTCAAATTCATCCCCGGTGTGTCGGGAGAGTTGCACCCCATTTGAATTTCTCCCCGTAGGGTTTACAGCGAGGTTACAAAATATGACCCTGATTATAAATGATAATTTTGGCTGAAGCTGCAGGATCAGAAAGGCTCTCCTTTTTTTTACGTTCGTGCGCGGGCGGTCGGTCACCTCGGATTTTGTGAACTCCACGTTTCGCATCTTGTCTGTTCTTTGTTTCTCTTTCTGGTCAACACACGTGCTGGTGAAAGCCCTGATGTGCAGTTGTGAATGTGCCCGACTACTACCCTCAATTTGCAATTAAGGAAAGGCTGTTTGGAGGCTGGAGGTTATTTCTGCTAAATAGTAGAAAATCATTTGTTTAGCTTGTTGACTTTTCCAGCATGCAAGAAGATGAATTTGGGTGTAACTTGCCTGTAAAGCAGTCTGAGGGTTTGCTCTTTTTTTTTTCTCCCTTTCTTTTTCTTTTAAGCTAATACTCAGGAAAGCCCATTTTACATTGGGATGTTAGCAAAATGGGTGGAATTAATTACAGGCTACAAAAATGAAGTTTCCTTGATGTTTGGTTTTTGAAGTCTTATATTACATTATTATGTGGAATAGAAAACCACACCCTTTGTGTGTGTTGAAAGCGGGGTGGGGTTTTAAAAGCGCAAACACAAGATGATTCTTTTTAAGTTAAACGACACAGTCTAGATAGATTGCTTAATGTAAGTGAAGTCTTATTTATGCCATTGGATGAGAGCGATACTTTGGAAATAATACAGAATACCTGTTATCTTGAAAAATTATGATAATGTTCTCTTCGATGGTTATCTATCTATCTATCTATCTATCTATCTATCTATCGATGGATAGACAGATAGATAGATATATCTGTCTATAGATGGATAGACAGATCTATCTGTAGATGGATAGATATAGATAGATCCATCTATAGATGGATAGATATCTATACACACACACACATTCGTTCTTATATACGAATATATACGTATATGTATCTATTTCTCATATAGAAGAATTAATCCTTTACTTAATATATTAATGAAAGTGTTTAAGAAGAATGTGTAATCACTGTGAAATTCATCCCGGTTGCAAAGGTCTTCCTAAGCCCATCCTCAGCATTTAAGCTCCTTGTTAAGGATTGCCTAGGTTGGTGGATTATAAAGCTTAGAAGAGACCATTGTGATCCTCTGCTTTGACCGCCCGTGCGACCAGGGCCACAGAACTTCCCTGGATTCATTCCTGTTTGCACGAGGGTGTTTTTTTTCTTAGGAGACGTTTCTCTTTTAGTTTTCCAGAAATGGAAAATCCACCACAAAATGTAAGGGTTAATTGCTCTTCTTGCTGCAAGTTGCACCTCATTTCAAATCTCAATTGGGCCGCCTTTTTTTATTTTTATTTTCCAGTCACTGGGTCTTGTTAGATTTTGTTACATCTTTTGTCTGCCTGATTGAAGATCCATCTGTTACCAAACTTCTGTTTCCCACATGGGCACTTCAGGACTGTGATCAAGTCATCTCTTAAATGTCTCTTGGTTAAAGTGATCAGCTGGAGGAGGTTTTGGAGAAGCTCACTCTATACATGTGTTTTCCAATCTTTTAATAATCCTGTCCTGAACCCCCTCCAGTTTAATGACATCCTTTTGGGGGTCTGGACAAGTGCTCCAGTAGCAGCCATCCCAGTGCCTAATACACGCGTCCTACAACCCCCTGGCTCCTATAATATTCCCGTCTTTATATATTCCCAGGACTGTTGTGCCTTTTAGCTACAATTTTGTACTGGGTCCTTATGTTCAGCTGTTCGTGTATCACGGGGTGGGCAATTATTTGCGTTGATGGGCCACTTAATGAGTTTTGGTGACCTATTGAGGACCGTTCTCCCCCTGCTCCAGCAGCCTTGGCCTCCCAGCATCACGTGGACCAGATCCCATCAGTTGGCGGGTCGGATGTGGCCCACGGGCCTTACTTTGCCCACCCCTGATGTGTCATGATCCCAAATACTTTTCAGACTTGTTGCTTCCCTGGATAGAGTTTCGTGTCTTCTAAGCATCGCCCTTGGGTGTATCGAAGTGCCCAGTGCATCAGGCAATCCGTATCACTCTCGCATGGACCAGTCCTTGTATTATGTACAAGCCCCCCTAATCTTTGGGTCGTCTTCAGACTCTGTCATCAGTGATTTTGTTTCCTTTCAACTCATCGATAAAAATGTTCAATAGCGTAGGGGCCACTAGAAACACACTTCCTGCACTATGCTTCCCTGTTCACAGTTACCGGGTCACACTACTCGGTTAGCCAGTTGTTAATTCTTTTAACGTCCTCTTGATTTTGTATTATTCTTGTTCATTAAACAAATTGCCTTGGGGTACCGGGTCAGATGCCTTGCAGAGAGGCCCATTCTGTCTTCAGTATTCCCTTATTGACCCAGCTTGTGATCTCATGAAAAACTGTTGTTTGACAAAGCTGCTCTTCCAGAAACCCCTGCTGATTGGCACTAATTATGTTATATTCCTTTAATTCTTTATTAATCAAATCTAGTATCCCGTTCGTTTTGGTCGAGTGTCATGGTTGTAATTACATGGATCATCTTATTTATCCTTTTTAAACATTATATTTTAAGCATTAACTGCCTTCCAGTCCTCTGGATCTTCTTCCATGGTCCAGGACTTATTAAATATTAACACTAAGAAGCCAGAGAGCTCCTTGGCCAACTCTTCTAAACTCTTGGATGCAGGTTATCTGGAGCTGCCGACTATCGAAAAACAACGTTAGTAGCTGTTGCTTACCATCATCCTGAGTTCTGGTTGAAATGGGTGGTATGTCATTGGTGTAATATGATGTGCCTGTATTATAATCTGTTTTTCCCAAATACAGAACAGAAACATTTAATGACCACTCCTGCCTTTCTTGGCATTAGTGCTGATGGCTCCTCCTTGTCCATCTTATTTGCACCAATGCCTTTTTTTAGGATTCCTTTCATCCCCAAAGGTTATTTGAAGGAAAAAAAAAAAAATCCTTCTTCTTGTCAGTGGCAGTATTGGCCACAGATTTGCCTTAATAACTCGTCTCCTTAATTGATGACCTCATTTCTGATGTGTATTAATTATCATCAGTTTCCACTTTCTTTCAAGGGTCTTGTGCAGGCTGGGTGCACGATGGGAGGAGGTGAACCTACTGGGTCCTCCCCTAGTCATTAAAGTACTCGAGGTTATTTCTTGTTTCACCTGCCCTTACCGTGAAATGCATGTGCTTGAGTGCTGGGCTGAATAAAGTGGACTTCAGTGGTTCGCTGAGTTGGGAACATAGCAAGTAAAGTGTGCCCGGAGCTGCTCTATGATCTCGGTCGCTCCAGCACAAGTGTAGGCAGCGCGGTACGGGAAGGAGGCGCCTCGGATCGCTCAGCAGTGATTCTTCTTGCTGAACAAAGGTAGCGCTGCTCCGGGTTCACGCTCGACCTCCATCTAGGGAGAGGTTGGAGTAACGTGGGACCCAAGACCTCATCATTTAGATTTGAGGAAGAAACAGCTTAGGAGTTGAGCTGGTTTTCTTTATATGAACTGCCTGCTACGCACACAGGTTAGAAACAGACAACTGATTTATCTCAGGATGACTTTTTATCTTAGGATCCTACAAGCTCATTGTCCCGCTTTAAGTACTTGTGAAGGATCCAAATGAACTTTGCCTCTTTCCCCCCCAGCCCCACCAGTCGAGGCTAATTCAGGTTGCATATGTCAAAGATTGTCCTTGTTTCAGTAGGAGTCGCACAGATAATCAACCTGGTCTTCTGTTTTCAGTCCGCTGACCGCTCGTTTCCGCTGCTCGGCTTCCGAGTCTGTCTACATGGGGACTCTCAGGCATACAGATCTGAATTATTTTTTTCAAGTGGATTAAACTGAATTAAAGCCCTGCGTAGATGCACATTCAGAATTAGTGACCTTCATTAAGATTAGTTTTAAATGGTTTTCAGTGAACTATACTGAATTTAATTACGGCTACTTTAATTCTGAATGCATATCTGTACTGGGGTGCTCGTGTGTTTTAAATACTGAAGTTTAAATTCCCACCTTTTGTTAAATTTGGGTTCATTTTTCTGAGCAGACAAGCCTTAATCTTCATGCAAAGAAAAAACAAATGTTAGAGGATTTAAGGCTATTGCATTCACAACTCATAGCGCAGCGGGTGAGTGTCTTCTGATGATCCAGAGAAGAGTGTGGTCTTTCCCCACGTGCCCTGCTGCTCCTCACTTTGCCTGCACAAACACCACCTCTGAGCATGGAAAACATAATTCACTCTCCCAGGACCTTTTCATCTCTTAGTTTTACAAACTACTGCCTCAAGTCTCAGTTACCTTTAATACCTACTTACTCCCGTCTGGTATAGCCACTGAGGCTTAAAATGGGGGGGTCTGGACTTGAGACCACTACCACGTTTTCAGTTACTAACCTGGACCTGAGCCTTTAAATGCAGGGCAGTATCTGTGTTGTCCACTTCAAGTGCCCTGAGCCTCCTAGCACTTTGAACTTGAATTTATACAGGACAGGCAGGGATGATTATAGCTGCTTTGCTTAATCTTCCAGTAACTTTAGTAAAGTCTTGCTGCGATGAGAACAGGCAGAACTCGGTTGTCCCCAGCGTTCCTGTAGAAACATGGAGGGGTACCCCAAATGGGTATGCTGGCTGGGAGACGCTTACTCTCACCAGAGTAATGGCTGAATATGCTTCTTCCGCAGATAAAAATTTTGATGATGAAGACTCTGTGGACGGGAACCGACCTTCCTCGGCCAGCTCCTCTACATCTTCAAAGGCCCCTTCAAACTCCCGCAGGGTTGGGATGGGGACTGCCCGCAGGCTTGGGTCTGCAGCTCTGGGCTCAAAGTCCGCAGGTAAGGCAATAACATGACATTCAAAGGCCCTTCAGCAGAGCCTAGAGGCAGCAAAGTCTCCCTTCAACTTTCTTTCAAGGACTTAATTGCTGCACAATCCTTGGTCGGCCTTTTGAATAGCAGCAAATTGTTCCCTCTGAGAACGTGAGGCTTGTGCACCCACTGAATACAAAAGGCATATTCTGGTAGAGTGGATCTGCAAATTATGACCACAGTCGTATCCTTTTTTTGTCTGTGAAGGCCAGTGTCTCATATTGCTGCATGGGCAGGCTGCTGAGATCCACACCTTTCTCCTAGTGGCCTCACATCTGCACTTCTGTAGCTGAAGTTAATGCAAGGCATTTTATTTAATAAAGCCAGAGGTTTGTGCAGTTTAAAACGGTACACTGGTTTTCTAACACCTCTGACTATTGACCTCCAAGTTTTCACACTAATAAACAAAGGCAAAGAGAAATAATAGCCAACTTCGGTGAAATGTGTAAATAAACCGACTTGGAAATTTTTCCGAGTCTCATCTTGAGCAAACTCCTGCCTCCTTCTGATTCATGATCCAGACACTTTCCCGTTTCTCCCCATCTGCCTGTCTTCTGCCGGTGTCAGAAGGCCCATGCGTTCATCAATTATGGATAGGTCGAAGTCTGTTAAAAGAAAAACTCCTTTGCAGCTTAAGTAAATATTCTGTCTCATCTTGTCAGGCTGCATCCCTAAACTGAACAGCCGCCTTAATGACTTCCTTCACGTGCCTTTTTGTGGCTGGGAATTGAAGGATGCCATGTATAGTCAGCATCTGGCTTTGAATTTCCTTGCATTTGTTTTTTCCATCTCATTGAAACCCTTTTACATAGGTTTGGAGTAGACCTGAATTCTCCCCTGTTCAGGTGCTCCCATAAGTGATGCTTTTCTTATATGGTGCAACTGTTGTTGATGGGAAGGGTAAAAAAGACTTTTTAATTTATCTGTCTGTCAGCGGCCAAAGAGGGAGCTGGTGCGGTCGATGAGGAGGATTTTATTAAAGCATTTGATGACGTCCCGATGGTACAGGTGAGTAGAAATGAATTGTGAAATGTTCAGCCTTTCGGAACGGGTAGCAACATTTTCTTCTGTCTCTGGAGACGAGCCCTTCTTGGGAGGTAGGCCAAGGAGAAAAGATATTTGCCAATTCCAAGGAAATGGAGAATCAGTGTGCTTTCTGAGACACAGGAAGGCAAGCTCCAAATGGGAGAAGCTGCAGAGAAGACTTGTAGCCAGAGGGTGCATCTACATGTGCGCCTTAATGCGCAGTAGCCTATTTTACTGCACATCAAAGTGTAAAAAATGTGCAATTACGCTAATGTGCAGTAAAACAGATTACTGCACATTAGCCTCGCTTAAAAAACATGCACTTTTGGTACTGCGCATTAGGGCAGCCTAATGCGCATTTATTTAGTACCTCTCATTGGAGGTACTATATTTAATGCGCACTAGGAAAAGTGCATTAATGCACATGTCGACATGCCTAGAGGGGAGCAATTTTGTGGGGGGCCTGAGGGGCAGAGACCAACAGAGCAAACATGCTGGAAAGTGAAGAGGTGAGAACTGTGATGTTGACTGGAACGAGGATAAGAATCAGAGTAGACTGGAAGGGATCTCAAGAGGTCATTTAAACTCTCCCCTTGTCCCAGGGCAGGATCTACTTTACCTAAATCATCCTGGCAGATGGTTGTCTATCCTGTTCCTAAATAGGCCTGATGGTGCTGGAGATCACACAGCTTCCCTAGGCAGCCTTTTCCAGTATCAGCTACTCTTCCAGTTGATGTTTTTCCCGATGTCTAACCTAAATCTGCCTTTCTGCAATTTAAGCTAATCAATGGCCATAGAGATGAGATTATAACCTTCCTCTTTGCAGCAACCTTTTACATATTGGAAGACTCTTAAAATGTCTCTCTTCACTTGTATCTCCTCTGAACTAAACTAATCCGGTTCTTCCAATGTTTTCCTCATAGATTATGCATGTTCGACCTCTGATCATTTTTGTTGTTATTTTTCTCCGGACTCTGCACGCACCGCACTTTGCAGCGCAGGGCGTTTTCTTGACCCCTGGGAGATCCCAGGGTCAAAAAAACTCACGGCAAAAATAAGCAGGGCGATGCATGTGGCGGCAGCACGTGCCGCCCAAAACCGGAGCCTGGCCGGCTGGAGCTGCACTCCGGTTGCGGGCCAGGCTCCCTGCTGCAGGAGCGCCACGGCTGCAGCTCCCCAAGGCCCCCGGGACTCCAGGTAAGGCTGCTGGGGCCAGCACAGTTGCTGGCCCCAGCCTCCCCTACCCCTCCTGGGGTAACCTGCCTCTTGCTGGAGCATGCATGGCACGAGCGTTCCCTAGGGGCGTGTAGCAGTGACACAAGGTGTGCCGCTGCTATGTGTCCCTGGGGGAACACACATTCCTGCTTGTGGGGACATGGCCTCTGTGGCTAATAGATTATTTGGAGCAAAACCTGCCCTTCAAGCAGTAAACAGGTCTTCCTTGGCCCAGTTACTCATGCGACGAATGATTTGCCTTAGGCAGCAGGGGGTTCTCACACTTCCTGGGCACAACTTCTGCATCAGATGCTGTCTATTTGCCTTGCTGTCTCTGTTGGTGTTTCTTCGTGGCACTCTAGAGGAGCGCACTCTGCACGAAGTTTGCTCCAGAAATAAATGCTGACCTCCTTTAAACTGTCAAGCTGCATCATAGTCAAACCAAACAAAGAAAACCCCAACACTTTATGCATCCTGTGCAATTACTTGGATTGTCTTCATTTTTATTGACTCATAGACAATAGGAAGGGACCTCAAAATGCCTTCGTCCAGCCCTCTGCCTCAAGGCAGGATCAGCTAACCCCAAACCACTCCTGACAGTAATTGTGTAATGTGTGCAAGTCCCTGGGGTCTTCAGAGCCAGATATGCTGGGTGTTGGCATTGCAAAGTGTATCTCAGCGCTCGGGGGTGAAGGAATTGGCATTTAGATGAGAAATCCCTTAATTCGCTTTGGAAAGCATTTCCTGTATCTTGATATTATTATTATTATTATTATTATTTTTTTTAATTTACAGATTTATTCCAGCCGAGACCTTGAAGAATCCATAAACAAAATTAGAGAGATATTATCTGATGATAAGCATGACTGGGAACAGAGAGTGGCTGCCGTAAGCATGGGACCTAGATTTGAAATGTTTTAACCTGTGGGTTTCGTAGGTAAAATTCAGCCTGAGCAGAGGCCCTGTAGAAAGTCTGTGTACTACATCGAATAAGGCAGACGTGTCATTTAAGTGACTTGCTGCTGTCCCTCTGTTTGGGTGGATATTATGCTATGGCGGGGGTGGGCAAAATGCAACCCTCAGGTCTAATGTGGTTCACCAGGCCGTTATATCTTGCCTATGTGGCCCCTAAAAAGTTAGAAAATTAATATTTATCTGCCCCTGGCTGCCGGTCGTGCAGCCCTCGATGGCTTGCCAAAACTCAGGAAGTGGCCCTCCGTCTGAAATAATTGCCCACCCCTGCGCTATGGGTGACCTCCTTCATTAGGGGAGCCATGAAGTCTTGGGTTTAGAAGAAGTTGCTTATCATGAGCAAACCATATAGAACGAGACGTCTGCTCTGAATTTGCCAAAACAGATACAACTAGAGAGCTGCTTTCAGGCTTCAGAATCACATTTTCAAAAGTGAATTTAAAAATTACAATGAATTTCCTTACTGCCTTCCAGTGGGGCGGATGGCTGCAGGCCAAAGGAGCTGTTCTCCAGTGCCTTGCGTGCTGGACACTGCTTTGCACTTCTGTATGAAGGATGTCAGCCAGTTAGTAACATTTTGCACCCACTTTTGCACAGGCAGATAAGCCTGTGAGAGAAGCAAAGTGATGGGAAATAGGGCTTTGTGGATGGCCTGTTTGAATCCTTATGTATAGATGAGCACAGTATGTCACTAATGTAAATCAGAATAAGATCTTCTCTGTTCTGTAGATTTCAATGGGGACATTGTTACTCCTGGTGTAGATGAGACCTGACTTCAACCAAGTCAGTGGAGATGTTCCCTATTTGCATTAGTGTAGGTCAGTTCAGGGTCTGAGCCAGGGCTCTTAAATTCAAATCGTCCTTTTAGCTGTGGAAGGATTGCAGCATTTGAACGCGTACCTTGCACTCTAATGCCTCGAGATATTCCTCCCTTTACATGTTGTAAATAGAAGGGTATAAAAGAGAACAAAGGAACAACTTCTCTGGCTTAAACATCCCTATAACTTCCATGATGTGATTATAATAAAAATTAAGGTATTGTTCATCAGCACTTTTTATCACTACTCAAATTGTAAATGATGCTTTTGGGTTTCCTGTCGCAGTCCTGTAGGAAGTTGCCATTTTTACAGTTATTCAGTATGTTGGTCCCTAAAATATGAACTGACACGAAATTGGGTGGCTTGTGTTAAGAACTGTATTCCTCAGTGCATTTATATTTAGATGGGCAAGGTTTTTTTGTTATATTTTACTGGACCGACTGCGTAGTTGGGGGAGAGCTGTTGGACAAGCTTTTGGGCATCAGGTGCCCTTTGTCGGATATTTTTATGGGCAAGCTGAAAGTGAACGCAGCTGTGAATGTGGCTTTTTCTCGTTAACAGATGTTGGTGCGCCTTGTTGTGTCAGTGTGTTAAATCTTTAAATCTCATGTTGCCCACAGTTGAAAAAGATCCGATCCTTACTATTAGCTGGAGCTGCTGAATATGACAACTTCTTCCAACACCTGCGCCTGCTGGATGGAGCATTTAAATTGTCCGCTAAAGATCTGCGCTCTCAGGTAGTGCGAGAGGCTTGTATCACGTTGGGGTAAGGAATATGAAGCTCCATGTTCTAAACTCTGTTGTAGCATTATTTAGATGAAAGGCAGACCCTGTTTATTACGGTATTTGGCCCTGTTGTGAGTCTGTACCCTTTGGACAGCCAAAGGGTATAGTCAGATGAAACAATTGCACTAGTACCCAAGGATATGGATTTACACTGATACTGATCTATGCACGTTCGAATTGTCTTTTGGCCAAACTTCATGGAAACCAGGTTTATGCAGGTGGTTCTCCATGGTTGTATATCGTGTATCAATGGGTTTTTAATGGTGGGGTATTGGACATATTAAGTGAACAGACACTGAATTTAATTTTTGAAATTCAGATCAATCAGTCGTTTGTCCTACATGGGTATCGCATTTTTCTTTTTAATCATTAAACATTTGAATAATGACCCCATGTGCTTGAGATCCAGGCATACTTTCAGTGTATTGGTTCAAAACCAAAACCACCCCTTTGGGATGTGTTATGGATTTCTTTGACCAGGCAGAGACAAACTGAGCTCTGGTCTGACCTTGGAGGAGATGAGCACCCACCGTCCCATTGACTTTCTTCAGAACCAGGGGCTCAGCACCAGGCAGGCTTGAGAAGCTGGAAGGCTCCAGGCTACAACATGCCATTCAGTGAGCCCCGTGTTAAAAAACAAATAAAAATAAAAAAGTTCCCTGGTATTTGAATCACATCCTTTTAACGGCTTTCCAGTGTCAGTTTTGAATAGGGGTGGTAGGATCGAGTCAGATTTAAAACACAAGAAATGCAGTAAATATATCTGATGTCAGTCCCTAGCCAGAACTGTCCCAGTACCTAGATCCTGTGATAATCACTGCTTCAGAAATATCTGGACAATGCCTTTCTCTCTACCAGGGATCATTTTTTGAATTGGGAAAGCCAATAAGCATTGGTATAAGCCTACTTAGACATAGGCATAAGTACTTTACTGACTAGTGATACTGCATAGTGATGCTTTTCTGGATTAGAGCCAGAGTCATAGTCTGTACTCACTTGTAAAAACCAGCTCGAAAGCACATCCATTATAATCTAATGGTGAGATCCTGACTTCAATGAAGGCGGTGACAAAGCTCAGTTTGATTTCATCCAGGCTATTTTTTCACACACTCAGTCTCTGTTATATTCTGAAGTGAATGAGAGTGGTTTAGCAGCTACAGGCGTGGTAGCTGCAGTGCAGTTCTGTTCTGCCTTACGGGCCATCTGCACCAGCGAGGTTACAGAGCGAGCAGACCTTGATCATGGTGAGGGGCTGAAGAATCAGACTTATGGAGGTTAATTGAATGTTGTTCCCATTGAAAAACCATACAGCTCATGTGAATCAGTGTCTTCATTAGGGCTGGGCAAACTGCACAAGCTTTGCTTTCAGGAAATACATGAATATTCTGATCTTTCTGACTCTGCAAAACAAGGGTAAAAGTCTTGCAAGCACAGAGAAATTTCCCACCCATCTTGGTTTATGCTAAACCCGGAAAGGTCAATAGAAGAATATTTCATATGATATTTCACACTTGCCCTTTTGCTGCGATAGCTGTACCCATTGGGCAAGGAGGCATGTAAAACTGAGAAATATAAAGTGTATTCCCTTGGGGTTCAGCCTGAGTTTGAGGTGAAAGTTCAGGTTAGTTTTTATTTTCCAGGGGTCGGCTTTCCCATCACTGGTAATCGCATGTTGAGTGCAGCCATGCAGTGATTTTTGCAGAAAGGGCACTAGGGCACTTTTAATTGTAGGTTATAGAATTTGCAGATGTCAAGACAAGGCAGCATGTTTCAGTGAAACCCAAATCTGAACCTGACAAGTGCTGAAAAAACCAACTCGTTCATCAGAATCCCATAGTACATGTTTGCCAATGCCAGTAATGTGGCAGACTTCCAGCTACTGAATGTATTGCTTGTTAAAATTTAGATGAAGACAAAGTACTTTACTGGATGGAGATGGAAGCAGGAAAGAGATTATGACACTTTTTTTTATTTTATTATTTTTCATCCCTTGCTGCAATCAGAGGGGACTGCAAAGACTTGAAATAGCTAATGTTAGATATTGTAGCTTAGTCCAAAGAGTGCTTACCAGCATTACTTCATTGTTTTTCAGACATTTGTCGTCGATTTTGGGAAACAAGTTTGACCACGGGGCAGAAGCCATTATGCCAACCATCTTTAATCTAATTCCCAACAGTGCCAAAGTAATGGCCACTTCTGGTGTTGTAGCTGTTAGATTAATCATCAGAGTAAGTATATGTTAAAAGAAAGCAACACTTGATCACTGGTTGATACTCGGGGCCTTTCTCTGAGCAGATCTGAATATTGGAGAGCATGTGAAGATTTCCAGAGGGGACAGATCAAGGACCTAAACAGAGCACAACTTGGCCATCTTCCTGAGTTCTGGATGGGGTATCTGCCGTCAGACGTGACTTTCCTTTTGCCAATCACACTGTCAGATTTTTAGAAAGCTATTGAAAGACATGGTTTAAGAGGGGGGAGTGGGCGATATGGGAGGAGTGATAAGTTTCCCACTGTCATGGGATGTAGCTCCATTTTTTGTGGTTCTTGGAGTTGGAGTCCAACAGCTGCCTCTTGACGTGTCCAGTGGAAGCTGTCGGACCATCTCGGAAGAGAGCATTTGACTGGCAGTCAGGCGATAGGCATGCCACTAATTGTAGCCAGTATTTGGTGTTTTGGTGGCCATTAGCTAGCTACCTCACTTTGAACCTTACTTATAACAGTTTTTGATCATAAAAACCTTGTTGCACTGGTTTAGGTTGCAGCACAAAGCTTTCATATATGTCCTAGCTGCTAAGTCCAGAAAAGGAAGTAATTCTTACAGTTCCTTTAAGTAAGACAAGAGCCTGGTCTAGTGACTCTTATAGGAAATAAATGCTGCAAGTCAGTAAGTGAAGGCTCCAAGTCACAAGCTTCTGAATTGCTCTAGATTCCAGACACATTGCAAGACCTAAGCCTATTAGTCATAGATAAGTCTTGGGTTTCTGCTGTTCAATCGCCTTCTGTCTGTCCTTGATTTAAAAAGCCAATACTCTAATTCTTTTTACAATACTCATTTCTCTGGCATGGAGTGGGCTGTCATTACAACACAGCACTCAGACTCAGGACTTTACCACAGCCTTAATGCATGATACTTGGCAGCTGTCTTGCATTCCAGCCGTGCACCCATTGAAATCCAGTGCCAGCACTCCCAGTAACTTCAGTGAGGCATGACCAGGCCCCTCACTGTTCTGTCCCCTGATAGCCAAAGGGTATAGTGAGATGGGTATAGTCCACCTGGGGATACTTGCACCGACCCAGGCTAGAGGCAACTTGTGAAGCTTGAGATCTTTGAGCAAGGAGGATGTGCGCTGTGGCAGTGAGCAGTATTATGAAAGCCTGCTCTCTGCAGAAGTAAAGTATTTCTGTCTTCGGAGAGTTTAACTAATGGTTCCCTGAACTTAGTTTTAACCCTCTCAGGCTGGCCTCCCCCGCCCCCTCCATGCATGCCATCTCTTTAAGTGGTGCATGTTTTTTGTCTGAAGCCGTTACTCACCCGGGGGGGGATTCTGCAGTGACGCAGCTGGCACGCTTGGAGGGCCTGGCAAGCCCAGCAGCTGGAGATTTGTGTCCATTGATGAATCTGGGTCTCTCACAGCACAGTGACCCCGGCGGCTGTCGGGCTCAGTGGAGCCTGTTACAAGAAGCGAAAGCAAAGACGGCGTTTCCAGGGCTTTATTAGCAATAGCCCTTATTTGTGGGGTTGTATTTTGGAAGAAAAAAATGAGCCGAGCTAAATGTTTGCATGTGACTACAAGAAATGGGCTTTCTTCCCACAGGTACCGAGTTTCAAATGTTTTCTCTGGTTTTTCTTGTTTTAGCATACACACATCCCTCGGCTAATACCCATCATCACCAGCAACTGTACCTCTAAGTCCGTAGCAGTTAGAAGGTGAGCACTCAGTTTGACTTTTCTCCCCTGTTTGCCCATGACTTGGTTCACTTATCAAAAAGTGATAGGAAGAGGAGGAAGGGTGACACTACCTACCATACCCCCCAAATCCAGGATGTATGCACACGTTCCGTAACATGCGTGAATGTGCCTAAATCCCATAGGTAGCTTTGGAGATTTGGATCAAAACGGTGGTTGTAAAATTTTTGGGGCCATAGAGGCAGGAATCTTTTTCTGTTCCTCGCAAAGAAAAATGGACTTGAAATAAAAGTTAGCTTTGTTAATCTTTATGCATGCTTAGATATTGCTTATATTATGATCAGATTAGTTTGGCCGTCTTCCCAGGCATGAGCCGCGTTTCTGTTCTCTGCCGTGAACCCCTGTGGTGGTGGCATGTCCCCTTCAGAGCAGAGTACAGCCATCGCATCCCTGTATGCTGGATCGCATACCTGTTTCATGCTGGAAGTTAGACTATGTGGTCTTTTCTAGCTTTAATATCCGACTATTGCCCTGCCGCCAGCTTTTTGGAAGCCCTTTGTTAGATCAGTCCTTTAGATTGGTCCTGTGTAATAATGTTAACGGATGTTTGTGTGGCCACCCGATTACAGCCCTTTCACAGACTTTAAGCAAGTCCCTTCGTGCCTCAGTTTCTAAGTATGAAGGAAGGAGATGAGAATAATGCTTTCTTCACAGGCTTATTACAAAGCTTCATATTTGTACAGGACTAATAAATACAAACTTGAGCTTTGATGGACTATGTCTCACCCCCATCTTTGGGAGACCGAAAACACAAAAAGCATCAAGATCTATATTCTACTGCTATAATGCAATACACCACCTTTATGCAATGGTGACACTGCAGAGTTTCAGACCTTTATTATAGTGGATGCCAATACTCTTTCAGTGTAAAAGCTATTTATAGGAAGGGCAGTATTTCTCCTAAGGGCTCTTTGCTGAACGCTGGTGTCCCGTAATGGGCCCCTAATGATGGCTGACTGGTGTGTGGAGCAGGTGCAGTCAAGGCAGTGTGCCTCTTTTTTTATAATTTGAAATAATGCTGACTATTTCTCCTCTTTCTTTCAGGCGTTGCTTTGAATTTTTAGACTTGCTGTTACAAGAATGGCAAACACACTCCCTAGAAAGGTAAGATCCGAGTATACAAGCTTCCCTTCCAGGTAAATGATCTTTACCACAGCAAAGTGAGGGCATAAAACACCCTACCTGGAGCACAACAGGAGGTTTTGAATAAAATTAATCAGAAAATGTTAATTTATTGAAACCAAAAGCATTGACAAGAATGGTTACTGCTTTTCACAAAAATATTACAAGTGGTTCCACTTGTGCCAGACTTTTTTAGTCAACAGCCCGTGGTTTAGGGTATGTATGCAGAATGTGGGAGGGGGAGGTTCACATTTAAGCCTCTGCTCTGTCTAATCCAGCCTCGAAGTTTAGCCTTACCATCCTAGGTATGTGCCCAGCCATCAGGACTTGGCTCATGCTATGGTCAGGTGCCTGAAGGTTTTTCACTTCCAGAGATCTTAGTTTCAATCCAGCACAGAAATGAGAAAAACTAAGGGAGTCATAAAAACACATTGAGGTCTCCTTGACATCTGAACTTTTGGGGGCACCACCAGTGTGGGCCCCAGAGCTACTGACCCCATGTCCTGAAAGTGATGCTACTAAAGTAGAGAGACGGCTTGTTCATGGAGAAGATGGTTGCCCAATTCTGAAGAGGTGCCTCTCTCCAGGCTTATTGCGCACAGCCCCTGTGGTGTTTGCCACTTGTCTTTAATAAAGAGGAGAGATACCAAGGGTAGAAAGAAGGGGCATCTTAGACATATCAGTTCTTTTCTTCAGGGAAGTAGTTGCAACACAAAGGTGGTTATTGCTAGTTGGAACGACTGTAGGATAACACTGTTCCAAAGTGGCTGGTTTTCCCTCTACTGACCTATGCAGGAAAGCACCAGATTGTTCCAGCATCCGCACACAGCTGTCTTGAGGGGAAGCACTAAAGTATACTTTCCTTCCCTTCCCTCCCTGCCCCTTTACATTTCTAGCTTAATCACTGAAATTTGTAGGAGGGGATGTATTTTCTGCCCCTGACTTCACCCAAGTGTAGAGAATACGCTCCCTGGCAATCACTGGGCAATGCCCATGAGAAGTGGGAGAGAAGGCAGGCTCGTGGGCCCATTCCCCTTTCCCACTGACTGGGGAAGCTGGACAGATGCAGAGACTGGAGCATGCTGTTGCCTCTTTAAAGATGCCAGACAGCCTCACTGGGATTAGGGAGCTCTGAAAGTCTGGCTCCCTGATGTACAAGTTCGGGGCAGAGGAGTACTGCTTTGCCCCTAAAAACATGCATAGGTACTCCCTAAAATTCAGGAGTTTTCCTACCATGTCCTAAAACCAGTGTGGCTAGTTAAGGCTAATCCCCAGCTATAGGAGGTAAGTACAGCGTGTTGTGTCTAGCCAGACTAATCATCTGTGGAGAATGACACATTGTAGGGAGTAAATGACTCCAACTTCATTAGCTCCAAAATGCCCAAAGCTAATTTTAAAGGTTGGGATGATTTTGCACCCCTGCCATTTCCATGGTAATTTAGGAATGACCATGGAAGAATGCTGCTTGCCTCTTCTAATCCAACAGCACGGGGCAAAACGCAGCTGGCATGTATGAGTAAATACATCAGCCCGCTGAAGGGGAGGACGTGGGCATGGGGGTGCGGTGAAATGGTGGCTGTGTTTTGAGAGCCACAATCAGCAAGCTCCTGCAGGCTCATCTGCAACCAGCTGACTGATGTTTGCCTCTGCTTTCAGACACATATCAGTGTTAGCTGAAACGATAAAGAAGGGAATCCACGACGCTGACTCCGAAGCAAGGATAGAGGCAAGGAAGTGAGTGGATTTTTTTTATTCAACTCAAGAAATGCAGGGTGTTAAGAGATGGTGAACTGCTGCCAGGACACACACACAGGGCCTGTCCTGGCTCAGATGGCTTTAGGGGTTATAAACTAGCCAGTACGAATATCACAATAATAAAACTGGTGCCGTAACTCCTTTAGGCTCTAGCAGTCTCCATTTTACACTGTTGCTTAAAATCAGGTGGTCTTGCAACTTTTTGTTTTCTGCGTGGATTATTCTGCATGTTAACGTAGGTTCTTAAGAGCACAGGAATATCTTGCTAATTTTTATTTATCAGCTGCCAATATAATATCTGAAAAAAGTGTGTTGTGCTCTCTATACACCAGCTAACCAAGAGGCATCTCTTAAGATTTCTAGCCTGATTCTTCTCTCTCTCTCACATTTCATCACCTTTTAGTGGAATTTTTTGTTGGCGTGAAGACTAGAGGCTACAGTTCTTTGTGGATTTTGAAACTAAAGTACCTTTATCACTACATTGCAAGATGTTGTCAATTAGTGTGAAAACTGGGCATGTCTACACAAGACGTTTACTACAGAGTAAACTAAATAGCTGTGCAGTAAATGTCTCATATCTACATGTGCAGCCCTATTAGGCTGGAGTAAATGAATTAACTTTGCAGCAGGGTGGTACTTGCAAATACAAGTACTATCCTGCTGCGGAGGTTTTTATTCCTGCAAAAATTAGCAAGATAAGCACGTGTAGATGCTGAAGCAGCTGGCTGGGGCATGCGTGCTTCAGTGCAAGAGCTCCCTGCTGGCTAGCCCTGAACTGAAACACCCTCGTGCCCAAGCCAGCCCCTCCGCAGCAGTATTGAGCCAGGTTGCAGCAGCCCCAGGCTGGTAGGCTGATTCCCTACATGAAGATGTTGGCAGCATTTAGTTGAAGTTTTTGCATTTTATCACAGTGACACAAAAATGCTAATGACTTCCTCTGCTGTGGAGCTGCTGTCATGTACAAAGGACTCCAGATTAATTTGCACTTAATAGCTTTGTTTTCAGCCTGTCCTTCAGCCTCATTCTGAAAAGGGCCCAGGACCCCAGCTCTTACTGATTGCAACAGAGGTGAAAGGTGCTCATCGTTATTCAGGAGAATCTCAGTAATAAACAGGATTAGGTCCCTTGTGCTGAAATGTTCCTCTTACTCAGATGGGCTGTGCTAACCTATCCCAGAGCTTGCCCCAGCTTCTCTGAGTGCTGCCCTATACACCCCACTCTGGTCACAGTGTTGCAGATGTACTGTGGGTGAATGGGCTACTCAGCACCTTGGCTGTGCTTAGTACCTGTTGTGTGCCCCCTCCCCCTCCAAATGTGGATGCTAATGGTTGAAGTGTACTGAAGGATCTCTACCTTGCCCAGTCTTTACTGCTTTTGTCTACTTGTGCTCTTCTTCCTAATCTTCCTGGTATGAGCTATGGCAGAATCCTGTCCTGTTCCTGTTCTGTAAGCATGACCCCAAACACTGTTTCATAGTTTCATAGAGGCTAGGGTCAGGAAGGACCTGAACAGATCATCTAGCCTGGCCCCTTCTGTCTCACCTTCTTGTTTCCCCATCCCAGCTTCCTGTTTTTGTTCAATTTTGCTCTGTGTGGAAGTGCTTCCCCAAACAGTGTCACCCTGGGTGCTATGTTTCAGGCATGTCCCAGCAAAAAATGCATTGTCCAAATGGTTCATTTAATGAGCCATTGTGGATTGAGACTGTATGAGATACTGTGGCTCTCAAATATTCCCAAGAGTATTCAGTATTGTCCTGGGATCTTATTTGTAGGTGTTACTGGGGCTTCCACAATCATTTCAGCAGAGAAGCAGAACATTTGTTTCATACATTGGAATCCTCCTATCAGAAAGCCCTGCAGTCTCACCTGAAGAACTCAGACAGCATTGTGTCTTTGCCTCAGTCTGACCGCTCCTCTTCCAGTTCCCAAGAGAGTCTCAAGTAAGTCTTTGTGCTTTATTGTTGCCAATATCATTTAATAAACTGCAGTTGCTATGACTCCCATGTGAGGAGCTAGCTTATTGCATGCTCACCATTTCCAGCTTTGATATTAAGGTTGCATCTCATCTCTTAGCTCTATTGCATCTCCTATTGGGCCTGCTACCAAATGTAGCATGTGAGGTGTCTTGTGGGCAAGATGATGATGATGGTGTTAATGCTGCTTATATATATAAGCATCATTCACACACACACACACACACACACACAGAATATATATATATTCTGGGTGAACTGTTTGAGGCCATTTGGTGATGTTTGCCAGGCATTTAAGACTGCGTTAAAAACAGGAATAATTTGAAATGGAGAAGAAAGGCACAGTTCAGCTGTGAGAGTGATGAAGAAGTTGAAATGCATGCGGTGTGGCTCACCATGACTTGAAAAAGTCAGCACTGAGGGCGACTGCGCTCAATGGACACTACTATATATCTTATTCAGATGGGCTGTACTAACTTATTCTTGTGTCAGGGTATCGGAGCTTGCTCCAGCTTCTCTGAGTGCCAGCATGCTATTGTAGTACCTCCAGACCAGTCCTCACTCCCTTCTGAGGGAGCAACTGCCTACTTTTTTTAAGGACCCCACACACCCACAAAAAAAGGTGTCCATCAGCATGTTTGCCCAATATGGCCCATGTGTTTTATAGTCATGTTCAGTGTTGGTTGCATTTAATCAACTTCATAGTTGGTTTCCATGACTGAGCACATGCTGCTTTTGGCAGCAGTTTAATGACAGACAATGTATTTAATGAGGTTTCTCTGTTTGCAACTATAAGACGAGGGTTTTTTCCCCCCATGCTGATTGGGGGGGAAAAAAACCTCATCTTGTGTTTGAGTAAATATGATTATTCTGATTGTTTGTTTTATTTTTAGCTGAAAGTTTTTTATATATAAAATGTGTGTGTACGTGCGCACACACACACATGGATGCGCACACACACACATGTGCGTGCTGATGGGAACCTTTTTTAATGTTGCCCTTAAAAAAAAATAGGCAGTTGCTCCCCAAGGAGGGAACAAGCACCAGTCTAGAGGTACTACAATAGCAGGCTGGCACTCAGAAGCTCAGGCATAGGTTAGTGCATCCCATCTGAATAAGATGTATAGTAGAGCCCATTAAGTGTAGTCCTCCTTGGTGCTGACTCTTTTTCAAGTCATGGTGAGCCACATCGCATGCCTTTCAACTTCTTCACTCTCACAGCTGAGCTGTGCCTTTCTTTCCCATTTCAAATGATTCCTATTTTTCCCCAGCCTTAAATTCCTGGCAAACATCAACAAGCAGGACCTCAAACAGTTCACCAAGAATCCATCCGTCACACCTTCTCTTTGCCTGTCACATATGATTAGTGTGGTCCTGCTCTCCCTGAGGTGGAGCCAGACCAGGTTGCCCTGTGCTTTATTTGTCCATAATTTCTTGGAGGATCCCAGCCCTTGTGACAAGATCACCTAGTTCCAGTCATGAATGGGGGCCCAGTTAATACGTGGATCCTTTGTGGAGGGTACCTGGAGTACACACAAATACTGGATAGTGCTGAGTTGTGATGTCACCATGTCTTGAAACGCTGTTGACTCTGCTGGAGCCCAGTTCAATGAACTATGTGGTATATCATGAGTCTTTTGGCTTTGGACTAATATCGTGTATAGTTTATACCATATAAGTAGGTACAAAAGTGCTGCTTAAAAATGTGTTTATAGAATACCTGTGCTAAAACTTGCAGCAGTTTGAAAACGATAACATGCATCAGTTCTGGATGAACTTAAGTTTGAGTACTTGTAAGGCTAATTACAGATATATTGATTTCAAGGTCATTTTTTTTAAATTTGCCCCTCAGTTCCATGTGCTCAGAGAAAGCAGTGAGGAGGTGGGGAAGAGGCTGAAGGGAAAAGAAGTTGCCAGGGTAGAGGGCAAGGGAGCTACCTGACCCCCCACCTTTTATTTTTCCTGCTGAAGCAGTGGGAGGGGGACAAATTCAAGGCAAATAATTATATTCTATACTTAGAAAATTATAACAAATTTATGCACATTTTCCATATATAGAATCAAATTATTCATGAGTTGTCTTACATTCAGTGTCATCTTATAGTTGAATAAACATGGTAGTTTTGGCTCCATTAGGAAGTGGACAGGAGGCTTTTCATTCTCAGCCAGACAGTAACGGTCATTTTAAAAGACACTCAGCCTGAAAATTTCTCATGCTTATCCTTAGGGTGGGGGAGTGAACAAGTATTTGTGTGCATCTGTCTTCTTTCCCTTGCAAGAGCAGAAGCAGCCAAGGAAGATTGCACTTATACAGCTGCAAAATAAATAGCTTTCCTGTTACATGGTTAGATTTTGGCTGTTTTTAAAGGGACACAGTTCAAAGACCTGAGACTCAAAAAGTTTGTTCCACCTTAAAAGTGTTAGAGCGATGTGAGGAATGTCCTAGTTTATTATTATAAATACAGTGGATTATTTTAGGTAACTGGCTGCAAATGCAGAAGAGTGTCTGAAAATATTACGGAGACCTTGTTGAACAGCAATCCCAACTCTCAGTCCAGTATGCATAAAATCCTTGCCTCTCTGCACTAAAATATGACAGCACTTTTATAGTCTCTGTTATGAGTGACTCAAATATCCATTTTACTTCACTAAATTTATTAATATTTTTTTAATTTCTAGCCGTCCGTTATCTGCCAAAAGAAGTCCTACTGGGAGCACTACATCTAGAGGTGAGAGCAGGATCTCAAGGAAATACAGCCAATCATGGCAGGACCTTTGTAATGAAGTATAGCAAAAGTTTTGAATATTCCAACATACAGTTAGTGATTCTGATTATAACGAAACCTCCATTTACTGTGAAGTCATCCTTTGGAAAAATAGAGCTTTATGTTAGAAGACTTTCACGCTAAATAAATTGGTACCAGTCATCAGTGCAACATATCTGGCCCATAAATGACTCAAATCCTGATGCATTTGAAAGCTATGACACATTTTACTTGAAGTCACTTGAAATACATTTCATTTGATTCCATTTTAAGGGCAAGGTTAGAATGATTTACTGGGAATTCTAGCCAGGGTATAGTATTGTACAACCAAGTAATACCTGTCATAAGCTGGGACCGTGACTAGATGGACCATTAGTGTAGCCAGATGTATCTCTTTCAGTTCTGTGTTTCTGCATATGATGGAGACCATCCTCTGTGCTCATCCTCTGATCTAGTTGGGGCTGGTCCTGCTTTGACAAGGGGGTTGGACTAGATGACCTCCTGAGGTCCCTTCCAACTCCTATTTTCTGTGATTTCTATGATCTTTGATGGTATTAAATTCCAGGTTGATCACCAAAGTACATCCTCCTAATAAAGCAATGCTGTGCAGCCAAGAGATGTCTTTACCACCTCACAATTAGAAACAGGCAGCTTTAACCACACTGACAACTGCATAGACAAGGAGACCCAGCAGATCAGAACAATCTGTGATTCATTGCTTGGTTTCTAGTATACAGGGCTCCATGTATTTATGTAATCTCCTCTATGTACCCCAGCATAGACAAAGTATCCCATATTTATTTATTGAACGAATAAGTCACTCATACGATGCAATAAAAAATGGGGAAAAGTTTGAAATATGAAATCTAAGGTAGAGGCAAAAACCTAGGCCAATTAGCAAGACTGCCAACAGGGTGTTACACACATTTTAGCTGTTCAGTGGCCTCTGGACCAGCAGAATGGCATCTGGGAAGTCACCCTGGTAGACCAGTATGAGATGTGCAGTCATTTGATGACTGTGCAGTGGGTCATTCAGAGCCATGTAATAACAAAGCCAAGTAATGTGGTGCCTCTTTGATTCCCCCATCCCCCAGAAAGACTTTCCAGCAAATAGGTGTCTGCTTCAGACAGCAGAGCTCAGGAGTTGGCCCATGTTTTCACTAGCTCGGGACTAGTTCTACATATGAACTAGGTCAAGTTTTGCCATTTGAGTTCTGGTGAGTGTTTACTGCATGAAACCACCTTCAGACCCATTGCTCATTGGCAGCCCTTGTCGGGTATCTCAGCAGGCTTGGATCCACTGTAGAGGCTGAACTGCCCCATAAGTGGTCTCTGCAGGTCAAGGCTGAGATGCATATAAGGCAGCAAAGGGCTACTCGTGCCATCCCTGGGAGAGCAGAGTTACTTGTGGCCTTTTTGTTTGCTGTCTGCCAGCCCTACAGTCATGGTCGCAGTCAGGAACACTTGGACTGTCTTAGGGAGCTAGGCTGAGAGGATGTTTCCAAGCAGACCGTCAAACGAATCCATCCTCATGGCTCCGTGCTTTGTGTCTCTGCCTGCAGCCTCTACAGTAAGCACAAAATCTGTGTCGACACCGGGATCTCTGCAGCGATCTCGCAGTGACATTGATGTGAACGCGGCGGCCAGTGCCAAGTCCAAAGCAACGTCTTCTGGAGCCTCCACCCCCTTCAGCTCTGCTGCGGCCTTGCCACCTGGCTCATATGCATCGCTAGGTAAATCTACACTTTCTCCTTTCTGAAGTCTGGGACTAGTCCTGTATGTTTTCTTCAGGGTTAAACAGTGTGATAGGTAAAGCAGGTCTTCAATGAGGGGGCCATCAGCTGTCCTCTCCCATTAGAGTTAAGGAAGAAGGCACTCCCCAAAGAAGCAGGCCTTGCAGGAAATAGGTCCTCTACTTCCTTTTCTATAGCATTTTCCTTTGCGAAGAAGAGATGCTGCTTTGCTTCTGTGGCAGTGAAGGGGGAAAGTGGCTGCAGGACCCACCTCCATGTAACTTCTCCTCAGGGGTTTTCTGAGTTGTTCCATGCTTTGGGTAGGACCAAAAGGGTCTTAGTTGGATCCCTTTCTTTTTGAGAAAGTAAGGAATGGAGAAGCAAAGAGGAGGGCCTGACTGCCATTGACTACCTGCATTCTCCCACACAGGCTTTTCTTTGAGCTTAAATTGTCTCGTGCTGTTTCTCTAAGCCCTCTTGGTCAGTTTGCGTTGCCCAGATGTTCCCAGTGCATGGAGCGAAATTTGTTTGCTGGGGAACTTGCGGTCTGGGCAGTGCTGTAGGCTCTCTGAATGAGGACATGCAGGTCAGAAGCATCTAAACCGGGTGCTACGTTACTTGCTTCGTTTCACAAGTCTGCTTCCATAGCTTGCATTTGACCAACCCATGCAGAGCTAATCACCGGAGCTGGGGTTTCACTTCACCAGCCTTGAACTGTTGTAACTCTGTTGACTTCCTTGATTCCACCAGGTTAAGTGAGAAGAGACTCAGGTGCCTAATAGGTATGAAAACAGGTGCCCTTGCCTTAAGTTATGTAGATGGTTGAACCTCAGCTGAATCGATTGGAAATCGGGCTTCATCTCAGCCGTTCTGTCCAGCAGAACGGACACTCATGCCTGATTTATATTAGGACATATTTCATAGACAGCCTTCCTTTTCATTTCTTGCCAAAACCTTTGCCTTGACTTAAACTTCCTGGCTGCATCTGGTTCAGTAGTGTAGTTGCAAAGCTTTTGCCGTGGCTTAATGATTCTTCATATTAGATGTCAGGTTTAGACTCAGTGCAGCAAGACCTTCAGAGAGAATACCTGAATTCACTGCATGCTGGTTTGCCTTGCCTGAGTTTCTGAAGCTTGGATACATGAGGGAGGCAGTGCAGTATTTAGCCTTACTTCTAAAGCTGAGCACACCCTCTGCTCTTTTCCTGTATGGTTTCCTTTTTAAATGACACACAGACTGGGTTGGCTATGAAGCAAATTCCTTTGCCTGTTGCTAGCAGGTGATGATTTGTCATCTGCATTTTTCTGCAAGGGGGAGTGGGCCAGAGGTGATTAAGAGGGAGGGAAGGTAGCAAAGCTGTGTGCCCAGTGCACGATCACTGCGGGCTCAACAAAGTTGTTCAGATGCTCTGCGCTTTGATTTGCCGTTTAACCAAATTTTTTGTTCCCCTTTCCTTTAACTGTATGAATTATTTTGCTTATTTCCATAGCTAATATAGAGTGCCCACTTCTGTTGGTATCACTAACTCTTCCCTGTTAACCCTTTCCTTATTTTTTTTTTTTAATTTGCCTAAAGATGGTACTACCACTAAACCCGAGGGTAAGCAGTCTTTCTGTGTCACCGAGGTGTGTCTGCAGCTGTACCACCCCTACCTGGTCTCTGTTCTCACAAAGTGTTACCTAGTTCTCATCTGTGCTCACTGGTGGTTTGCATGAAGTGTTGCATGGTTGTTTGTTATGATGCCACTGGGTTTTCTTCATTTTCGCTCCAAGTGTTTAGACGCCCATCTGGTTTTCTAACTCACGTCGGACCCTAGCTTAACAACAATGCTGTATATGGGTCTCCGCACTAAAATGGTGCTCTTGGTTGAAGGTGATGAGCAGCAGGCTAAAACGGGAGGACCTGTGCTTCTCTCTGTTGCTTCATGACGTGTAACAAATACCTGCTTAGATTTTCCATTAGGCAGGTCTCGCCTACTTGGTTATTCCAAGTAGATCAGTAGTCAGGCCAGGTGGTGGGATGATTGCAGCCCAGGCAGCTCATCCAGGGGCATGGGGGTGCTCCCACCACTGTGCGTACCCCGACAGAGGCCCGGGGGGCACATGCCCCCTGATCTGTGCACAGGATGGAGGCAGTGGCCGCTGCATGCTGCACTTTGTTGCCTGCTGCAGCTGCCCCAGAAGTGGCGCAATGCCATATGCCTGCTGCAGCGTGGATGCACCGCACCACCAGCCCACCCTGCAGCGGGATGCACGTGGCGTCGTGCCGCTCCCAGGGCAGCTGCAGCGGGGTGCAAAGTGCAGCGCACAGGTAGATCCTGGGTTGCACTTTAATTCAGTAAGTGATCTTGTACTTAAAAAGGTTGGAGACCACTGAATTAGATGCTCGGTAACAGGAGAATGCCAGATAATCACACTGAAGGCACTGAGAAAGAGATTGCTGGCCCTTAGGAAAGGGCATTTAGGCTGACTTTTCAAACCCCCTGGATTTTAGGTTGTGATTACTGACACCTGGTAAACCTGCCTGACACACAGTTGGAAAGAAACAACTTTTTGATAAGGGCTCAAATTTCTTATCTCGGGGATGTCAAACTCAGCCTGTATCTGGACCACACAACTGGATGCGACATGGGGTGTGGAGTGGGGTGATGGGGACCAGCAGGACTGTTCGTGGCTGAGGCAGGGATGATGGTGGAGACGGTGGTTGCTGCAGTGGGACCCACAACAGCAGGGCAAGAGGCAGAGGGACTGAAGGCTACAGGGTGAGCAAGGCTTTCGTACAGCCCTTGCTCATCCTCCTGCCGCTGATGGCCATGTCCACTGAGGCCCAGGGGCCCTGGAGTCCACAGCAGGCCATGCCCCCTTTAGCTATGTCCCCCACTTACAATTGCTCAGCAAGCTGGATCTGACCTGTAGGCAATGTTTGACACCCCTGCCTTTTTTTCTTTAGATCAGTGATACTCAGCTTCTCTGAATATTTGACAGCAGGGGACCAGTGGCAGGATCCCACCTGCGGTGGCTCGGGAGCGGTGCCAGTGTTAAGTGCTGCAGCTCCCAAATCCCTGGCTATTAATGCTGCCACCACTTCCCTGCTGCCAAATTTCAGGACCCAGGGAGAGCCCATCAGGCTGGATGATGGGGCCCCACCTTCCAGATGCGGCACACAGGGTCAGGCGGGGGCACCGGGTTGCACGTGCACACTGACCCTGTGTTAAATCAGACCTGCAAACCAACGCATCTGGCCTGTAGAGCTAGATAGGATGAGCCACCACTGCTTTAGAGTATGGTCCAGAGAGATTCAACTACTGATGCACAAATGGAAAATTTAAAACTCTCCAGGACGTGCCTGTGGTTACTCAGAACAGACCATGGACCATATAACGACTCAGTCCATAAATATGGAGGAGAGGGATCACAGCGATACACTCCGCTGGTCCTGATGCAATTGTCTGGCTCAATCACTTCAATGTAAAATTATAGTAGGTGCTCTGTATCTATGTCAGCATGTGGAAGAAGAAGCTACTAGTCTCTGGTCCTTCGAGGAAGTGTCCTTTAAAAAAAAAAGGGGGCGGGGGGCGCAAATTTTGCTATTACTGATCTTTCTTAGGTATGAATACCAAGCAGAAGCCCTCTTCTTTTGTGCAGCAGGCAGTGAGGGGAGCGGGGAGGAAGGCAAGGATAAATGCAGCTCTTTGGTCTTCTTTTCATTTAATAAAGCAACAGAAAAAAGCACAAGCCCATGGGTTGGGTTTTTTTGTTTTTTTCTTTCTTCCTATTAGATATCAGTTTTCAAGGGATGTACTCTTGACTTGCGGGACTGTATTAATATCCTTGATGGCTGTTTGTGGTTGAATGTAGTGTCTCAAGAAGCACCACTATGTCGTTGGTGGTGCGTGCGTGCGTATGTGTTGTTCCCTCCGTCAACTGTTAAATTGCGCTGTTTTGGGGAAAGATTTCTACAGACTCTTGAACTGACTCTGAATCTTGGGTTTGAGACCTAAGTTGGCTCTTAATCACATGCAAACCTTTCTGCCTGGGGTCTGTCACCTATAAAGGACACTGGGGAGTCTTAAGCAGATAGCGTGGGGTTGTTTTTTTTTTGAACGAAACAGCAGAGTTTGAAGGTGTAACCTCCTCCCCCCAAACTTTTCTTCCATTCCCATCCCCACACCCCAGATCCTTGGTTGCTTTCTGTACGAACGCAGGAATGTTCTTTAGCCGTGACCCAACAGATCTGTAAGCTGGTAGGCCCTGCGTGCAATGCCTTTGCATGACAGCATAGCCATCTCCTCTAGTTTTTCCTTCTGATTTGCCAACTTCCTAAGGGTGTTGGAGACCTTCAGGCAACCTGAAAGCATGCTCTTTTGTTCCAGTCTTGAAAAGAGGGTTAGTACTATTGTTATAAGTCGATATAGAAGCATAAGTGACTATTTGAAGTGATGTAGTTGGAGTAAGGTTTACAGGAAGCTGCCCAAGGGGTAACTTGCTACATGGGCGAGATTTTTTTGATACAGCTTTAATGCAGCTTTCTGGTTTTGGCATAACACGCCTTGCCTCTTCATACAAAGGCACTCTAGTCGTTGGTCTGGTATCTTAATTGACCTGCTCTGGAAGCAACATAATGACCTGCAAAGAAAGCTAAACTGTCACGTTTTTTATAACGAATAAGGTTTCTTAAAGTTCATTTACTATTTTTTTTCCTTTCATTTAATTTTGAGGACTTATCTACACTTTTCAGCTGGAGGGCAGGGGACCTAATAGGATTGTAACAGCACGGCAGACTAAAACCTGAGTAGCCAAGACCTAGTTTTAATCAAAATATTCAAAACCTTATGTCTTTTTTATTGTTATTATTTGCTTTGTTGGAACACATTATAGTCAGATATTGGGAAGAAAAACTGTCGTTGTTAAGGACTTAATACCCACTTCACCAGCGCTGAGTAAAGTCCTACCCCAGATTTTTTCCAAACAGTTTGTCATCTCAAGTAGGGAACGGCACACTTTGTTCTGTATATTGTAAGCATAAAACTGAAGTAGGGAGCCATGAAACTCTGCAAGTGAAATGTCCTCTTTTGGGCTCTCTCTTATATCATAAAAGGCACAGATTCATTGTTCCCCTTCTGGAAGCCAACCTTTTTTAAAGAGAATCTGAAGGTTTAATGTGCAAATTCCCATATTTACTCAAATCTAGCAACCCTGCATTAAAGATGACCCCCCCAATAATTAGATTCTGTACATGGAAAATTTATAAATTTGGTATAACTTTCCATGTGTAGAAACTAATTATTGGAGGATCATCTTTAATTCATCCTCTCCACCACTGCAGGTGTGGGGAGGTCATGCAGCTTGCCTCCTGCTTGCGCCTGCTCCTTGCTGCTCCCTTACCTCCCCCTTCATCCACAGCCTCTTCTTCCCTGCTTCCCCCTGACCCCTGCTCTCCCGTCCCCCCAGTCTTGCTCTGCACTGACAGGCTCCATCCCTGTTCTAGCCTGGGGCATGGAGCCCAGCCTCAGCCCCTGTAGCAGCCATGAGGCTGAGCCATACTCCGTACCCCAGGCTGCAGGTTGGACAGACCCTGCTGGTGCGGAGCAAAGGTAAGGGGAAAAGAGAGGGATGGATCAGGGAGCAAACTCTATCGGGCGCGGAAAGATGGGGGAAGAGGCTCTGGGGGGATATGGTGGGGGTGTTAAGGTGGTAGTGGGGATGGAGGTGTCCGGCAGAGGTTGCAGCTACTGCTACAGCCCCGACCCCGGGGCCAGAGCCCAAGCTACAGCGGGCGCCTGCCCGTCACCCACCCTCATACTCGATTCTTAGACAGGGGGCTTCCCCCCCCCCATGTTAAATAGGGGAAAAGCTCATTTTCGAATTGAGTCACTATGGTAGTTTGTTTTAACGTTTGCAGTGCGGTAATCCTCCCCCTGCACGTGCATGCTCTTTTCTGGACCAATATTTAACACCTGGGAAACGACAGAAGTACGATCTACCAATTATAGGGCTACTAGTTAGTAACAGAGTATCGGGTCTCTAGGTTTGAACTGAGTCAGCTCGATTCTTTGAAAAGTATGGTTGTTGAAATTCATCTCTTTGTGGCGAACCAGCATGAATCCGACGCACATCATCAGCCTCATATGGGTCACATGCTGTCCCCTTCTCAAAGGCAAATTTCATCTCTATATTGTTAAGATCAAGTCCTCCAGTCCCTGTTCCTGGGGATCTCCCTTGAATTTCAATAGGAGCTTTGGATACAGAAAACAGAGGGGGGGGGATCAGCTGTAAAAGCAGCCACATCCCAAATAATCTGATCCTAGTTAGGTAGTTTTATTCACATATAATGTGATCTTTCCATAAAACCCCCACTGATATCAATGTGCTGCTCTCCTTGCATGAGTGGTGGTTCAAAAACTGCAGTTGCCAGCTCTGAATTGCCAAACAGGGTATGTGGGTGGGTAGGTTTGACCCCACTCCACTTGGATGAATCTTGCCCCAGCATTTGGTGTTCACCATATTGTTTGCATTTTGGTAAGTGTGCAGCAGTTGGCCAGACGGCAACAATATTTTTCGGACAAAAGTAGCATTGTAGTAGTCGGATGACTTCTGTCTAGTTGTTTGTTGGCGTTGTGAGGTCATCCCAGACGCGAGCTCCGACGCCTTGCAGAGTTCATGCGGCGGGGAGCAAGCACCTTCCTTGTTGCTCTTGGCTTCCAATGTGTTTGGTTTCTGTAAAGAAACTTGATGTCGAGTTTCCTATTTAGAAATGTCTAGAACTGATAAGAGCTAATCTTTTAAAAGGGGCTGGGCTCTGTTACGTTGGTGTACTGGATAACTATATAATCAGGGAGCGATTTGACTGGGTTTATATTATTGCAAAAGAAATTGGAGCCTGACCGTGTGCATGTTCCAACATGCTGCGAAGGGGATCTGTGTGTGCGCGGTCTTAATTTATTTCTTTAAAAAAAAAATATATCAGGGAAAAATCTTTCCAAATATCTTCCCTTCTCTGCACGGATAACCACATTTCTTTGCTCTCGTTGCATACTGATCTGTAATAATTGCTACCAGCAGGTGTTTCGCAGGATAACCTCTCTACAGAAATGCATCTGTTACAGACATTCAATACGTTCCTATCTCCAGATACCTTGTTTTACAAATGGGTGTACTTTTCATCATAGCATTAGGTAACATTAAATATTTGTAGAAGAGACTTCAATATGTTCAAGCCCTGAAAAGCCTTTGTATTTGGAAAGCAAATGCTTGCAATCAGAGCGACTGGGTTTACTTCTGTTTTGCACATTTTAAAAAGGTGATTGATTACTCATTGTGATGTATCCATAAATGTTTCCCGTCAGATTGTCTTGGAAACCTCAGTAGACTCGAGTTGTGAAGTAGACTTCCTCTTTAAGACATGAATTTGGAAGGATTACACTACCTCTTATCTTTTGGGCTTATTCTTGGACTGAGCACAAATGTGCACTCTGCAGACCTTTGGGATTAGGCACTCCCGTGCAGGGAAGCGCTGGCACCAGCTTCAGGAGAGGTCAGCAAATGAAAAGCCAACCGTAACTTAAAAAGGAAGAGCTGTTTTCCACAGTCGAACCTTTAGGTCTTACTGAATAACAATGATAACAATGGTAGCAACAACCATGACAATGATAAATTTTGCCCATCAGGAAAGAGAGAAATCCGACTTGGGGTGTTAATCTCCCAAGCAGAGTAGTCCATGGAATAGTCTGATCGGTGGGACGTGTTATTTGAGCGTCCGAGGGCTTGGGGCTTCACAAGCGTACAAGGCAGTCGTGTCTCTCCTTTCTCCTCTGTCCTGCTAGTCTGTCTTGTTCCCATTGTGTGCAGCACCAGTAGAGTCTAAGCTAAGTCTCGTTGGCTCCTCAAGCTTGATCCAGACCATGGGGCTTCCTGCCAGCTGGACGACTCACCTGTGGCAGTGAGGCAAACGTTGGCTTTGACCACAGAGGCTCTGACAGTCGTGGGGTTAATGCCGCCACTGCTTCCCCCCGCCCCCGCATTGCAGAGTTGTCCCCAGTGGGAATTGAGAATTTGGTGACGGGCAAGCAATAGAGGCATTAATCCCCCGCGCCCCACCACCTTCCCCGTGCTAGCCCCACCAACCCTGCTGCCGGAGCTGTTGGGGGGGGGTTAACCATGAGAAGCCCCACGGGGCAGATGCCCTGCCTCTGTAGGCTGTATATTCAATACCCCTGGTCTAAACAAAAGCTTCAAGATTTGGGTCTGAATATACCCACTAAACGGGAAGCCTTCAAGTGCCGTTTTTATTCCATATGCTGATCCATCAGAGCAGCCACATCACGTTTTGAACACTCATTTTGTTCAGTTGTACGGGCAGCATGCGGCACGGGAAGCAAAGCAGCACAATAACGCTATTGTAATAAGCTCATTCAGCTGCTGTGCCTCTGAGGCCCTTCTTTTTTCAGCAGAAAATGTTTTGATAATCCTGGACACATGGATGCTTGCCTGCCGGGTAGGCTGTGTTTCAGTGTGACTAATGGTGGCAAAATAGGGCGGCATGTCTGTAAAACTGGCCTTCGGTTAGATGGAGCTGGAATCAATACAGCGCCCCTGGTAAGGAGACATCAGCAAGGAATATTTGCAAGTAAATGGAAAAGGACCGATCAGCTTTGTCTCGTCAGAAGACGGGCCCAGATGCCATCTAGTGGGGAGCTGGTTAAGCGGCTCTCGGCATCTTCTATAATCTTGTTTAGTCCTTTTAAGAAAACCTTGTCAAGCGTCAGCCAAGGACAGGTTTTTATGGCTTTTAGAAAATAGCCTGGACGTTTCCTTTATCTGGCCCCATTTCAGTCGCATGGCTTTTGCGATACAGCAGTTCCCTTGAAGAGGAACAGGAAAATGGTGGTTGGAGTGAGAGAAGAAAACAGTGGGGAAAAAAAGAAAGCTTGCTGAGCTCATTTTGCCCTGCCTTTCTGCAAGTGTCTAGTAATTGTTTGGATTTGATGCATTATTTTTAATAAATACTGCCTGGAATTAATTATGCCAGCTAGGATGTGTTGATCCATAGAGAGGAGTTGAAAGGCAGCCAAGCTGGTCGTATGTGCGGCTGACAATTCCCAGGTGCAGCATCTTGCTTGCAGGTTACTTGGACGTCTTGGAAGAATGCTTGCAATTATTGTAACGGTGCAGCATGTCTTGTACGCTCACATGTGCGCATGCGTGTGCACACACACTTTTTTCAAATCAGTCTAAGGGCATGAGATGTATTTTCTAATATTGTAGTGGGAATACATGGCTGTCTCCCCAGATTAATTTACAAACTACAACTCTTTTTGAGAAAAAAAAAAAGAATGCACACAAGACTGTGCCGTAAGGGAACAATAGTAATGCCGAGGTGAGTTAATAATGTATGAAATGTCTTAGAACCCCTCCAGGTTGTTTTCCATTTCAGTGAGATCTGTCTTCGGGGACCTAACAAAATAAGTTTTGATTTCATTTGATCATCTTCTGGGTTTTGTTTTATATATATATCAAATAAATCCTTTGTTGTGGATGGGGAAGGTTGAGAATCTTCAGAAATCATTCATAGACTAAAAGCTTTCAATCATTACTTTGTGATCGTGTTAGATGCCTTGCCTTCCAAGATATGTTTAACAATTAAAAGCCAGAAACAAAGACTTTGGGAAAAATTCATTTTGAGAGAAATTAAAAGCCATTTTCTCTTTGTACCTGAGGAACGAATTTAGCCGTGAGGTGACTGAGAGGAGAACTTGGTCCTTGAATGATTTCCCTGTACTTGTTTCTTTTATGCGACAAATGGAGCATTTGTAACAGCATAGTAGTGTTTGTACCTTCCAGGGTTGCCAGGGGTCTGTAAATTTACAGATAGTCCATGTTAAAATAAATAGATAAAATAAATAAATAAAAATTGAGCTGTCCTTAAAGAATGAAACAACCAGGAGCTTGATTGAAGATCCATTGTTTGAACAAGGCTGTATGCAAGTGTTAGTAGAGAGAGCAATGCCACCTGGTATGTGAGCAGTAGTACAGCTCCATGTTTTGCCAGGACCTCTCTTTTGGCTTTGTGACCCATGGGAGCCGTCCTAACTCCCTTCCCTCCCCACGCGTGTGCTGCTGCTGCGTCCAGTTGACTGCTGGTAAACTGTGTAGGCAGAGCCCTGCAGTCCTAAGCAGACTGAGCACGGGGCAGGACAGAGGGGGTGGTGCAGCTGGGACAGCTGTAGGGCTGGGATGGGAAACAGGTGTCAAGCACAGGTCTGCACTGAGATAAGTGGAGCAGGGCCAGCAGGGGTAAGGCTGGAGGCTGGGCTGGGGTAACAAGGTGCAGGGTGCAGTCAGGGACATCAAGGTGTGGGGGTGAGTAGGGGATCCCTGGTATGGGGGCAGCACAGTGTAAAACCATAGCTGCAGCCAAGCAGAGTTGTTAAATCAAGTTGTTTTTGTTTTTTTTACTGACAGTTTTCAGACTTTTTACTGATAACCACACTTTTTTACTATGGTTGGTGTTAAACCCCTAAATTCAAACTCAGCCCTTGCTACTGCTCTGCAGGGCCTGGCAGAGGGGTTTTATTTGCATTATGTAACACTTACTTTAGCAAAAACAAACAAAAGCTTTCATTGTCAGTAAAAGGTTTGCATACTGTCAGTAAAAAAAAATAGATAAATCTTGGACTGCCAACCCTAGTGCTCTCCCCTCACCACTTTTCATTAATGAACAGTGAGTCTGGACCATCACGTATTGGCACAATGTCATGGTACTAAAACAAAATGGTAGCATGACAAGATTGCGTGAGACTTGAAATTTCTTGAGGACTTTTCAGCTGTGGCACTTGTACCATGCAAAGCATATATGGCAACTGAGAGAGTGCTGTAAATTAGGGGATGGAGCTGAGACTCCTCTGCTTCTCTTTTAATTGCAAATACGTTGAAAAAATTCAGCAGCCCTTTCAAAGTCAATGACATTTAAGCCTGAGTACCAGAATGAGGATGAAATTATACTCTTGAATCAAAGTGATCAGAGTCAGTGCTGCTATTCTGCTTCTCTGACCAGTTCACTTCAAAACCCCGCGTGTTAGGCCGACCACATGTCATTGCTGAGCTCCACAAGGAGAGCAGGAAGCAGCGTTTTGCCATTAGGCTCTAACTCAGTGCCCAGTGTAGTCCGTGGGAGTCTGTCCATTGACTTCAAAGGCCGTGGATTGGGCCTGAGCTCTTAATTAAGCATGACAACCAGCCATTGTGCATTGATCTAATTTGACTCTTGTATTCAGCTCCTCTGACTCGTCTCTTTTAAAGGCTTAAATCAGGATCAGAAGACATCTCGGTCCCTCTCTAAGAGCTATTTTAAGTCGTGCGTTTTATAAACACACAGCAGTCATTTGTTACAATTAGTCTCTGTTTCTGCCTGGTCGTCAGCTGTTTGGTAAAGCGAGAAATCAATTTTTCTAGCTCCAGGAAGAACAGAAAAAGTCTGGGCCCTTCAACTAAAGAAAAGCCAGTGTTTAAGAGAAAATGTCAGCCTCTTCCCATCCATGCTGGCAGACAGGCTGAGCTGTAGCCCCAGATGCATTACTGATCTTGTTCCCCAGGACTATCCATTATAGTTTAGGCTCTGAATTTCCCCATAGCAGCACAGTTGTCCATCAGTGCACGGATATCCTTAAAAGCTGGAAGAGGAACAAAGAACAGATTAATGCTCATATTGCTGTCGAATCATCCTAAGTTGTGTAATATAAGCTTTTCCACACCAACGTGCAGGCTGCGACTGGTCGCGGCTGCTAAAGGAGCCATAGGAGCAGCAGAAGGAAATTTTACGGGAAAATAAAACCAACTCAGTATGACCTGACTTCAGGGTTCAGTCATCATGAGTGAGCTCCCAGGGTCATGAGATGATGTTAAAAATTGCAGCAATCGTAAGTGTTGGGTTCCTTTAGTTTTCACCAGGTGAGGCTGCTCGGACCAGTCTGGAGCCTGGCCTTCTCTACCCCACCCAGGGTAACCTGCCATGTGCCGGAGGGCACGTGGCACAGAGGTTCCCCGGGGACAGGTAGCAGTGGCATGCTTCTTATTCATGGAGAAACAAATGCCCACACTTGTGTGGACATGGCCAATGAGACAACATTTGGTGCTACCTTTTTAACTTGTGCAGAAGGAAGCTCCCAGAGGTGGTGCCTAGGAGATCGGGTGCATCTCAGCCCCATAGTGCTGAGATCCATTGCTGAGCAGCCCCGATGCTACAAACAGACATTGAATTTGCTCCAGAATAAACTATTACATCCTGGGACAAAGTGCCGTCGTTCAGATGTCTTTGTCTGTTGTCCTAAAAAGGTTCACAGGATAAGACTTGGGAAGCAAGCCTTATGAGAAAAGGCTGAAGGAGCTAGGGTTATATTTAGTCTGGAGAAAAGAAGACTGAGGAGGGATTTGATACTAGTCTTCAAAAACCTGAAGGGCGATGAATAGAGAGGATGGAGATGGGCTTTTCTCTGTGGCTGTAGGGGACAGGGCTAGGAGCAATGGCGTCAAGCTGCAGCAAAGGAAATGTTAGGTTGGAGATTAGGAGAAGTTTTCTGAGTATGAGGGTGGCCAAGAAGAGGCTACCTTGAAGTTACGGACTCTCCATCTGTGGAATTTGCAAGAGCAGGTTGGACGGACACTTGACTGCGATGGTGCAGTCAGGGATGATCCTGCCTTGAGCAGGAGGCTGGACCAGATGGCCTTGCGAGGTCCCTCCCAGCCCTTCTTTTCTGCAATCCTATGATAAGAAGTACTAACAGTTTATCCCAGGACATTGCAAGGTGCATCTGAGTAGTTTTTCTGGAATTGCTTCATTGAACAATGGCATAAAAGAGCCAGTGCATTCATGCTTTCCCCTCTGAGCCAGACCTATTCCCTGGGTCTGGCTGGGTGGGGAAATGGGGGAGACCACATTGCCCCTTGTCCTGCGCCATCCAGGGCAAGGCGAGCTGCTATGTGTGTTTCCTGCAGTGAAGCGGATCGCTGTGCCATGATGCATCGCACCACAGCTCACCCGCTTTATTCGGCAATGTCTGTTTCTAGCCTGAGTCCCTCTCCTGACATGAAGTCCTTAATAGACTTTACACCACTGGGGATAAGACTAGAAGAGCAAAACTCTATCCCACCCTGACACATCCGCTCCTATATCGAGCGGGGAACGGTGGCTGCAAAGTGCCACTTGGGTCACAGTGATAACATCCTACAGCAAATCCCACTGCAAGGGAGTTTTGGGACTGGATATTGGCTCCTTCGCCTGCACAGGGCTGCAGATGGTTGACTGAATCTGTCTCATGAGCTCTGCTTTATCACAGTTAAAAATAATGTCTCAGTGGTAGACTGCTTGTCAGCTGTTTGCAATTCAGCTCTAAGCCATGATTCTTGCTATTCCTCTCTAAGCAAGGGCCTGTGTTTTAACTTCCTTGCGGAGTCTCCCGTTAGAAGTACAATGGGACGAGTTTTATCGGAAGGCTTTTCAAGCCACGCATCAAGAGTTTGGAGAGTCCTGATCAAAGAGCGCAGGTCTCAGTCTGTGTAAGCTGGTCCTGAACGCCTGCCCTCCGTCTTGTCCTGTGTGTCTGTCTTACTAGATGTGGGAGTCCTTTGGAGAAAGACATGCGCCTTGGTCTCTGTATATAATGAACCACATAAATGATTTGTGCTATATAGAGATCTATATCTCTCTATATAGATAGATATGTCTATCCAGATACATTATATTTCAATATCTATCTATCTATCTAGGGAGAGATCTATATAGCTATAGATATGTAGCTATATCCAGCTAGGTTATATTTAGATAGATATCTATATCTATATAGATCTCTCCCTAGATATATCCAGATAGGTTATATTTAGATAGATATCTATATCTAGATAGATAGATATAGAGCTATATCTATCTATCTATATCTCTCTATATAGATAGAGATATAGATAGATATGTCTATAGATCTATAGATATACCTATAGATATAGATAGATAGATATAGATGGATATCTATATCTATCTATATAGCACAGATAATTTATCTAGATATAGATATCTGTAGATAGATAGATAGATAGATAGATATGTTATACAACACCAACTCCAGAGACAGATTTTCATGGCCTGTGGGGATGATATCGTCCTGAGTATTTTTTTTTTTCTCTGCTGCCTCGTTTCCATTCATTATCGTATCTGAAACTTGAACTCTTTCTGCAAACACGGTGATAGCTCTGGCTTTGACCCTGCAACTGCTTCAAAATTGGCTGACAACAGAGTCATTGAAAAGGACTAAGAGAGGTTTTCTTTTTATTGGTCTTAATCATCATTTCTTTCCCATTAACTAGAGACAGATAATCTCTTCCAGGTACTGGAAAGAACATGCGGTAGAGCAGCATTTCTCAACCCCGGGGGTTGCAAGGATATATGAAATGGTCACAAACGAACTTTAGAAATGGATTCTTCTTTAAAGGAGAAAAATATAGGAAACCAGGGTTTTCCCTTGCAAGCTGGCAGAGGGGTTGCTTGGGACCCCCCGGCCCTGCACGCACCCACTCCCTGCCCCACGCACTGGGGGGCAGGGGGCAGTGGGGTGGGAGTGAGGGGCACTGGGTCAGAACTGGCCATCAATGTTTTCAAATGGGTTCTGGTACAAAAAAGATAGAGAACAGCCCTGCCCTGGCAGGGGGATGCACTGAACAACCTTTTTCCAGCTCAAGTTTCTCTGTTCTTCTCTTAAGGTAGAAATAGCGGAAAAAAAAACATTTTAAAAAAAGCAGCTTTGTACTAATGCTCTGCTTTAAAAAAAAAAAAAAAAAAAAAAGTCAGGCTCCTGAGATCTTTCTCCCACCATTGGCTGTGGTAGTGCAGAGTCTGGTGTGCAAGGAAAATGGTGTATCGCTGGGGGTAATAAATACATGGTAATTTCTGTATTCCCAGGAGACATCTGAAAGCCGACCTTATGCAAACAGTGGATCCGAGACCCATGCTGGGAGTCGGACTGTATCGGCAGAATCGGCCCCGTTGTACAGCTATTGGGAACATAAGAAGTGCCATACTGGGGTTATGAAGAGGAGGGTGTATGACCTGACTGCCGTTTTGGGCGCCTGTCTGGGGTTTGGAGGGTGCACATGTTATAGTTGTGATGCCTCTCACCAGAAATGAATGTCAGTAGCTTTTGCAGCCAGAAATGCCATTGGGAGAGTTAATTCTCTGCAGAGTTACTTCTGCAAAGGAGCTCAGCATTAAGCAGAGAGCAGCCTAGAAGCGCTCACAGACTTTGCCCTCATAAGAAGCCACTAACGTGCCCGTTTCCCTTGTGTCCCCAGGTCGGATTCGTACGAGGAGGCAAAGCTCCGGAAGTGCCACGAGCGTCACCTCAACGCCTGCCGACACCCGAGGCCGCAGCCGAGCGAAAGTGGTTTCTCAGTCCCAGCGTAAGGAGCTTTCTGTTTGCTGGGGGTGGGCGTCCAGAGGGGCGGTCTTCTCATTACGTTTCCACTTGTATCGTGGTCATTTCTGAAGGCCGTGGTAAGCACTTGGGCTTTGTCATGCTGCACGCGTGTAGAAGGAAAAGGTGGTTCCTCCTTGAAGCAGCTTCCGTCTAAGTTGGCACAGACAAACGGGGCCCAACATTTGACTAATGAGGCAAACTAGAAATTGTTCATTCCTTCCTTGTTGCACAGGATGATTGACCAATTCCTGGTGTCTACGTTTGTGCATTAGGGTAGATAATAAATGTTGGACTTAAATTTAAGCGAGCCACTCCAGATTGAGACCCTTTCTGTACATCTGCACCCTGCTACTGCCTCTTGGGTTCTTGCTCGCCTCTCGCTGACATGATCATTTCTCCACATCTGTTTAAACGTGAGCTGTGTAAGTTAATGTGCGAAATAGTGGTCTGAAATGAGACGCTGTCTCTCCTGCATAGACTTCAGGCAGGGTTAGATCCTTGGCTTCGAAGTTCTGGTTTTCTCTTGTGGCACGTCTTCGGGATGTGTCGGGAGAGCAAAATACCTGCCACGTGCTTGGGAAAGGGGAATTTTGTCCTGAGGTTCGAGGATGTTTAAGGGGCACGCACATCAGATACGTTCCTCTCCAGGAAGGGAAGAGGCTCTTCATAACCAGAGGACTCGTGTATTTGTCCGGGAGGGTGGGGATTGGAAGGTGAGGCACCTGTTTTGTTGTGAGGGCTTGTCCTGCTTCGTAGCTTCATTGAACAACGTCTGCTCTGTCCGTGCTGTCGCTGCTTCCCTGTACATCAGACTGGTGGGGTAGGAGGCAAGGAACGCCCCCAGGTTCAAGGGAGGCAAGAAACCAAACCAAGAAACCTTCTTGCAGACTTTCACCCCAAGCGGTTCTGGACCTAAACCTGATCCAAAACCAAAAGTGGCCTTTTTCCCGATCCTAGTTCAGACCAACCTGAAACACCGAGACACATTCTAGGTCAAGATGATGGAAATCTCATGAAAACAGATTTGTGGGGCTACAGAGGGATCCAACCTAAACCCGATACCTAGACCTATCTGGTATCAAATGCTAGCCCCAGCCTAACCCATTCATATCTGAACATCGGCTCCGGGGCCAAGCGCCACATGAAATAAATTGGGCTGAAGCAGCAAGCATAGCACAGACATGAGGTCAAATCTTCCTGTGACTTGCACACTGGGCAGCCCTGCTGAATTTTGCAGACTAGCCCATGGTGTGAGTTAGAGCAGCATTTAGCCCACCATTGATGGCTGGCTCTGCTCAAGGACATTGGTGAAGCCAGGGAGATTCAGGGTTAGTGGAGAACACTTGCAAGCTAGGCCCGCTTGCTGCTCTGCACTTCTACCCGCTGCATTTCACAGAGGCTCAGGAGTGACACGTGCTTGTGAATAAATCCGTTTGCCTTGTGTATAGCGTATTTTGCATGCTGAACTTTGTATTGTCTTACTGTCTTTTAATCCACTTTTTGCCTGTCCTTTTGTCTGCCCTCATAAACAAGGATCCAGATCAGCTAATCCTGCTGGTGGTAAGAAACGTTTTCCCTTTCTCGCTCTCTCTCACATGCTTTCTCTTTTGCATTTTTTTTTTTCAACTATTGCAACTGCCGTTGCAACCTCACACCCTCTGATTCACTGCTAGAGTACTAAAAGACTTATTTGTAAACTCACTTAAGATATATGTGTATTGTGATTAAATTAACTCGTCCATGGTGTACGTGCATTCTGGGCAATGAGGGTACGGAGGTCCTGTAGGGACTGGGAGGAAGAGCCTGTGAGTAAAACCCCAGGTGCCAAATTCTGCTCCCGCTTAATCCAGTGCAAGCCCTTTTGGCTTGGCATTGCAGCAGGGTAACCAGCAGGAGGATTTGTGTTGCTTTAGCTTAAAAGCTGGGCATATGATTGACATCAGTCAGAAACACTCCAAGCTTTCTAGTGCTGTCTGCCTGGGTGAGGCGTGGGGGATGATGGCTACAGTATTTGTGTGTCATCGTTGAAATAAAAGGGCAGGTAAGCCTGATTTAGTCAAGCCGATCGAGGCATTTTCTACCAAACTTATATTGTTATACAACAGGGATCAGCATTTATTTGGGCCCAAGGGCCACACAGGCAGTTTGGGGAGCTGTCGTGGGCCAGCTAGCACCCCCCACCCTCCTTATTGCAACAGCCTGGAGCCCGCGTGCCCTGGGGCTCCTCACTGCCACCAGTGTCCAGCAACCGCCCTGGCTCACTCTGGACCAGCTCTGTACCAGCCAGGACCCACGTGCACAGCCCCGACCCCATCCTGCCCCACACCTGCTCTAGACCTGCTTGCCCATGATAAGCAGCAGAGGTGGCCAGGCAGAGGCTGCTGCTGGGTGCGAGGGGGAAAAGTGGCCCCTGCCCTTTGCTGCTGCCAGTTCCTTCTTGATGAAGCCATCTGGAGCCCACGTGCAGGCTGCCCTACGGCTTCTCTCCACTGCCCCATTGGGCGGCCTGGAGGCAGCACTGGCAGTGCTAGAAACGGCGGTGGAGAGGAGCCGCAGGGCAGCCCGACTGCAGACTCCAGGCGGCTGCAGCAAGCAGGGCTCGGTAGCGGCGAGAGGGAGGGGCTGCATTTCTCCTGCGCCCGTGCAGTAACTTCTGCATGGCCACCACCACTGTTCATTGGGGGTGGCCGGATTTGGAGCAGGGTCAGGGCAGGCCAGGGTCAGGGCTGTGCACATGCATCCTGGCTGGTCCAGAGCTGGACTGCTCTGATCGGGGTGGGTCGGGCCAGGGCTGGGGCTGTGCATGCGGGTCCCTGCCCATCTCCCTGGGGCCAGGGCTGGCTGTGGCAGCGGCAGTCGGAAGGAGCCGCTGCCACCTGGGCTGACTAGAAATGGAGTCCAGCCGCGGAGCTGTCCCAGCCCTGCTGCACTCCCAGGGGCAGCAGGATGCACCCTGGGCCAGATAGCACTTGGGCCAGGTGGGACCGAGGGACCTGCCATGGGCCAGGCAAATTCCCTTCCTGGGCTGGATCTGGCCCGTGGGCCAGATTTTGCCCACCCCTGTTAATACAAAGTCTTGGATCAGTTTTTTTCTACCGACTGTCTCATGTATTCCTGCTTTATATGTCAGCTGTGTTTGGGTGGAAAATTAAGAGGGGAAACTCCTAAGGAAAAAGATGGGCATTTGTTCAAAACGTTAAATGTGTTTAACTCCGTGTGCAGTCCTCCCTGCATTTGTTTCTTTTGTATATTTTCGATGACAAGGTGAGTGTCAGGAGCACTCACAACAGTAGCAGATTCTCAGTGTGACCGGCAGTGGCCACTTCTGTACGTCAAGAGAGGCAAAAAAGGGCCTCCGGTCCAGTTCTTTTGAAATTCCTTGAGTTTCCCTTTAAACAAATATTGCAGAATTTTTTCAGGTGAAGCAAACTTAGAATTTGGAAATCAGAATAGTCCCATCCAAATCCAGGTTGTAACTCTTCTCCACACGGGCAACAGAAAGGTTCCAGGGGGCTCGTGTCCCATCACCTCGCAGATTTGTAAGTCTTGGTCACGACAAAGAGGAATCTAGAAAAGCGTGTGCTTTTTCTGGGCAATTCAGTAGGACACTAAAAGGGCAAAATTAACCTAATATACGTTTCAAAGGGTTCACCTGTCTGCAAAATTGATGAAGGGCGTTAGTTTTACTTCGCCCAGCACATGCAAAAAGGAAATGCCCATGATGAACAAATGGGATGGACATGTCTATAGGACTGTTCGTGACTGGATCATTCAATCGGCCACCTTATATTGGAGAAAGTGGTTCTTAGTCGCCACCCCCTCTGATCACTGTATGCAAAAGTACACCTACATTGGAGCCCACAGGACAACATATAGATAGATGCCTCAGTTAGCTTTAAAGCAAATAACTTGGGCAAAGCAGAGAAAAACTGGGTAAACTAGCCCATGTGCTAGACAGCTCCTGGTGCCCATTTACAGCTAGGTGTGGTATCTCCATACTCCACTAAAGTCTGCTGTGTAGACTAGAGACCCTAAGAAGCAAATCAGACTTCCTGAATAAAACAAGCTCAGCTGGTGATATCTGTGCATTATTGAGCTTGTGGAAAAAGCTCTTTGGGAATTGATCCAAAGCCCGTTGAAGCTCACGGAGACTCCATCACCTCCCATGGTGGAGGGCTTTTTTAATCCGGGCCTTGTTTTAAAAGCATTCAAAATCTCCATGCTGAATGGTCTGCTTCCCTATTTCTGGTTCCTTCCTAGCTGGCAGCCGCTCCAGTTCTCCTGGCAAGCTCTTGGGAAGCACCTACGGTGGATTGACCAGTGGAGCATCCAGAGTCCCACCAGTGCCATCGTCCGCAGAAAAGCGCAGCAAGATCCCTCGAAGCCAAGGATGCAGCCGAGAGACGAGCCCCAACAGAATAGGACTAGGTAAGACCTTTCACCAAGGTGTCGCATCAGGCCGTGTTCCCGGGGGAAGGCTGTTCACGTTAACGAGGAAAGCAGAGGACTGGGTTCTCCTATCCCAGGGTTTTCAGTTCTTCAGCTGTGGAATTGCTGTCAACTTGAGAAATATTATTAACAATTGCAACTTTAGGAAAGTCTGCTTTTTTTTCTGTGTTGGCCTGTGGTTTCAAAGCAAGTCAAAAGAGTAGATGGTAGCTCCTGTTTGAAATCGCTGCCTCTACTTGGCTGCTTCTGGATCAGGGAAAAGAAAGTGGAAAAGCCCACCACTGCAGGAATAGTACGTCACATTCGTCCCACCGCCCATTCCCATGAAAAGCCGAGGAATTCCTATGATGTGCTTAATGCCCTCAGCTCTGACTGAGGCCGGGGGAATATGACGGTCCTTAGCACCTTGCAGGATTGGGAACGTGTTTTGGAAACTTTGCAGACATCTGAGCCCCTGATTAGATCACATCCTAGATTCATGAGCTAATTATTTTGCTTCCGCATATTTGTGCCTGTTGGGTAAATATCACATACAGATTTTTGTTTCCCAGTTTGCTGCAATTTCTCTAATGCTGCTTCAATCAGTGGAACGAGCGTGCTTTCCCAGATGCTCGCAAACACATCTGTTCCTTGGAGTGAAAGCAGAAATGATTCTTCCTTTCTGTGGACAGGCAAAAACTATATTTAACTTTGAGACAAAAAGTAAATGTTTTCAGATGTTAACTGTAGTTTCCATAGGAAAGGAACTCCTTGGAAATGTATTATTTTTTAAATTAATGAATAGCGCTTAGAGGAATTTGCATATGCATAAATAAATTGGATAAAATTCTAGTCCCTAATGCATGGGAGCTATTGCCATTCACTTACGTGGGCTAGTATTTTATCTGTTATATTTTAAATTAAGTCTCCAGTTTAGCTTACATTATGTCAGATGACAATCAAAGCACCTTTTAATTTCCATATTTAGTTGAAAAGAGCTTGGAAGAGCCCTGTAAGCATATACTGAGTTTCATGCTATATTGGTTATTGACAGTATTTTGCAGATTTCAAATTTCTTCTCCTCTGGCCTTGCCTATTTTAATTACCTAAAATTGACTATATTGTGCTCTTCTGTTTGTTGTTCTCAAAATCTAAGCTGCCACCTACCTATTGGAATTAATTAGCCAGCTGTTGCTTGGCAAGCTAGCATCGTCCTTGAAAATGAAATGAAGCGTGATGCATGGTGCTGTCATGTTCGTGGGTCTATGCTGGATAATCGCATTACATGGACTGATTTGAAGGTGTCTTAATATCGGAAAGGAATTTATTTTATATAAATCCTCACTCTTGGGTTGTCTGCTTTCAGGTAAATTATGGAGAATTCCTATGAACATGTCATTTCTATCCCACCACTGTAATGACACAAATACCAGGGCTTGTTCCTGGGGGATGGGTGAACCCTGTCAAATCTGTCAGTCTGTTTTTTCTTCCAGGATTGCTGACTGCAGCCTGTTCTTTTGAGCGGTTGTTCAAATTGGGGTGGTTTTGATCTTGTGCGTTAGTTTAATACCCAAAGGCAGAAATTCTGCATCTTTATTGGACCTGAAAACTTGGGCAGCATATAAAGTGATAACATTTGCCTGGACGGAACTATGTTTGGAAAGCCTAGTTCCTTAAGTCGTCTGGCCAATGCTTTTCCAGCGATTTAATTTCCCTGTCATTTGGCTGTTAAAATGATTTTTATAATTTACTTTGCATTGAGAGCTTTGATTTCTTCCTCTCCATCATTCATGTGGCTGTCCTCTTCATCCAGTCATCCCCGTCCATCCATACTTCCTAAGTTGATCGATGCATCTTCTCCGAATCCGATTTTTCCAGGTCCATGAGCTCCTCTATAGTGCTAAGCACAACGGCTGCATGGCTCCAGTGGGACTGTTACGTTGCATCCATACCTGCAGCACTGAATAGGAGCCTTAGCTCTGAGGATGCTGTCAGCTAGTGGCAATTGGCTTGATTTTTAAGTGTGTGAAGCTCTTGCAGTCCTGGGAGCGTTGGTCGTCAGGACTCTGGGGTTTGATGTGTGGCTCAGCCACCGACTCATGAGTGAGCAATTTTAGGCCAGGTTTCGATGAGCCTCTGCTCTGTCTCTGTCTTTGCACAAGGGGCTAGCTTGCTCTGAGGCCAGGGATAAGGCAAAGCTAATTATGCCCTATAGCCCACCTCCCAGAGAGGGCACAGAATCAGCTATCACCTTCCCAGGGCTTTCCCCTTTTCTTCCCACCTCGGGTGTGTCACAAGGCATGTTCCTCCTATTTGCTGGAAAACTGTGGCTGGCATCCTGCCTCTTGCAGCTGCGGTGCTTCCTGGAGGTCCCTCTGTGCCACCCATGGCTGGAAGGACCATTCCAGTTGCAAAGTTGTTCTTAGCACTGACCCCATGGATACATACCCTCTAGGGTATGATTCATGTCTAGAAATGACTTTGCGATCCCCGGGTGGCAGTTGCCATAAAATGGAAGTGCACAGCCAGTTCTAGAGCAGAGAACTGGGCTTGCCTGCACTTCTGCAGAGCGTTTGCATCCTGGTTAGCACGATGCTGATGGAGCAGGGGCTGGGGCAGTAAATACGCTCTAGGGAATGACTGCCCCAAAACAGAGCATAGGATCGGCCTGCATTCATACCCGCTCGTGATGATTTGGGAGCTGAGAAGCCAAATCCACGTGTGCCGCTCGGACTGCAGATATTCAAAGGTGCACCATTCTCCTCCAGGGCTGGCAAAGGCTGTCATTGGCAGCGTAGTGTCCTAATACAATGTAGTGTCTTCCCAGGGGTTAGCAAGGGCCCTGCAGTTAAAGATTCAGCCCACATGCACTTGCTGCAAAGTACCAAGCAGTTTCTTGGGCTGCAGCTGGAGCATTACATGCTGGTTCTTGGGCTGAGCCAACAGGGCCCAATGGATCTCACCCTGGGCTCTAAACCTCAGCTCAGTGTGCCTTATCTAAGCCTCGAGGGTCTTCCCTGTATCAGATGGCACAGAAGCAAATGAGATGACCTTCTACTTGGGGGGGTTGATGCGAGTGAAGCCATTGGCTCCTGCAATGCTGGTTGCCTGAGTAAAGCAATCTGGGCTTGACTCGGTATCGCCATATAACCTTATAAATAGCTGAGTAAGCAGCAGCCATCTCATTAAACCTGTTTAGATAAAAATGGTAAGATTTCAATGTGGAGACTGTCCCTTGAATGTCACCTTTTGCATTTTATGGAGGGCCGAAAAGATCATGTGAGCTGCTTGTGGTCCAGAGCTGGTCATCGGCACACGGGTGCCAGAAGGTGACTTTGTTTGTAATGCTTAATTTTAAGGCCCCAGAGTCAAAATAGCGTATTCCCGCATCCATCTCTCTCTGCACCTGCTCTGTTGGTTCATCTTTTCTCATTTTACTAGACCAGGCAGCTTTTGTGTCCAACTGGCTCACTTTTGTGGCCTGTGCTTTATGGGGCAGGCTCCTGCAGCCGAATCTTCTGGCGCTCATGATTTTCTTGCATCCCGTGCACTGAAAGCAAGCTGAAGGATCGTTGTGGGGTATGGATAAGACGACTTCCTCCAGCACAGACTCCCTTCCATGTCATAGCAAACCTTTAAAATACAGCGTGGCAAAAAAAGCACCTCCCTAAACAGCTGGTGTCCTTACTGCGAATATTATCCCTCTTCAAAGCAGGAGAAACGTCGGGACAGATGCCTGGGAGTTAACGATACTTTCGAGGGATCGTTCCATCCATGGCACTCCTTTCTCTTTCCATTGTGTTCATCCATCTATTCAGCCTATCCATACCTTCCATTCATATGACACCCATTAAAAAGTTGGAATAGTTTTTGTCTTGTTGCTTGGATATTTGCTTGTGACTGGTTTGTGGCATCCCATCTCGGTACTCTTACTTCTATTCACACTATCCACAAGTACATGCCTCCTTGCTATATGCTGGCTCTTTAATCTGTTAATGAGAGGGGACTGTGTTGTTTCATTCACGTCTGCCCCTCTTTCGAGACCTAAAATGGTCTCTTTCAGGAAAGAGACTGACAGATGAAAGATGCTTTTCATGAGAGTGCTAGTGGGGGAACGAGAGCCCGGGCAAACCTCATCCATTTACGTGTAAGCGTGTGACCCAAGAGTGAGCACTTTCACTTTTAGAGAACCCACTGATCCAAGTAAGTATTTTTTGCTTATAGATTAAACTTGGGAGGTTTTCTTCTTAGAGTCCTGTTGCTGCTGTTTGCCTTTCTTGAGCTGAGACTACTGTATTTTTGAACCTTAATTTCATTAACCCCATGATAGTCCTGCTCATTATAACAACGCCTTTGTCCCCCGCTCAGAAGTTATGCGGTTTCTGGGCCGGGTGCTGTTGTAACCAAGTCCATCAGTGGATCATGTTGTATTGTTCACCATCAAAGCTCAGAATCAGAACCATTAATTCATCAAACAGATTCGCAAGGCAGATTTTGCCAAACGGGGAGGGATTTCAGAACCGGGGATCTGGCAGTAGCTTATATCTGCATTTCTTACTCAAAATGTGAGGATCCTATTTAGTCCTTTAATACCTCAGAGGATGCTGTGAATGGTGACAGATGTAACCTTTATCTGAGCATTTAGATATAGGTGACTGACTGATGTGGACCATCTTATTTCCAAGAAAAAAATAAAAAACAACCCCTAAAAACTGGTCTGCTAACCTATTTATGATTGCAAGCCATGATGCCCCTACAGAAACATTTCTCAAAGACTCGATGTTTCTATTACCAACGCTGCACTGATGTTACACTGGGGAGCACGCACTTTGCACCTTGAAGAGAATTCACACTGGGCTGTGAAAAGAGCAGTAATTCTGCTGCAAGGGGAGGACAGAGCAGGGGATGGCACTGCGGTGTCTGCTTCTCTGCACCCTTGTAATCCGCACAAAAGCCGGTGACTCTGATTTGAGGCCAGGCATAGCGGATAAACCTAGAAAGGCCTTTCCTAGCTACTCACCTAAAAGTAGTTGCTCCCTCTTCTGAAGATAGCACGTTGAACAGACCCCACATAGTCAACAGACGACTCAAGGTCAACCTACAACGCGTGCATTCAGTTTTTTCACTTTATTACATGTACAGATGTGATAACAAAGCATTCTCTTCTAATGCTTCTCTTTTGATTTAGTGCAAATGGCTGCTATAGCCAAATAAAGCAGAGCTTATAGAGCAATTCTGGAGTTACATTTAAGTTTATGAATTGGATTATAAGCTCCAGATATATAGTATTATAGGTCTGTGATAACAAGTGACCTGAGAAAGGCCTTCCTGTCCCATGGTCCTGAAAAGAGGCACTTTTGTTGCTAATTTAAGAGGTACAAACCTCAAATTATTCAACTATTTATACAAAATGAATGGGTTAAGTCTTCCAAAAGCTCAGTCCCACAATTCTTATTCAGGCAGAATTCCCACTGGGTTTTGACCTCCGTGATGTCAATGGAGGGATTATAAAATGAACAGCAAACTTATCAGTGGAACTAAGGATATGTCTGCCACGATATATAGGGTTGACCTGAGGGGCATCCTCAAACAGGTTGAGCCACGTGATCTGCCCTTCCTCCTCGGTATCATATCTTCTATGTTGCCCCAAACTCTCGATTTTTTTTGTGTAGCTGTTTTCTTGAACACAGTCCTGACACGTATCCCAGGATCCCTTGTGGAGCCCTGCAAGGAACTGGTCTGTGGTCAACTTGTCCCCTTCTCGTCTCTGTTTATGGGCAATAGAGACAAGAAGTGGGGTGTAGGAGGAGTGGATGATTGGAAGAGGGAATCTTGGGATTACTGCTGCCAGACATCTTGCTTTTAAGTCCCACAATTCATATGTAAGCTCCAAACGCACTGCAGCAAGGGGAGGACCAGGTGGTAATCGGGGTGCCTTGACCTCCTACACCGCAGGTCAGCAGTACCTGCTGGAGGTGAAACATTTGCATGATAAATGGCTGGCATCTTTGGGCTTGAGGATGACCTAAATGTTGACCCTAACCATTAGTGTGAAGGACATGGTAAAGATACATCTATTGAGTGCATCTCTACTCACCTTCTCCCTGACTTCAGACTAATACAGTTAGCTACCTGTCTGTATTAGTGCAGACATCACTTTGACTAAGAATCCAGCTCAGTGGGAGTTTTGTTGGAATAAAACATACAGAACAAGACCCATGGTGAAGTGTATTTCTGGTTTCGGGGATATTTGGGGAATAAAAGTTAGGGAACTTTCAGTAAAAAGGCAGAAAACTTAAATTCTTGCTATCTTAAAATTAAAACTGCTTTGTAACCCTGCCTACCAGTATTAAAGAACAAAGACTTCTACTCTCAATATCTGTATCGGGGAGGTGTATCTTTGTAAATCGGTACAATACGCTATTCTGGTTTTCCCCAAGAAATTTGATCATGACAACACTATCCTAACCAGAGACCGACGTGTATAGAAACGGCTTCCTCTTTTGCGAGTACGCTTTAAACATTCTGACCATGTTACAAGCACTTCCTCCTTTTTATTCTAAAAGGCTGTTTTTTGGGAGGGTTTTTTTTTTTTGCTTAATTACAAGATAAAGTCTTCCAGAAAGGTTTCTTTTCGCCTCGACTGTTTTGCATGCTTCTGTATCCATAGAGCTCAGCCTCTCTGTTTGAGATGAATGTAGGTCTCCAGCTCGACTCAAATAACAAAACTGGGATAGCTGGAGAGGAAATCAGACTGCCAGCCAGACACTCAAGGGTGCTGAAACATCACGTTTAAGCCACGTCTTGGCACTGAACTCAGTGGGTCTGTAGAAAGCCCGAGCTGGCTGCTGCAGATAATCATTACTAATGTGATAATGACCTTAACTAATAGAAATGTGACTTGACTTTATGAGCTGTCTGTCCTCATTAAACTTGTTCACCTTCTCTGAAACTCTCCATGCTGCATGCTAGCACGGAGCAGCCGTATCCCCCGACCCAGCATGAGTCAGGGGTGCAGCCGCGATACCAGCCGTGAGAGCAGTCGAGATACAAGCCCTGCTCGGGGCTTCCCTCCGCTTGGTGAGTACACGTAGGCATTGGAGATTTAAGGGTCGATTTTTCTTTTTTCTTCCCTTTTTCCCCTTTCTGAGACACTGCCAGGTGGAATGAGCTTGCTTCCCTTCTCTGTTTACTTCCTCGCACTCCCCCTTTCTGACCCCACTTCCCTTCTGTTTTCTTCTGCATGCTTGAATTCTGGGTCTCCAAAGTTTTTCTTTTAGTAGGAAAAGACCTGCACGTCTGCGGTAATTTCCAGTTGCTTTAAAAGCTGAGATGCACAGAGCTTCCCTTCAGACGGTGGCAGTTTTGATGGGTAGCTACGAAAGCAATCCCACACACACAGCGCAGAGGGTGGGGAGCAGCACCACAAAGCTGTCTTCAAAGGGGCTTGGATTATGCACACACCAATTTGTCTTAATGCTAAGTACAGTCACAGGAATGACAGTTCAACACTAAATCCCAGTCAAGAGATCCAAGTTCTTTGCATGGGAAGGTTTTACGCCCTGTTTAATTGCTAATTAATAAGCTAGATCTGCCGTTCCAAAGTGTATTCTCCTTGTGTCTAGAGCATCCTGAAATCCCTGAAAGGATGAGGTCTGAAATTTTGCCTTGTCATTTGGCTTTGCACACAGAGGGCGAATATAAAAAAAAAAAATCTCCATTAATGGCTTATGAGAGAGTCTTGTTCCGCATGGGGCCGAAACAGCAGGGCAGTTAATGTTTCTGATCAAATGCCATATCACCTTCAACCAAACACATTCTTTGCTGTGCAAAAGCTTTGTCCGTCATCTCAGAAGTAATAAAATACAGTGGATCTCTGGGGCCTCTGTTTGTCTAGCAGTTTCATAACCGTGTATCTCGTGTTCAAAATGGGGAAAGAAACTCTGCAGAGCTCAGTCTGATGGTGTTGGGATGTAGAAAGGCTGCAGGTCTGGGAAGGTAAAACTAATGTGAAATAATGTATGTGCCTTGCATAAAAATTTTGGTTTAACTTAACTTTTAATTTCCAGAATGGGAAGTAAAGTGGTGTAAAGCAAATGAATTGAAGTGTGCATTGATAATGCCTTCCAGTCAGGCTGAGAGGCAAAGCGATCCTCTGCTTCTCAGCTCTGACAGACTTCTCTTCCTGTGTATGCCACTGTTGGGGTGGTCTTATGTATCTGATGGAAATGAAAGTCTAAAGTCAAGATTTGCAGAGTATAATAGAGGTAAATTTGCCCAGTGTTAGGAAGACAGTGCCTTTGGACAGTGAGCACTGCTGGAGGGGAGTATATTTAAATCGAGGATATTAAATTTACTATTTGACTAACTTGTTGCTCTTGTTGATGGAACTTTTCCTTGCTATTTCATTTTTATTCTCAATAGAAGTGGCGCTGCTAGTCTTGGTTGTAATAATTCATCTTATAGTATTTGTGTGGGGCTTGACCCAGTCCCCAGTACAGTCAATGGAAGGACTCTCATTGCCATTGTCTCTTCATCCATTTGAAATCAGTAACAAAATTGTCATCGACTTGCCTGTAAATAGAAGCAAAACCTGCAATTTATCCAGAAAGGGGGATCCCATCAGCAGTGTCATTAGGGAATTTTCTTCCTCATGCTTTGCCTCGTTCATCTGAACAAGGATGCTTTAGCATTCTTTTAAAAACTTCGGGGTAGTTTTTCATTAGCTAACACCATATATATATATATATTTTTTTTTTTAGTTTGAAAAATGAAAAATATTTGGTATCTGTATGGAACTGAGAACTGAAATGATTGTGGGTGAAACCTGTCCTGAACGTATATGACCCAGTCCAGACACCCCTATTTAACCCAGTAGTTCCTACTCAGACTCTTTAAATCACTGGGCCTGCACGTGGGAGGAAGATGTAGGATTGGCCATTAAAAAGTTGGGAGATGGGGAGTGGGGACCCAGGTTTTTGAAAACCGTTCTCAAGGTTGGCTGTGAACTTTGAAGTTCCAGGTAACCCAATGGAACAATTGTTGAAAGAGCCCGTTATTAAAGTCATTGGCATTTCTCTTGTCTTTAGTAGGCATTGGATCAAATGCAGATGTCCCCTAGCTGAGATCAGAATTGGGGTTTGTTTTCCGACCTTCTGCAACAGTGTTTTGCTCGGTTGGGGATTTTCTCATCACGTTAATTTGAAAGTCTAGGATGTGATTCCTGAAGCGTGGCAGGAAGTTTACTGGGGCATCTACGCAGGATGAGCACAGCAGGTGTGCTGGCATCGGCACAGCTACCCCTTGAATGCAGTGCCTGGTACTGATCTGTCTTGCTTTCCTGATGTGCCTCAAACCACAAAATCCTCAGTTCTCTTTTTCCAGCAGAATCTTAATTGTGGGGGAGAAGGGGCCGAGGGAGCGAGACCTCAAGCAGAGTACAGCATATGGTGCTCGCAGCTTAAAGGATCACTGTTTGATTGATCAACGAAGCACGTTTGACTATGGAGTCGTTAAGAGAGGATTAGAAGGAGCACCTGTGTCTTTGCCACTTCTGTAGTTACTTTGCTACCCTCAGCTGCATCCTCTTTGAATGAAGTCATTTTGGTTAAATGTGCAAGTTGGAGGATGCGCAGTAGCAATTTGTCAGTCCTCAATGGGCTTCATGCTGTACGTTTTCATTTTAGCGAACAAGCATTGTTTGAAATCCTATCTTAAGGGCCTTGCTAGAAAGAGAAATACCGTGGGCTAGATTTTCATTCTCAGCTCTACTGAATTCAGATAAGCTATGCCTGTTTACAGCAGTTGAAGATTTGGCCCCTCATTGATTAGTGCATCATAAAGTAACAAATATGTACAATGTTTTTGATGAGCTGTTAATGTAAAATGCACTGTTGGATATACTATCTAGAGGATTATCATGTCTGAGTGGATTTTGTTATACCTTTATGGGAAAAATGTTTCATAGTTTCTAGGGTTGGAAGGGACCTGAACAGATCATCAAGTCCGACCCCCTGCCCCGGGCAGGAACGAGTGCAGGGATCATAGTACCCCAGCCAAATATCTATCCGAACTCCTCTTGAAGTCCCCCAAAGTAGGGGAAAGCACCTAAAAAATTAAAAGTGTAATAAGAAACCAGCTTAATTGTGATACAGCCAACATATATTTGTCTCCTTGTTTTTTCATTGAAAAAAACCCCTCCATTATAAATTGGAAACTGTATAGCCCAGCCGGTGGGTTTTTATAAATCCAATTAATGTTTTTGTTCAAACTGTAAGGTCGTGTGGTTTTACTCAATACAGTGCGTGTTTGCTCACCTGGGTATGGATTACCTTGTTTAATACTGTACACTAACTCGTTTGCATTTAATAACATTGTGGTCATTATCATCAGAATAAATCCCTGATCCTGCCAGCTGCTCCGTGGGGCATCCGTGATGCCAGCAGGGCTCAGGCTGTCAGCACTGAGCAACTTACAGGATTGGGATCCAACCAGGAAATGCTGAAGTTAAGGTTAAGGGGAGTGGGACGCCTTGCACAAATGCCATCTTTTCTCCTAGTTCAGGCACTGGACCCTGTGCTGAGATTCACGGGGACACACGTGTCTGCCTGAAATGACCTAGTTACAGGGTAGAGTCTGCTTGTTGGCCCTGCAGACCTTACCTGTGCGAGTCATTCCTGATGGCGGTGGGATTGTCCCCTGGAAGAAATGCAAGTGGTCTGAGCTTTATTGTTAAAAGGCTGCAGTGCCAACCCTGGAAACCTTTGGCCAACTTCTCACTGGTGTGAGGCATGGAGGATTTTTTGGGTTTTTTTGGATTTTTCTCATTTCAGTGACTTTGTAATGTTAAATTTTGCATTGACAGCAGTTTTTTACAGTTAAATAGGGGGAACACTCCCCCCCCCACAGCCTTGTCTGGATTCTTCTCCTGTGCACTCTTGCCAAAGTATTGAATTTTATTTAAAAAATAATAAAAAGAGCCAATCCTCTTCCCCTGCAGTTTGACTTTCAGTGGGACGGTTCTGGATCGCTCATACTAGCCGGGAACAGAACCAGCATTTCTACACTCAGCTGTTTTCAAGTTAGGAGAGAGCATAGCATTAATGGCTCAGCGTAGGGCAAAACACAATAAAGGCCCAATTCAGAAACAACCAAACCAAATCTTCAGATGCAGCTCACTGTTGGGCTGTATCCAAGGATGGGCCCGTTCAGCTTCCAAGTTATTGGATAAAGTTCTGTACAGCTGAAGGTCTGGGGGCTTGAGTAGAAACGTAAATCGGGGCCGAGCCGCATCCCTCGCTACTATAATAAGACCTGCTGCTATAACATTTTGTGCATAGATATAGCATACAGTGTATATAAAGATGCATGTCTTTAATAGACGTTTAATGAGCGTCTACAGAAGCGTTATAGCAATATATCTTTTGTAGTGGTAATGGATAAGTGTCTGTATCAAAACAGCGACGTGTAACCCGGTTGCGTTGCACACTTGTTGGCTGATTTCCCTGTATGACTCCTTATGCTTTTGTGACGACTCGTTCTTCATGCTGTCCATGAAATACGATGTGGGGAAATACACTTGCAAGCACAATCTCTAATCATTCATCTTGCCTCCACGTTGGGATTTAGATGGAGCGCATCTAAATCCTGCCCGGGGGTTCAGCGCTCCACACGCTTGTCATGGCTGCGTTCAAGACCCGTGGTCGGGGGGAGCGTGACGGGCGCTCGCTGAGCTTTGCGTTGGAGACTCCTCCGAACAATTCGTGTGTCACGCATTGTGTTTATGGTTGTGGGGGGGAGGAGGGAAGCGACTGGGGATGGGGGGCTTGCACTGTATCCGTTGTGCATTCATACATGGCATCATTTCCTCTTGCTATTAAACACCCCTATTGGTATGAGTCACGTGCATCCCCTTCGGACTGTGGCATTTTCTGTCTCTGGTTCCTGTGTGTTAATCCTGTGGGTGTTGCCGTTCCTTTTACTTGCAGCTTCTCGACGTCATTCCAGATCCACTAGCGCGCTCTCCACTGCTGAGTCTGTTGGGCAGTCAGGTGAACAAGTGCTAACTGCATGAATCCGCTTCTTAAACCAGTCGTGTTGTATGACCATGTTAACATTTGCAGTCATGCGTATCCGTCAGCACTCGGCATGTGCTTCTCACCGCTGCGGGGCTTTTTCATTTTCTTTGTTTAACGTGGCTTCTTTCTGTTCGTTTTAATTTAATTTTTTTTTATTGTTGTTGTTGTTGTTATTTTGTCGATCCCTTTTTAGGGACATTGTGAGCAGTGTTGTCATAAGGGTGATCCAGGGCTTTCATTCCTCTTCGAACACTTAGCAGCCGTGCGGGACGGGATAGATCCCGGAGGGTGCTGAGCACTTAGGACACCGTTGATGTCCATGGGAATTATAGGGTTTAGGATTGAACCTCCAACTTGGGGGGTTGGCTTCTGCTTTCCCCAAGCCAAGGGGAGTTGAGACCCCCCCAGTACTTCATAGGCTTAAGCCCCAAGTTCACAAGAGCAGTGTGAATTGCTCATGCAATGGGGTTGGAAACGGAGCACTTGACCCTAAAATTATTGAGGTGTGCTCCAAATCTCGCTGAAGTCAAAGAAAGGACTCTCTTGGCCTTCCCATGCTTTGAATCACTTAATTAATGCTTTGATTCGAATAGGACAAAAACCTGAGGTTTTCACTTGCTTTTCCCCCAAAACTCCCATTGACAACACTAGGCAGATCTTGAGATGTGGAGCAACTGCCCGTGCCTTTGAAATCAGTTTTCAGTGGGAGTTTTGCATTCAGAAGAGCTAAGTGAAGATTTCAAGATTTGTCTCAGTGGGAAAGAAGCCGAGGCAAGGACAAAGTAAGAAGTAAATGAGGACTCCAGCGTGTCACCAGATAGGGTGGTTGAAAAGGAGCGGAGCCATTAATGAGACCCAACGCCCTATCACTGTCCCCATTTTGGCTTTCAGGTTCAGTTGACTTCAGTGACTATTCTTGGATCAGCTCTCAAAACCAAATTTTTACCCCACAATTGTCCAGAAACAAATGTGCAGTTGAACGGATGCGTTGACCTTTATAAGCTAATAGCAACAATTAAAAACCAGATGCGCTTCAGAGAATAAGTGCAATTAGCCAAATAATTGCGGTAGGGACCAAGATCTGAACCCCATGCTTCTTTTCCACTTCCTCTGAAATATGCTGCATTTTTAGCTCCAGGCACAAAACGAGATCCAGTAATCTGTGTCCTCGAGAAGACTGGATCCAGTGAGAATTATGCCTCCATAAAGACGGCAAAATCAGGACAAAACTGAAGCATAAGGATGCAGCGAGCTGCAACTCCAGCTGCAACCTGGAGCAGGCAACAGTAGGAGCAGTTCTTGCTCTGAGCTGGGAAACCGGGTGGTGGCTCCGCCCCTGTTGGTGTCCCATGCCAGTGCTGGAGCTGCACCACCATACACCCTGGATCAGAGCTGGAGTGTCTACCACCGCCACATGCCCCGTGCCATGGTGGCAGCTCCAGCTCTGGCTTCAGCACAGGAGCCAGCAGCTGGAGGGGCAATCAGAGTTATTTCAGCCCTCGCTAATCCTCCGGCTGCTGTCACCTTGTCCACTGGGACCCAGATTATGTAGCAGGCCATGCCCTGGCTATGTCCTCAACATCTGGTGGCCCACAGGCAGCGGAGTGAGCTGCATACAGTAGCTGTGCAAGCTGTATGCACGACACTCCTGCTTTTAAGCAATCCCAAGAAGTGAATGATCCCACCCTATATCCTGAGACCAAACGTCCCGATCTTTTTAAGGCCCAAGTCCTGCTTATTTGCTTCATGCAAGAAGTCCTGTTCAAGTCTAATGAACCTGCTCATATGAGGAAGAGGTAATCTATAAGGAAGATTCCTAACTAATTTATTTTAATTGTAGATGAGGTTTTTACTAGCCTGTGAGCGTATCTACATGTGCAGTTTAATGCAAAGCAATAAAGCCTGGGACTGCAGCATATTGAGCCAGGTCGGAGCAGCCCCAGCTGGCAGGGGGCCTTGGGCATCAGTCTGCAAACCCGGGGCTGCTCCCCCCAGCTCACCATGCTGCGGAGGGCTGGCTGGGGCATGAGGGTGCTCCAGAGCTAATTAGCCTGCTCTGCAGTAAACATCTCATGTAGACATACCCTGCTAGTCCAAATCTAAATCTAAACCAGTTTGTTAGTTTGAAAGAAAGAGGGATCACCATCTTGGCACCATCCCTGCTGCCTACGGGCTCTCTGGATTCAGAGGGGCTTGTACAGATTTAATAGCTACACAAATGATTCTGCTTTTTTTCAGTTGTAGTTTGTATCTAGCAAACTGCAGAGAGACACGGTTAGCCATGTGAGTCTGAAGTCAAGTAGAAGGGAGAGTAGGTTTGCACCTTATGGACTAACCAAAGTGTACGTTAGCCATACACGTTACAACGCACCTGTTGGTTAGTCCATAAGGTACAAATCTACCCTGCCTTCTGCTTGGCTTCAGACTGACATGGCTAACCATGTCACTCTGCAGTTTGTGAGCTGCAAGCTACAATGGAAAAAAATCGGGCCTGTTCATGTAGCTATTAAATCTGTATAATTCCCTCTGAATCTGAAGGGGAGTCCATGAGCCCATAGGTTGCACAGCTGACGCCAAGATGGTGATAACCTGCTGCACATGACAAAGCTGGATACAGCTTGCAAAGTGTGGCCCCAGCATTGCTTTCTGACGTGGCCCCATTAGACAGCGTTGCCTGCGTCAAAGGCTTATACCTAGGAAAAAGATGCTCCAGCCAGCTCCGAGCAGGTATAACAGCTCGGCTGTGGGAGCAAGAGCACATGCCCATGAATCATGCTCTGGCTGCTCTTTTCAGTCTACGTCTGGGGGCTGCCCGAAGTTATCCTCGGTACCAGGTCTGTCCCCAGCACTGCTCAGAATCAGGAAGCTACAAAGAGACTTCACTTGATTTCCACACAGGTGCAGGGTATCGGGGAGTAGGAGCCCATGTCTTCTCCGTTCCACTTTCCACCGATGTTTAAACCTGTATTTCAACAATTGTAGAAGGACCCTTGGAGCAAGAGAGGCACCAGCATGCATTATTCTGATTTATTTAGGAATGGCTCTGTTTTCTTTCTGTTTACGCTGGGCATTTTTAAACCGATGTACAACTGAATTCCTTTGCCATTCTGTTATCCATTTAGAAAGAAACTATCCTCCCTTTTCTAATGTGAAACAAAATTCACCTGAAAGCGAAGGGCACTCAAAATGCTCTTTGCTCAAATATTTTAGAAACGGGGAGGGCAGTTCTGCACTCGGTAACACTTCAAACGTGCCATTGAAGGCAGGTGGGTTGCGTCCGTGTAACTGGGAGCAGAATTGGCCTCAGCACTAGTTCTCCACCCACGTTTATGACAATACTTGTGACTCCTCGACTCTTTTCCTAAATCCATGTGCAGAGCTGTGTCTTCGTTTGTCGTATCGAATATAGGAGCACTTCATCAGTGCACCTGTGGAAGGAGTTACAGGTCTTTCCAGTTTGGGATGAAGTTGCCACACCAATCAAATGTTTTTCATGGTTGTGCAACTGAGCGCATTAAAAAAGGGGGATAGTGATAACACATACTATTTTTATTTCCTTACAAGACATCGTGATTTGATTACTTGTTGGCAATCGTTTTTGGGGTTTTTTTACAGATGCTAATTTTGTTTTCCTTGTAATGTGTTTTGTAGAACAGGTGCTCTGAAGAATAACGGGGAAAGCCCCAGTCTCATCAGCATCATCCCTCCACATTTAAAAGCAAAGATCGTCTTCAGGATATTTTAAAAGTCCCAAATCCACTTCCCTATTTTCCCTTTGGCAGCTTTAATCCTTCAGAGTCTTACTCAGACAAAAGTCAGGTTGAATTCAACATAGAGCTTTGCCTGAATAGAAACTGCTGGCTTTTGAGCCCTTGAAAGAGAAATTCAAATAGCACGCAAACCGGTCTTCCCTGTGTGACACTCATACCCCAGTCTAATGAGAGGTTTATCCCTCATTGCTGCTTGAAAGAGTTTTCTAGGCACTAGAATTAAAAATACCAGCATTGAGACTGTAATTAGGCATCATTTTCTTATTGATAATTACGCTTCACTCTTAAACGTTAGCACTCGAAACTTTCGAGCGTGGCATTCTACATCTACGACACTTAACTACTAGTACAAGTAATCTCCGTCAGAGGCAATGACCATTTTCTTTAGGTTAAATTTAGATACAAAAACCCTATCACTTGCCTTGATCCCTTTTCCCACCTCTTGCTCACTGGTTTTGCCACATTCTTGGCCCCCATGTGGTGCTTGATCCCGCACCCTTCATGGCAACAGGAGTCTTGCGATTGACTCCAATGGAAGCAGCGGCAGGCAAGATAATACTGATATGTGGTTTCTCAAGAGACCTTTCTGGAACATGAGCCAAGTTACCCAGTCATTACTGAGTCAGGACACTCTGCAGTATGAAAATATGGAGTATTTTTATAGAATCATAGAAAATGAGGGTTGAAGGGACTTCAGGAGGTCACATCTAGTCTAACCCCCTGCTCCAAACATGACCATGGCCAACTAGATCATCCCAGCGAAGGCTTTGCCCAGCTAGGTTTTCATAATCTCCAAGGATGAAGAGTCCACAGCCTCTCTGGGTAACCTGTTGCAGTGCTTTACTACCCTCCTAATATCTAATCTAAACCTCCCTTGCTGCAACTTGAGCCCATTGCTCCTTGTTCTGTCATCCGCCACCACTGGGAACAGTCCAGCTCCATCCCATATATGTCCCATATAGCTTATGGGAGACCTGATAAAGAATGTTTTGCATTCAAAAGCTGGTCTCACTTTATTCCAACCAGCAATTGGTCCAATAAAAGATCTCACCCTGTACCACTCCATATAGCTTATGTCTTTGGAGGGCCAACAGAATAGCGTCTCCTTGCATCTGGAGTAGGAGTAGTATTGGAGCGCACTTTATTCACTCCACGTTCTTGCTGCTGTAGGAAATATCAACGTGCTGCTGCTACAAAAGAAATTGCATCTTGAATTCAGAGACAGCTTTTAGGTCAAGTATCATCCCAGAGTAAATTTAAACCAGTCCTGAAAAGCCATTAAGCAACACGGACAGGACTGGAGTCGCTCCACAGATGATCAGATGATACATTTGTTCCCCTTTTGTGTCTTCCCGTATCAGAGAGAAAGACCGTTCTACTAGTTAACGAGCCTTTGAAACTTAATATATAAAGGCCCAATGCAGTGTCGTGCATGAATAAGGGCTAGTTACGTAGGAGGAAGTTGCAGGATCGGTGCTGGGTTGTGTTTAACAAGTAATGGAATCAAAGGCTCACGTGGGCCTCATTAAAGTCAATGAACAGGGGTTTTTTGTTTCTTTTGCTTTCCCGCCATGTTTGCCCCATGAAAACAAAAGGATAAGATTAATAAGAGATTTAACAAGAATAGAAAAGAGAAAGGCATAGAAAGAAAAAATAGATTCCTCTTCCCCAGCCTTTCAACAGTAAAACATGCCCATCAAGGCCAAAACCGGTGTCTTGGGGACCTTCCAAGCCACAGTACTTATTAGCATTTAATTTTAATTTTATTTTTTTGCTAGAGTGGCAGTATCTGTCAGTCTTTAATGAACCGGTGTGAGAATTCCCAGAGCCTTTGGTCGGGAGCTTCATGGTCAGATGCCTGGTAAGAGTTCAGCGCGGACGTGAATGGGCTTAACTCTCTCTTTCAACGTTGTCTTTTGTGCAGACCGGTTTGGCCTTGGACAGCCAGGCAGGCTGCCTGCCTCCGTGAATGCCATGCGAGTCCTGAGCACAAGCACGGATCTGGAGGCCGCCGTGGCGGATGCACTGGTAAGAGGGGAAAAAAATGCAAAATACTTCCAACACCAGAAAGTAGCCTAAAGTTCCCTGTGCGTGCATTGCCCTCTTCTTGAATTGCTGCTGTTTGAATTGTGCCGGTGTCTGACACTGTGTGGATGTCTGAGAGCTGTCCTTCTGCCTTTGGATGGGGTCTTCCCGATGCTACCTTTTTCTTACAGCAGTCGGGTCACCCTCGGTGGTTACTGTCAGATAAGCCAAGTGCTTTGCCGGCAGCCAAAGGGGGGAATCATCCATTTTTCTTTTAAGTTTTCCTTTCAGCAAGGGTGTTCTGGGAGGGGGTGGGCACCTTTTCAGGGAGCTGACATGAGGAAGACTTGGGTACTAACCTGATCTTTGGGGCAAAAGGTGCAGTCAGTCCTGTGTGAACATTAGATCCCACTGAGCTTAGTTAATCTCTAGTCAAACTCGAGTGTCTCTGTTTCCCAGTCAAGCTGCAACGTGCTGGCTTGCTGTGTCCCTAGGAACAAAGGCAGTTTGTTTTGTGTTTTATACACCCTTCCCTCCGTGATTTCCCTGATCCCTCTGTGAGTTATTTCCCTTTCCAAGCAGTAGCAGAGTGCACTGGCATCTTGGAACAACTGAAGTGCTTAAAACTTTCCATGTTATGAATGATGTCCCCATCGGGAGTCTTGTTTGGGGACACCCTTCCCCAAATGCCCCCGGCAGACCCCGTTCTTTCCCGTTCAGTTGTCCACACCTTCTTTCCTTCTGTTTTCGAGCACGTAACTGCATTTCAGTGACATCTCTCCAAAACTACCAGCAACCTCTCCCAGATGACGGTTGGGAACTGCCTAGCTGAAGAGCAATCCCCCTTGTCCTAAACCAGTTTTAAGAAGTACAAATTCAACATGCTATAAAAATAAAACATTAAGAACAGCCTATGCTGCTACATTTAATTGGCCTAAATCAATCTGTTGAGCGACCAGATAGAGCAGGTATTTTGTGGGCCAACTTCTGGTCTCAGTCAAATGACTTCTAACATCACTGCTGTTGATGGAGTTGCTCTTATTTTACATCTGCATCATTGAGATGGGAATCTGTCCACGAGGACTTTGCTGCAGGCTTGCTTGTTCGAACAATTTCATGACAGTGTCTCAGGCTTGAGATCTGTTCGAACACGGCTCAGAGTTTGAAACAGAGATAGCGGGCTCCCTTTAAATGTTGGCCAGTTAACCGGCTATTATTCCTTTATAATGTAAGCATTGTCCACAGAGAATATGGGGCAGTGCAGTCTAAGGCAGCAGGGTCCCAATGTGTACTACAGGTCCCACCCGTGGCACACAGACCACCTGTCAGTGGTACGCATTAACACAGTTATTATAATTACTCATTATGACAGACATTTGCTGGTGGTACTTAAAGCCGTATCATTTTAAATTGGTGGTGTGCAATGTCAGGGTTTGGGAACCACCCATCTAAGGAATACCGTATATATTGTGGTAACATCCTGAAAGAGAGTCCTAGAAATTTTTAGGGCCAGTTTTCCATATCTTCTTTCCCTCTTATTGGTTTCAGTCTTTTTAGGCTTAAAAAGCTTCAGTGTAATGTTCTGGTTCTGGAAGCCATTGCTCTAAAATGTAGTTTAATATCCGAGTTGTTGATTCTGCAAGAGATGCAGGTCCATTCTGTAGACCCCCTCCTCGCCGGCCCCGTCTCTGCTCTTCGCTGCGGGCCTCCATCTCCCAGCACAGACTTGACAAAGGCAGTTCAGTCTTTGCGGCGGGCGAGGAGTATGGTGCCAGCTTTTCTCCAGCAGCCTTGTATACAGAAAGAGCATTCTTCACCTTCTTGCAGGCAAGGAGAGGAATTTCTCTAAAGATGGCTTTGGCCCAAAACTCATGTTTGAGCAATAAAGCCACAGGTCAAATGCTGACCTCTAATACATGCGTACTGCTCCCGCTGATTCCTGCGCTCATGTGCGAGAGCAGAAATTGGCCCCGAGACTCGCACCGCCTGTCCAAAGGTCCGTACTTGGAATCGGTACACAGCACAAGCTGATTTATCTGAACGCTTCAAGGAACATCAGGGACTTTTGAGTAAATGGGGTGTTAAATGCAAGAGGGGCCAGCCAGCTGGCTTCAAAGACGCAGCGCTTTAAGGAACAGGGGGGATGTTTCCGAGACAAAAAAAAAAAAATGCTCTTGGTTAATTGGAGTTGGTTAAGCAGGGCGGTACTGTGCCGAGTTGCTTCTCGGCATCAGCTGCTCCATCCATGACTCCGTAATCAGGTGCTGCCTCTAGTGGACTAACGAGCGGGTCACATCGGGCCTGTGGGAACGCAGCTTCTGAAGAGGTCAAACAAAGAGATGGTATAGGGAGCTCCGCCAATGTAAACCAATAAGGAAGGGACGCTTCCAGTCCCAAGCACTCGAATGGGAGCCTCGTCTGTGCCAGGTGAATGGGATGAGATATAAAGCCAGGCCTTTTTATACCCACTTCTGTTTTGTTTTGCGTAAACTGTTTTTTGTTTTTTTTGTTTTTTTTCATTTGCTAAGACACATTTGCTGTACGTTTTTGTTGCAAGAATGATCCCTACATAAGCTTCTGACATAATTCTCTATGCTTTTTCCCACCCTTCAATATTTTCCTGCCTACAGCTGTTAGGAGACTCCAGGAGCAAGGTACTAGTGCTTTCTTGACTTTTTATTTCTACTTTCCAACCTTTTTTTTTCCCCTGTTGCAATCCCCCTCCCCCTTCCCCATTGCTGCTAATTTACTACTGCCCAATTGTGGAGTGCTAATCCAAGCCAAGCATTTGTTGGCTTTACAAGTATAAGGACTGCAGAATTGGGCTCAGAAAGGAATTGCATAGTAATCACCTAAGAATACAGGCGACATTTTTCTCTTACATTTTTTGTCAATTCTTTTCTGTTAAGGGTTGTTTAAGTGTTTCTGCCATGGAATTATATTTGATTCATTATTATAATTATCCTGATCGCTCTTCAGGGCGCCTCGTTCCCTTAGGTGCCTTTGAAAATCAGTTGGGATTTTCAAAGGTGCTTAAGGGAGTGAGGTGCCCTGAAGCCACTAAAAAGCACGGTTTTGTGATGCTTGACCCTCAGGGCGCTGTCAAAAAATCCCCAGCCCAAAATAAGAGGCTCGTTGTGATCTCTTGTAGACGATTGACAATCTGGAGTAATACCACTGACTATAGTGAAGTTCGTTACTCTGGATTGATAACCCTGTGCACCCTCACCTGTCCTACATTATTGCACAGAAGTGTTTATTTGCAGACTCTTCTTTGTGCCTGATTAAATTGTCCTGAAGTAAAAGCTGCATTGTCGATTGACTCTGTAACCAGAGAGACATCCATTACTTTCAATAAAAGCAGCATGCAATGACATCCGCTTGTAGCTGACATTTCAGTCGAGTTAATTCATTTGCCTTGTTTAAGCATCAGCTTGCTCCTCTCAGTTTGAATATTCCCACCGAAAGCAGCAGGACTCTTCTTGCAAAAGCAAGGAAGGTAAACTGGCCAATGCTCAGTGAAACACCGTTGTACTGCTGTAACAGCTGCCAGCCTCCTTTGCTTGCAATATAGTCAGAGCATCTTTGCCTTGGACGTAATGGTGTACCCCTTATTAAGTGTGCAGGTTTTCCCCCTCCACTTCCAGAAAAAGCCGGTGAGAAGAAGATACGAGCCGTACGGGATGTATTCCGATGACGATGCTAACAGCGACGCATCCAGCGCTTGCTCCGAGCGCTCCTACGGTTCCCGAAACGGAGGCATTCCCCACTACCTGCGGCAAACGGAGGATGTGGCTGAGGTCCTGAACCACTGTGCTAGCTCCAACTGGTCGGAGAGAAAGGAGGGTCTCATCGGTCTCCAGAACTTATTGAAGAGCCAGAGGACACTGAGGTGATCTTTGTAGCTTGGCAGTGGCGGTCATTCATGGGAAGTTGCTATATTGCTCGCAAAATTCGCTTGCCAAAAACCTAGCACAGCCAAAGCGTGCTCTGATTCGGTTGTGCAGCTCCTTCTTTGGGGGCTTATCCGGGGACTTCTGTTAGGGGCACTGTTCAAAAGCAACCAATCCATTGATGGTGCAAGTGCCGGGAAACAAGTGCTTACTTGTGGCTTTCTTGCAGGATTTGCTGCTCTGGAGAGGACATGTTAACACTTAATTTTTTAATCAGTGCAGAATAATGCAACTTTTCTGTGAAGCCAGTGCTCATCATATTCTATATACTATAAAACTGGGGTCAAGGATTGCCCTGAACTTATGCACATGTGCACGCGCACGTGCGCGCACACACTATTCACGATGTTTGGTATCATTTTTGTGACCCCTTGTGAACACTGCATTAAAAATCATACTTGAGCTTCATATAGACAAGACAACTTATAGCGGGGAAGAAGGAAGTGTTTTAAGATCCTGGCATGTATGGACAGGCTCTGAAACTCCATTGATGGTTCAAGTGCCGGGAAACAAGTGTTTACTTGCGGCTTTCTTGCAGGGTTTGCTGCTTCGGAGAGGACATGTTAACACTTAATTTTTTAATCAGTTCAGAATAATGCAAACAAACATTATAAAAGGCAATGAAATTTAGGTTGGAGGTCAGGGATAGGCTACCTAGAAAGGTTGTAGACCCTCCATCCCTGGAAATTTTCAAGAGCAGGTTAGACTTGGCTGGGATGGTTTAGTTGGGAACGCTACTACCTTGAGCAGGGGGCTGGACTCGATGAACTCACGAGTTCCTTTCCAGGCCTTCTGATCCTATAAGTAGGTTTAGAAATGGCTGTTGTCGAATCAACAGTCCCGTCATTAAGGTTGCCCTGATTTTCCATTCTAAAGGACTTTTCCAGTTGTTATAACTTTCTGATTGCTCTCGCTGGCCGTCCGAGCAAAAGCCTGCCGGAGACCAAAGCTATGCCGAGAGAATGGTGAGGGGAGAGGAAATAGTCCTGCCATTATAAAAAGCTTTTTCCACCCATGTGTTTGAACAGCTGTGGTGTCTCAGTGGGAGGTGCTAGAAACTTGCCATGTGGCAGTGACATTCTTCCTGGGTCACAGATGTGTCTCTGTGTGGTCTGATGGAAATCCTTTTATTTTTTTTTTTCATTTGACCTATTCAAAAGGCTTTAAAAATAAACTTCCCACATGCACACTGGTTTTTGTTACCCAATGATTTTCTACTAATGATCTGGCAGGGGCCCATTGGCACCACACATGCGGGCACAGGAAGCAGTGTCGAATTTGGGTTGTGGTGTGTAGGTGCGTGCGAATACGATCGGAGAGCGGGGTGGTGTGATGTCAGCTGGGGGGAAGATTTGGGAATACCATGTGATGGAGGATTCCCTGGTGGCATACCTCTTGCAGAATAATGTCCCAGTGGTAGAAAGCCTTTGTTTCCTAGTCCTGGTATCTCAAATGGCTCTCCTAGCCCTGAGCCCCCAGTCTGGACAGGTTGCCTTGGCTCTGATCCTGGATGCATTATAAACCAGTCCCAGGTTTATAGTAAACCATCTTCATTTTAAATCCATCCATTAAAAAAAAAATGTTGATATTGTTCCTGCAATGTATACCTCTTCTGGTGTGTAATATCCTCCTCCAGCTTACTACGGTGATCTTGCGATGCTCTTGCAGCAGTGCCTCCTGGAGTAAGTAGTTCAAACCAAGTGTCCCCATAGTATCACTGGGAAAGCATCAGGTCCTTATAGTCCAAGGTACAAATAGTAGAAGAGAAAACTTTCCTATTAGACACAGCGTGATTGGCTGCAGCATCATCTTGTTATGTAACCTAAGTTTAATGAAGAAGTGGCTGGTTTTACTTCTCTGAGCTTGGGTTTGATTCCTCGGGGCTGAAGAGGGCCTGGTCCTGCATTAACCAGCCAAGGCCCTGGAAAGGTTGCAGGATCCAAAGCAATACAAATGGTCCATTATACTTTCCCCTTCTCGCTGTTTAAGGCTTCTTATAAACTGGCCCTGGCACGATCACTTAGATATAGCCAGGGCCAGCGAGTCCCTTGAGAAAATGTAGTTCAACTGGCTGAGGTTGGCACCACTATTGTTATCGTAGGTTAGAGTGCATTGAAAGCAAGAACACGCACAATAGCCGCGTTCATGTGTCCCTTTTTTGGAAATAAATTTCATCAGGGAAATAACGAGGTGGTTATTCAGAAGGAGCAGCGATCTGCGTCAGGGCAGGGGAGAGTTGCCGAGCTGTCACTTGGAGCCAGCGCAGTCTCCGCACTGAATTAGGCTGACAGCAGGGTTTGGCAGCACTGCAAAGCCTTATTTTTCTCTACATCTATCTGCTTCTCTGGAGACTGCTGCCTTTGTCTTGTACCCTTTTAAACTCCGTCTCTGTCTTTCATGCTCAGAATAGTTATGCGAGAGAAGTTCTCCCCCATTAAGGTCTCTCTGCAAATGTATCTCAGTGTTTGACTGCTCATGTACCCTTGCCTGTCCTGCGAGGCTTGGTTTAATCTCTGTGGGTGGAAGTCAGTGGAGAAAAGAAGTCTGTATTCAGACCTGAACAGGCAGTCTCTAAAGAATCCAGATGTATTCGCCCGTTTGCTCTGGTTTCAGAGGACAGTGTGACATGGTCAGCAATAACTGCTAGCGGTCAGCTCGCGCTGGAGTGTTATCCTACTGCCCTTAGCTTGTTTCCACTTGGGTCTTAATAAGCACAAACTCTCATGGTCTTCATTGGCAGTCTTGCCACAATGAGAAAAAAAGAGAGTAAAGACCTTAGGATCTGGCCCCATGGTCTCTAACGCCTTCGAGAGAGGAGTTTTGCCACTAAACCATTTTTGCAGATGGCTCTGGATTCAAGTAGCTGTCAAAAGCAGGGACCCATGATGGGTTCTGTCTGCAGAAAACACCGCTTGCTTTTTTCTCTTTGTTTCTTAAGCACCCAATAATCTTCTGCCATCTGAACCTCACATTTATGTCTCATCCCCGTTGATTAATTATAGCTTACGGAGTCTTTGCAGCGACCCGCTCCCGTTCCACACCTCCCTCTTTCCTGCCTGCGGAGCGAGCCAGATTCCTGCATCCAAATCCATCATTACACTGTAAATCTGGACAGGTTGCAGTGGAATTGCGCAGGGTTCGCAGACGAACTGCAGTCGGGACCTGACCCAAACAGAGCAGACACTCTTCCTACGTAGAAAATGTTACTTCCCCAAAAAGAGAGATGAGGGAATCTGTACCCGGCAGAAAAGGAAAGGACCTTTCCCAAAAACTTGGTACAAATCCCTGTGTCTTATTTTGAAAATGCATTAAGCTATTGGCACTTATCACATGCTAAGAGAGTCCACACAGGGAGTTAGCGCAGAGTAGCTTGTGGCTTTTAAATTCACACCCTCGCAGACTGCCTGCTAGCTTCCCTGTACAGGCAACCCAGAAAGCATCAGCGCCACTCCCACCAGTTCAACCAAATGGCTTTTAAATGACACCCGTAGTGGGATCAGCACAGCTTTTTATGTAAGCTAGCCCTACTTTAAAAGGCCAGCTCTCAGTCGCTTCCCACCATCGCCAACAGCTGTAACCTACTCTGCTGTGAATAAGAGGTTTATCTTTAACATAATGCCCTCTTTTGTGTTTTAGCCGAGTCGAGTTAAAAAGGCTGTGTGAGATCTTTACTCGCATGTTTGCGGATCCTCATAGCAAGGTAAGATCCCAGCCGCGTTTTTGGGTCGTTGTGTTCTGTTGCACTGTGTTCAGAGTTGTTTGCCATGGTGGTTTACAGTTTCCCCTGCCCTTTAATGGGTGTCACCAGAACGGATTCACGGTGTGTCATAGATGCTCCATTAATTCAAGTAGTAGGGGTGTGTTTGGGGGGGATTTGACCCTGCCTGCTGGAGGGAGTTGGCAGCCCCGTGCCTCTCAAGGCACTGATCACCTTGCAGGAACCAGCTCTTCTTGTGTTGTAGGTGGTTTTTTTAATCTCCGCTCCCAGTTTGAAGTGGAGTGATACACAACAGAGCAAGCTTCACGAACCCCCGAATAGCCGTGGCTTTGTTACAGTATTAATAAGAACTTGTGCATATTTACATAAGGATGCAAAAACCTTTTGGGGAGTGGGGGGAACAGGTTTGGATTTGCTTTTAACTTCAAAGAAACATCACGAAACGCAACCTTGTACTGTCATCCTTCCAAGCCCAAATCCCAGGCCATCCTTTGGAGAGCCATAGATCCCTCCTGTTGTGTATGGACCAGAGGTTTTGAGTGCCGCCTTGGCCTCATTTCCCCAGACCGTGCAACACATTCTCAGTGCAAGCAAGGCCAAGAGGATGTCGGAGAAAGGGCATCCTCTTTTTAAAGTGTAATGGAGCTCCCACTAGCTGTGGGAAGTCATGGCCTGAAAGCTAGGTGTTTACAATGATGTGTGTTACTGATGAGAACATCCCCTATTATATTAGGGTTTTTAAAACATTGATCCAGGTCCTCTGCAAACCAATTCTAACTGATGGGTGTCAGGCAGACGTGTTGTGTGTGGGCAGGTTATTCCATAATTGCCTACTGCAGACCTCTGAAGCATCTGATTGTGGCCACTATCAGAGACAGGAGACTGGACCAGATGGACCCAGGGTCTGATCTGCTGTGGCAAGCCCCATGTAAGGTCTCTCTGTTTTGGTTCTTTCAGATTTTGTCTTATGTGGCATTGAAAGGGCCAAGTGTGGCTATCTGTTTACAAAAAATATTTGCAGCTTGGGACTAGTCTAACTGATGCTGGATCAAACTCTGTTGCACTGGGGTCAGTCCAGGCAGGTGTCGCTGGCTTTCTAGCCATTGGACATCATTACACTTTGAGACAAAATTAGCTTCAATGGGATGACCCCTGATTTACTGGTGCAGCTGAGATCAGAATTCAGCTCTTGGTTTCTAACTTCTGGCTCCTTTCTGCAAGCCAGCCCTGCCTGTACTGGAGCATTAGGGAGGATTTGTGGCACCAGCCTGGGGTATGGGAACAAACTGGGTTGAAGCAGCAAGAGAATAGACTATAAAACAACTTTAATTGCAAAAAGGGGGGGGACAATTATATATCCAGAAAAATGAATCCCGCTCTCCTTACTTGGTGTGGGCATGCCTGTTGGTTAAAGGTACTGCTTTCATGAGCAAGGGGACTGGATTTGGACCTAGATTTGTAATATTCAAATAACTGTGGTTTAAAACACGAGAGCTTTAGTAGAAGATGTTATTGACCTTTTATGAATGCTTTTTTTATCCACTGAAAAAACTGCCCCAGAGCAGTCAGCATTGGTTCCCTCCGTGTACTAACGACCGGTTTGTTTTGTTGCATGGCCTGCTTTGCGGTGGAATTCACAACAGAGAGTAAGTGTCTTCTCCCCTCTCCTTCCCTCCGTTAACGCGACATTGCAACCCAACACATCCCGGATGTGTGCTGCCCACGATCCCCAGTTGCTAACACGTTCACTGAAACATCCATCTATACACTGACTATAACCAAATCCTTGTAAAGCACAGATTTCTAAAGACTTCCCCTCTTGATATTTCTACTAAGAATATCATTTTCCTCTTTTTTTGTGTTCAATTTGCATTTATCTGTAGGTTTTCAGCATGTTTCTAGAAACCCTGGTTGACTTCATCATCATCCATAAGGATGACTTGCAAGACTGGCTCTTTGTTCTCCTGACGCAGCTGCTCAAGAAGATGGGGGCAGATTTGCTGGGATCTGTGCAGGCAAAGGTGCAGAAAGCTCTGGATGTGACAAGGTACGGTAACTAGCAGATGTCCTGTATTCGGGTTTTGCAGAAAGACCTGTGCTGTACTTGATGAGCTGGCTTTGTCCTCAGTAGCCAGCTACAGAGATGGACCAGATTCTCCCCTGAATGCACCCATGTTATGTTCATTAACTGCTTTTGACTTTCATGGAGTTGTCTGATTTACACTGTTGCAGATGAGCCGAATTGCATCCCTTCTCCCCTGCATTTAAAACCCCAACCTAGATGTAAATACCTTTTCTTAAAACTTTAGAGCAGTGATTCTTGACCAGGGTGCCGTGACACTCTGCGGTGCTTTATGATCCTTTGAATACACAGGTTCTGCGGGCTCATTGTAGTACTTTATACAGAACCATTTAGCTTTAATCCATATTACTAGTAAATTTTCTAAGAGTTTTCACGGGTCTTTGTACTTTTCTAATAGATGTCCTGGGGGCCGCTTTGTCTCCGTTAGTCAGACAGGCAGAATGCTGATCTGGGCTTGTTCAGTGAGCTGTGGGATCTAGTTTGTACTAATTTTTCATAATGATCCATGTAGAGTAGAGATGAGCTTTCGGGTTTAATGCCGTGGATCTGTTTGGCACAGGAGCATGCCGTGCAATGTTAGCGCTCTTACGTGTGCAAACACGATTCATAAATCAAACCCAGCAATTTCAAACAGGAATCCATAGTGTTAAAACCATGTAGCCCTGTTGTGGTCTTCTTGAGTTTGCAACAGAAGAATTGATCTAGTATTTTTCTGCAGTCAAAAAACCCCCAAAAGAGTGAAAACTAAGAGTTGTCATTTTCCAAAGACTGCCTTCGGCCAAAGGAGGTTGGGAAGCATTGCTTTAGAGGCTACAATTACAATTTTGAAATGCTAGCTACTCTCTGACTCTGTGTGGTGTGTATTTGCACTGTCTTTTTCTTAGCTTGGATGATCTGCAGTGTTCAGGGAATTTGTGGTGGTGTGACCCAGAGTGCTCAGTACTTGAGTACATGCCCATACAGCAAGTCAGCATCAAAGTGACTCTGAAAAAAGAAGTTTAAACTGTTTGCTTCCCCCCACCAGACTTGAGGTTTTTAATTATTTTTTTGCCATCCTTCCTGGCTAAGATCAACAGTAGGGGAAAAATTGTGCAAGCAGTAATGTGATTAAACTCTTGGGCTCCAGAGCTGTGCCACTCACTGGCTTTCCAGCCCTCGGGAAGCCCTGAGGTCCAGAGCGATGCCCCTGCACATCATGTTTTCCCTCTGAGGATGCCCAGTGCACAGCATCTCTACACTGTGATGTGACCGCATGTCTTTTATATGGGACTGAAGAGGCCGTTTGGTGAGAGATGGAGGAAAGGGGAAAAAAAGGGGGGTAATCAAGTAGAGGTGCTGGCTTAACAGATTAGCTGCACTCTTGTATAGATTAGAAAACAAACGAGCAGCACGGAGTGAGGAAAGGAAGGAGATGTGTAAGAAAAGCAAGAAGCACGTACCTTGGGCAGACTGAGTGGCATTGTGTGACAACTGATCTGAAAATATTTTTTTCCAGTACTAATTGTATAGTTTATTCAATACATCCTTTTTGTGTGGTGTTTAACCTATTTGATTACTGGGCAAATGCACCTGAAGTTCACAAAACAATGTTTTAATATTTAAAAGGTACTTCTGGGACATTTTCAGTGATGTTTTTCTGTAAGTTGAAGTATTAGTCTCCTCAGTAATGGAAATCACTCTTATTTCTTTTCCCCCCTCTGAACAGGGATTCTTTTCCTTTTGATCAGCAGTTTAACATCCTGATGCGATTTATTGTAGATCAGACCCAAACGCCAAACCTCAAGGTCAGTAACTACAGGTTTTGCATTAAGATATAAGTATGAGTCTTGGGATCTGTTTTAATACACTTTAGCGTATTTGAATATTTAATATTTACAGGAACAATGACTAATAGTAGGCACAGATAAGATGCCATGCTGTAGTGTAAGAGTGGTGTTGTAGCTGTAACAGTCCAGAAATTATGCAAAAGGCAAAGATTTCTTAGGGTGATATCTTTTATTAGACCACATCTGCATTTGGGATAAAGATGGACAAGCTTTCGAATGCAAGATATCACCCTAAGAAATCCTTGCCATTCATATAATACTGTATAAGAAATGATCATTATAATTTTTCACTGTCCTTGAAACACCTTCATTAATAGGAGGCAATGTTTACCGATAAGCCCAAGTAACTCAGGAGCTTAAATTTCATTTTGCCCAGTGACTTTCATTAATACTTGGAACCAGATTTCTGAGGTCAGGTAAGTGATGAAAACCTTTGACAGGCACCTGGGATTTTCAAAAATGCCTCAAGTTTAATGGTGGGAGGCACTTTTGGGAATCAAGCCATGTGCCTATCTGTCTCTAGGCAAGAAATACATCTATAGACTGAATACACTTGTGGTTGTCCCACTGGAAGGCCGGGGGACATGGGCTCCTAAGTCACTTTGGGCAAAGTGGACTTTAGCTCTTCAGCCACTTAACCCATTAAAGTGTGCTTGGGAAAGTGCCTAAGGCCCCAAGTAAACTGAAGGTATTTTCCATCATTGTGCTTAGGAATGTAGTCCTCCCTTCATCACAGCATGTGTTTTGAGCAAAACAGCGTACTTGTTGCTAGCTTCCCTGACAGGTGGATCTTGTTTGCTCCACACACAATGTGAACTGGTCTCTTTACCAGGGAGGGAAGTAACGTCTTCAGCAGAAATACTAAACTGAGCTGTATGCTTTTAGTTTGTTACCAGAGTTCACCCAAAAGAGACGCTTGGTCCAACTGTGGTGTGTGAGAATTGTTTTAAGCAGGCGTGTGAACGTCAAAAGCACCGAGCTGTACACCGTGTTTTTCAGTGGCATGCAGTATATATGAGGGCCCCTGACAGATGCTACACTTAAAATGGGATTAGCTCGTTAATCCCATCTTTAGTGACCTGGCCACATGTTCATTCAGTTAATGGCTTCATACAGCCAGTAATAGGCCACAGGGTTATTACACAAAATAACTTACGTGAATGTGTGGCCAGTGCTCCCAGCCTCTGGAGCACACTGGAAGCCTACAAGACGCTTGTGCTGCAGACGCGGGGAGTCTGGTTGGCTGATCCGAGCTAAGGGAGCGCACCCTACTAGGCAGCTCAGGGAATCAAGCTGTCTACTTGCTGGTGCAAGAGGAGCCTGGGATCACGATCCTGGCGTCCCCACAGTATGGCACAATGGGATTTGCTTGATCTCACAACGATGCCTCCCATCACGCACATGTGGCATGGTAGGAAGCACGATTGTTGGGATCTTGTTTCGTATCCCATTGCGTTTTAATTTAAGAAGCAGCCAAGGTTTCAGATGAGAGCTCACTGTTGTCACCACTTCCTGCAAGGAGGGATCTCAGGCTTCTGGGCACCCAAGCCTTTGGACTTCAAAAATCTAGTTTAAGACCCACGTCCAAAGCTTTTACACCAGTGGGGCAGTGCCGCCATGTAGGAGACATGGCTGTGCTACAGGTATTCCGGCTAGGGCGAATTCTATGAAGTGGTTTGGACCAGGTGAACAAAATACTGTTTTTTATGCACAGACAGATTTTTAAGAGATCTCTTGCATAGGTGTCTCATGCCATCCTTTAGGATTAAAGTGTATCCTGCATGCAAAATTTCTGTAGAGCGGTTCAAAAACACATGTAGCAAGGTTCCTCTGTGAAGTTCTGCGGGCTCTTTGTAGTACTTTATACAGAACCATTTAGCTTTCATCCTTATGACTGCCATAGGTCTTGGTACTTTTCTAATGGATGTCCTGAGGGCCGCGTTGTCTCCATTAGTCACAAACAGGCAGAATGCTGATTTGGGCCTGTTCAGTGAGATGTGGGATTTAATTCATACTTCTTTTTAATAATGATCCATGTAGAGTAGAGATGAGCTTTCGGGTTTAATGCTGTGGAAACTCTCTGGCACAGGACGGTTCCATCTTCTGCCATCTCGCCAATGACGGCTGATGTATCTCTTTGCATTTCTTAGGTAAAAGTTGCAATCCTGAAGTATATCGAGTCCTTGGCCAGACAGATGGACCCAACAGACTTTGTGAACTCCAGTGAGACCAGGCTTGCTGTATCGCGAATTATAACTTGGACAACAGAACCAAAGAGCTCAGACGTGAGAAAGGTAAGTCATAGGGATTAAGTTCTTGCAGGAGAGACTGCTTTGCTTCTTAAAGGCAATTAAATGAACCTGCAAGACAACCAAAGCATGTACAGCTCTGAAAACTATTTAAAAGCTTTTTTTTTTTTTTTTATTGATACAAATAACTTCAAAGTATTTTACAAATATTCTCTGCGTTGCAACTATTGTGATAAGAAAAGAATATTTGATTACCTGAGCGTATTCATTATATAAGCGTTTTTGGAACACCTCTTTCCACATTTTCCTCTCGTAGAGCAGGGGGGTGTGAGCAAATTAACCACCATTGCAGTGCAAAATGAAAGTAAGTTAAACAGGTCTGTATTTTAATAGGCCTTCTGTGACAACTATGGATTGCACTTTTTAGCTAAGGACCTGTACTTCTCAGACATCACGCTCAAAATGAAATCCATCAGGATCTTTGACATGATATTTAGGAAAATCAGTAAGCCGTGGAGGCCTGTCAGCTACTGTTAAAATCAGTGGGTCTGTCTTGACTCAGAAAACCTGTCAGGCTTAGCCAACTTGAGCTAAATTGATCCTTTTCCCATTTGTAGATGCAGAATGACAGACAAGCTAAAATTGAGGTGAGGGTGCTTGTCTTCAGCTACATGAGGAAGAAGTTCAAGGTTGAGTTGGCTTTGGCTAGCCTGCATTGGCGAAACCCAGCTTAAACATCTCCGCTTTACTTAGTCAAGACAGATTTAGGGTGTTTCTCTCTCAGGAATGGATCTTTGGTGTCGGCACTATGGTCTTAGATTTTTTTTAGTTCAAAAGACGTGAGCAAAAACTATTAAATAGATCAGCGGAGGATGAAACTTTGTGTAGTCCTTCATTACTTAAGAATTTCATGTGTTGAATTAACATCAAAATCATTTTTTCAGCACTATGTAACTAAGTTTAAAAGAAGGTTGAAAGCATTTGCAAATCGATCATTTTTCTGTAAACAGGGGTCGATGATCAGGGATCCTGGTGTTCTCTGTTTAAAAATTGCAAATTCTCTGATAAAGCCCCAAAGGACAATGAATGCAAGTTCTCTGATGCGTATTTATATATAATAGGTATCAGTTGAACGTAACTGATACACATATATAAATAAAAAGGTCATGGGGTATCAAAAAGGACCAAAGATGCATGGATCTTTCTGACACAACTCGTTCCAACCTAGAAAAACGTTTTTTTATCTGCTCTCTGCAATTCTTCGTCAGTGATAATTCATGGTAGCCAGAGTTGACATTTTGCTCCAGCCTGACTGTCTCTACTTGAAAGAAGGGCAGCTTTTTTAAACCACAAACATAGATTCAAATATATCTGGGATTTGCCTTTCCATTTTTGCACCTCTATTTACAAGGAAATCAGAAGGAATTAACTAGCGACAAATGAATGCACATGCTTCTTCTGTAGATATCGGTTGACCCCCACCCCGAAAAGGCTTAGTCTGATTGATTAATTTACTGCTTGATGGCAGGAGAGAGGAGCACGGGAATGAATTCTTAGCAGCTGAGCCCAGCTGTAGTTCTGTGTGTCAACCAAAATCACAATTTAAAAAGCAAAAAGCAAATCTCTGGGGCGTGCACAGGTGAAGACATGTTTCTGCCATTAGGGGTCATACTCACTGCATGCAAAACTGAACGAGGACTTTGTGTGCGACAGCTGAAAATTTGGATGCACAAGGACAGCCGTACTCCAACACGCTCGCCTATGCAGCCCTAGTATTTTTGGAGTAAACGCTCATTCCGAATGCGACGGCCACAGCTTCATCTGTGTTAGGCGCTTGCCAAGGTCTCTGCAAGCTGCTAGCTAACTCTGCCTGGCCAATACTCTGCTAATCGCCATGCTGCCTTGGAGGCTGGTCTGAGATTACTGAATCTAATCGCTTTTTAGTAAAGCTACATGCGGCTGTGGCACTTGTCTCTTAAAGCTTTGCCTGTAGGTTTCAGGCACAATATAACCCATTTAAAGAAAAACATTAATTATTGAGCAGATGACCCGTGTGATCTGTACTTCCACTTGTCAGCAGGACAGATGCCGTACAATGGTATAATTAACCCAATAATGCCTAGAGTTGGGATTTAGAAGCGTAGTGCAGACTGCAGGTCTTGGATGCAACATGATTATCGGCAGCAAGGGCTAATATGGGACCATCAGCCGTTATCTCTGGGAAGGCTGCAGCCAATGGGATTTTCATTCATTGCACAATAATGAAGTGGACGATGATGAGCCCATTTAAACAGGCAAAACGTGCTGAGGAGAATGGCTAATGTAGTGTGGAGAGACTGTTACCAAATTTTTGTATCGAGATTAATTTTATTTCTAAGGGATGAGGCTTCTGATAAGTTTGAGTGCTTGTGAAAAGCTTTAGCTGGATAGATCTGGGGCCGGGGTTTGTCTCTCTGCAGAACCGATGCTAGATATGCGCAGCTCTTCCCGTTCTGGCGGGACGCCTTACATGAGCGAAGGGGAGAGTTCAGGTTCCAGCAACAAAGTCATGAGACTGCGAAGAAAGTCTGCACTGGGTATAAGCCAGGTGGTCTCTTGTCCAGCAGCAGCTGGGCTGAAGCCATCATTTGAGCTCGCATTGCCCCTATAACAGGGGTGGGCAAAACGGTGGATCCAGCTGGGGGCCGGACTTCATTCCCCAGCAGCCCCTGCCTGCACCACTGGGACCGGTTTTCACGGAGACCCCACCACGGCATTACCATGACAGTGCAGGGCTGGGGTTTCCATGGAAACTAGCCCCAGCAGTGCTGGCTGGGCAGGGAGCTGCTCTGGGGCTGGGGCTGGGATCTTGCAGTGGTGGCAACATGGTCCGGAGCTGGGACAGAGCCACAGTGTGGGGCGTGCAGGCTGCAGATCGCGGTTCTGCCCCGGCTTTAGACCATGCACCCACCGCCACAAGACCCCAGCCCCTGGACAGCTGTCCACCCTGCCAGCGCTGCTGGGGCCAGTCTCCATGGTAACCCTGTCCCTGCGCTGTCCCGGTGTGGCCGCAGCAACGTGGGCAGGGGCTGCAGGGAAAGGGAGTCCACTGCAGGGCAGAGCAGACATTGCCAGCCCCTGCCTTATAATGGCAATCATATAACAACGGCGTCTACTCATCATGGAAAATTCCTGGTTTCCGCAACTGCGGTCCACGCACGCTGCCGGTCTGCACTGGGACACAAATGTCAACCCCAAAGGTAGATGTGACCTCAGCTAGGATGTGCTCCAGCGCAGGGGCTGTTTCCTGCCAGATCCCGTGCAGTACCTGGCATGATGTGGCCCCGAACCAGATTGGCAGCAACTAATGGGTGCTACTGTCTTACAGATAATTAATATTGATAATAATTGAAGGAGCCTATTCTTAAGAGGGATTAAGCTGACAATCAATAAAGAAAATGAGCACCTTTCCGTTATTGTCATTGTTATTCGTAGTGTAGTAGCACAGGCTTATTTTGTGGGCACTGGAGAAAGCTGCGTTACCTTCTGTTAGATGCCACTTAATGGATAGTATGAACCCCAGGAAGCTTTTCCAGCCATCATATATCAGGTGTGTCCTACCTGAAGCAGTCGTTTAGCATTGTGAGGCCGTTGCTAGTCTTTGTAATGGTTTGTCAAGTCCGTGTGATATCATGCTTTACCTATCGTACATCTTATTTTGGGTAAATACCATGTTTTACAATCGGTGAAACTGCCAATATTGCTTAGCCTCAGCAAACGCCCTGCTGTGTCCAGAGCCGGTTTGTATTTGTGCGCAGTCGCACGGTCTCCCTCTTGCCTTAATTGGCTGTGATCTTAGCAAGCAGCATTTTCCGAAGGGTCACGATTCCACCTCGGGGTGAAATGGGATTAAACTTCTATCCAATAAACATCAAAAAGCTATTGATGGTGGCAGTAAATTGTTCATAGTCTAAACTATCCTCGGGTTTTATCTTTAAGGTATGGTGAATCACAAAGATATCCCCAGTCCGGAGAATAAATAGTTTTCCTTGTTTCAACAGAAACAAGACTGTTAACACTAAAGAGTATTTGCTCTGCTGTGTTACGAGCTGGACTTGACTTCCTGGAAGACGGTCACAGAAAGGGGTGAAAGGCAATTTGGTCTGTGCCGAGCAAAAGCAAGGAGTGCATAAACAATTCGTGCTGTGTTGTGTAGAGTAAGTACAGAGACTCATAGGGCTGGAAGAGACCCCAAAGGATCATTGGGTCCAGCCCCCTGCACGAGCAGGAAAGACATCTGGGGTCAGGCGACCCCAGCCAGGTGACCGTCCCGTCTTCTCTTGAAGACCTCTAGGGTAGATGATTGCACCACCTCCGGGGGAGGTCGTTCCGTAGTCTGGACACCCTAGTTGTAAAGAAGTTTTTCCTAATGTTCACCCTGAAACTATCTCCCAGGAGTTCGTGGCCGTTGTTTCTAGCTTTCCCCCAGGGCACCCTGGTGAATAGTTGTTCACCGAGCCCCTGATGTACACCTCTGATCTAGCAGTAAGCTGCAATCGGGTCCCTGCTCAGCCTTCTTTTCTTTCGGCTGAAGAGTCCGAGATCCCTCAGCCTTTCCTCGTATGGCTTGCCATGCAAATCCCTGGTCATATGGGTGGTCCTCCTCTGGACCCTCTCGAGCTTTAGCACGTCCGTGTTGAAGCGCGGGGCCCAAAACTGGATGCAATGCTCCAGCTGCGGCCGCACCAACGTTGAGTAAAGCGGGAGAATCACTTCTTTGGATTTACTGGTGATGCATCGATTGATGCGTGCCAGAGTTTTATTGGCCCTAGCGCAGGGATGGGCAATTATTTTGGGCAGAGGGCCACTTACTGAGTTTCGGCAGGCCATCGAGGGCCGCATGACAGGCAGCTCAGGGCAGATTAATATTAATTTTCTAAATTTTTTAGGGGCCCTGCAGGCCGGATAGATTGGCCTGGCGGGCCGTGTGCAGCCCCCGGGCCGCATTTTGCCCACCCCTGCCCTAGCGGCTACTACATCACATTGCTGGCTCATATTCATGCTGGGGCCTATTGTGACCCCCAGATCCCTTTCATTTGTAGTGCTGGGCAGGTTAGCGATGCCCAGCCTGCAGGTGTGCTGGGGAGTCTTCTTTCCCAGATGCAGCACTTTGCATTTCTCTACGTTGAACCTCATCTGGTTCTGTCCTGCCCGGCACGCCAGCCTGGCTAGGTCTGCTTGTATCTGCAGCCCGTGCGCCGATGTGTCCGCACAACCCCATATCTTGGTGTTGTCCGCGAACTTGGCCAGCGGGCTTTTCACCCCCTCATCCAGGTCATTGATGAAGATGTTGAACAGCGCTGGGCCAATACCAACCCCTGGGGGCACATGGAGCACAGGCCATGTTTTGGCTTCAAATGAAATGGAGCTCAACATGAGCATCTGAGGGCTCATGGGTTCATGGGTGTGTTACTTTCTGCATTACTAAGGATCGTGGCCAAGGATATTTCTGTTCAGATATGGCGTGACCTAGTGGGTAGACTTGGGCCCTGTTTCCGTCTTTGCTACTAGCCAGCTGGATGACCTTGGGTGAGTCGATTAACTTCTTTCTGCCTTGGTTTTTTCAACTGTAGAATGGCATTAATGATGCTGACTTTTCTAAGTGCCCCGAGATTACTGCTGGCAAGTACTACGTGAGAGCCAGCTGCTGCTATGATTATTGGCATTGCCACCACCAGACAAGAAAAGTAGCAGAGTGCCTGCAGTTATCAGGGCATTAAGTCCCCAATAGTCATGTGCATTAGCATGAAATTGCTGATATTTCCTGATTTACCAGGATTTACTTTGCCTGAGATGAGGCTGGAGTTGGTCTGCCATGCAGCCTCATCTCAGGCAAAGCTCCCATTGAATTTAGACTGCAAGACTGAGCCCTGTGTAGCAGGGTGGGGGGAGTTTATTTTACTGTAAGGTCCTGGGCTTGGTACAACTCCATCAGTTTGCAAGAATTTTGACCCTAGATTTCTAAAACAACAATTCTGCTACCTGGTAGCATTTTAAGGAAGCATATTTTCGAGGGGCAGAGACATTTATACCAGGCTGTGAGGCTGTCCTCTGAAGGACAGTGGTTAGGTATGCAAGAACAGATTGCTCTTTCTGTTTAAGATGTGTTTGTGTGTCATTTGAAAAAGAGCAATGCCTTCCGATGGGAAAGGGCAAGCACTAGTAGTGTCCCCATCTCCCCTGCAACATGTTGGAGGATACAATCAGAGAAAATTTGGGTTGGAAGGGACCTCAGGAGGTCATCTAGTCCAGCCCTCTGCAAATCATCCCGGTGCAGGATGTTCCCAGTGCTTCGGGTTTTGTGCTTTTAGTCATGTGGGAAAGTTTGAAGTGGTGATTGTGGGGCAAGAGGTCCCATCTTGCTCTGTGCTCCTTTGCCCTTCTGCTTTGCTACTAGTCCAAATTCACCCGTAGAGCAAGTCCACTGATTTGAATCAGCAAGACTAATAGCAACTTCCATGGGTCCCTTGGGCTTAGCTCTCTGACTTCACAGGGAAGAAGAAAACCCAGCACAGAAGCAGATGATCCTCCAGCCCTTTGTGCTGCTGAGACACCAGTTGAGGGAGTTTGTTCCTCAAACCACATTGCATGACACTCTTCTGTCACACTGCAGTATTGTGCCTTTGGCTAATGTGTCATCTGGCATGTTCTTGCAACCTCATTGACACCCAGGTAAAATCCAGATGATCGAAGTGGAGACCCGGCTGAGATGACAGAGCCATTGCAAAGAGAATGGAAAAGCCCAGGCTAAGCTGTATTGCTTTGACTTGCACCACAATGAGCTTCTGTTACAGGTGTGTCACAAAAGATCTTCCCTAAGTTTACATCTGATCGAGTGAGCGCAGGCTCAGGAAAGCGTATGCATCTCTGATTTAGTTAGCCTATAATGTATATCTCTACCTCTCTTCCGCCTAAGTTTACATTCATTCTTAACTGCGTGGCAGCACCGGTATTGATTTTTACTCACCGACCAGTGCAAGTTAAAACACGTTTGGAGCTAAAATACCTTCTGTGAAGGATGAAATCCAGAAACACGCTAAAGATTCACTTAATGAACAAGAACGCTCATCTGACATGAGCCCGATTTATGAAATGCAGCACGTGAAGTTGAGAACAATGAACGGCTGTCATAAAGCAAGAGAACCATTTCTAAGGTGTACCAAGAAAAAACAGCACGAATTCAAAAGGAAAATACAAGATCCAGCAGGTATCAGAGGTGCCCACATCCCATTTACTGAAAATGTTACAAAATATTGATTATAGTCCAGGTGGGGATGTATTTACAAATGCAGACATGGCTTCCCTAAAAAAATGGAGGGTGTCTGTACCTTGAAAAAAAGTTTGGTTAAAATAGTGTTGCATGTTCTGTGCAAGGAGAACACATTTCTCAGCCGCACCGTGCAGCGGACAGGAGAGCAAACCCTGCTAAGAAATGAAAACGGACTCCTTTGTAGCAGTGTCACCACCTGAGGGGCTGTGCAATCGCTCGTGGCACAGCCATAAGTCTCCACTAAAGCACGGCATGCATCCAGTGCCAGGATGGCTCGAGTGCTGCTCTGACGTCATTGAAAGCTCTGCCGGAAAAGAAGCTCCGAGGACTTTCGGTGCATTGAAACGGCTGACCATCCAACTGAGCTGTGGTTAGCGACAGTCTTGGCTTTTTGGGGAAAACGTTTTCCTTCAACTCAACAAGGTAGGGCCTTCCTTGCCTGCAAAAGCCGAGGTTTCTCCCTATCACCGCCGCAAGAGTGACCCTGAGCGAGAAGGATCTTGTCGATTCAAGAAATCAAGAAGCCGATCTACCGCCGCTCTCGGAGCTCAAATAGGATTTCCAAAGGGTGACACCTTGTCTGTGCGAAACGATGCTGCGCACTGCTCTTCCAGCATTAACAGCCAGGCGTTCAAATCCAGGTGCTGACGTTGTACCTGCACAATTCGGGTGGTTCCTTCAGGTGCTCAAGTGCTCGTCTTTTATGTGTGCAAATGTAAGATATAAGCAGATGTGCACTTTCTGCAGGAAGAGGAGCAACTCCTATGTGCCCATTCTGACTTTGTCTGTCTGGGACTGTGAAGTCCCTTTGTAGATGCCAGAAATAATTTTGAATCGCATTTGCTGCTACAAGAGGCATTCGGGAAGGAGCTCAGATACAGGCCTGATACTGCAAAGGGCTGAGTGCCCTCAGCTCGCACGGACTACAGCGCTTTGCCAGGGCAGGAGCTTAGAACTGATCTTCTCGGAGGTTTAATTCAGCCCGATTTGAGTACTGGCCTGTACCCTGTGTGTGCAAAATGCAAATACCATGAGAGTGACTGAGCTTTGATTTGGTGATCCTCTAGCCACTTAGTACGTGTGTCCTTGGCCAAGAGCAAGCCGGTGTTGAGTCAAGCCATGGGTTTCCATCTGAGCAGCATGGGGACTTGAACAGTGCTGTCATTGTACAGCTAAGGGGCCAGTCTTCATAAGGATATTAAGGTGGAACCAATATGAAGAGAAATCATTTTCAGCTACTTAAACATTATCCCCAGGAACGGGGGAAAAAAACAACAACGTCAAAACTGGCCTTTGGGTTTTCCTGTTTTATGTGGCTTAATGCTATTAGAGCGTAAAGATCTCACTGTCCTGAGTCTTGTTTCCAAAACAGCAGCCACCAGTTTCTGTTTGTTTTGAGTTTGCTATCAGAGAGCGACGCAAGCCCAAATATTTTTAGTGTACGCTTTGTACGAAAAATTGGTTTTCTCACGTGAGCGGCATTGGACGTGAATATTGCAAGGCTTGTTGGACAGCTTGGGGTCTGATGGATCTGTCTAGTATTGGGGGTCTTTGGGGTTGAACAAAGTTTTATAAAATAAGCTGGTTTTGTTCCTTCAAGCGAGGATGTAAGCAAAATGAAGTATTTTTTCAAAAAATGCAGTTGAGAGCTACTGTAAAGATGGCCCTTTTAAGAGGGGGGAGCAATCACTGTATATCACAAGTGCGTACATCCTGCTTGTATGTGCACGTGTAGTCTATAGTATAATATGCGTAGTACATATATAAAAATACACATCTATTAAATGTGGAGTTGCAATTCATGCCATAAATGATACATTCAGATGATGCTGAAATTACTATACACATTTAGCTGCTTTACTTGCACACTGCCTAAGCTTGCACAGTATTTATTCTGGCATTTAAAATAGCATTCTGGGCAAGTGTCTATTAAAAACCAGTGGACTGCTGAAATCTTTCCTCCTTTTCCCTTTTAAACTTGAAAATTCCCTTCAAAACTGCACCCATCGGCACCCCTACCCCCACCAGGTACCATTTATCATGCGGTAGCTATTCCCTCAGCCGTATCCACGCGGCAAGAGACTGGGACTAGCGGAGAGAAGGCAAGGCTGAGAGCCAGGGATTCCCGGGCTCTTCCCTAATTCTCCTGTAGCTCGCTATCATGTCTGCTGTCTGCAAGAGGGGGATAATTATGAATAAAAATAGTGGTAAGAGGAATGAATCGGTTAACATCCAAATATATCTGTGAAGAGAAAGCATGGCGCAAGTACAAAGCAGTGTTAGAACAGAAAAAAAATGAGAAAAGTTTAAAGAGCTCTGCAGATGTAGAGGTCCGTAGTCAAATTCAGCTTAAGCCAGCGAGCTTGTGGCCTGCACGATCTCCCCCTTCCGCTAATTCAAAGATCATTGGGTTTTTTTATTTATCCCACATTAAGCAAATAACTTGTATTGAAGGTGTGCCTGGAATTTATGTTGCCTTTAAATGCTGTTAGTTGAAAATCTTGTGCTTGCTTTAACTAAATCGTATTACCTTTCCTATTTGTTGAACCCAGACCATGCATAGTTGGGTAGGTGAGGATTTGCCAGCTAGATCAACTACAGCCGCCTCAGGGCCCGGTGAAGGAAACTTGGAAGAGAAATGTAAACAGGTAGACGAAAAGCTGTGTACACTAATCACAAAATACACTTTCTGTTTGCAGTTTAGATTTCTAACGCAGTCTAGCTGTGTAAAGAGGCACTGGCTGCGTGCCCCCAAAAGTGATCCTTTCTTTGCGTGTGTGTGAGTGTGTCTATAAAATAATAGTTTGTTTTTTGTGTGCCTCTCGATTAACCCTTTTGTCTAAAATATGCAGCCGGAAGAGGTCTGGCCCAATGTTGGCTCTGTCTGGGCTGACTGTGGGGTTACTTAAAGAAGCCTGATAGGCCTGCCTGCAGTTTGGGTTACTTTTTTAAGAAGTAACCCCTTAAAGAAGCTGCGGGCAGGCCTAAAGGACCAATATGTGTGCTCTGGGTCAGACTGCCTGCCGTGAGCGAGCTGGATAGACTGTCCAAGTCACTCAACAAGCTCATGGCACTGACTCCACTTCCTTCCTAAAATCCGGTGATTTTCCCTTTTTTGGTCCTGACATCGGCTGTAACTTGAATGTTGCCAAACATTGCTTCAAAGGAATATCCTGTCTGTTTTGGCCAAATTGCTGGAATTTAGCAAACCTGGCTCGCCCACTACTGGTCACCTAGTTAAAAACAAGGCGTGGGTGTATTCATGCCCATGCAGCGCGTGATGCTGATGGACGGCAGAGCCTTTGTAGGAGGCGTTCCTCAGCTCAGCAGTGGGACGAGTATGAGCACACTGGGGGCAGCCCAGAGCTCAGGGAACTGCAGCGGTGCAATTCCAGGGGATGGATGGAGGTAACACATCCCTTTCAAATGATCGAGTCCTGAGAGTGAGCCACAACCAACCCCTGACTCTGTTGGGATTGCTCCTGCTTCACCCAGCAAGGGATTTGGCCTGTAAGAGGAGATGACCCATGATGTCCAGATTCTCCCTGTTTGCAGTGTTGGGCGTAGAGCTGAGAGGAGACTCCTTCCAAGTCTGTATCATCAACATGACAGACATTGCCCGTGCAGTGTTCAAGCTGCCTTTTGTCTGTATGCTTGTGCAGTCATTTAATGATAATCCGGATTTGGTGACCTCAGCCAAGACTTTCAAAAGTGAGAAGTGATCTTGGGGTGTCCCAGGATGGCCACCTAAACTTTGGGTGTCCCAGGCTGACCACATAGGAAGGTGTCTCAGGATGGCCACCTAAACTTGGGGTGTCCCAGGCTGACCACATAGGAAGGTGTCCCAGGATGGCCACCTAGACTTGGGGTGTCCCAGGCTGACCACACTGGAAAGTGTCCCAGGATGGCCTCCTAAAACTCGAGGCGCTCCAAAATACCTAATCACCTCTGAAATTGGCCTTTATGGTTAGACCAGTTAAAAAATAAAGGTACATCCATCTATTCTAATCAGTGATTTTTCCCTAGCCTAGATCTGATGGACAGAAAACCTTAAGGCGTTGCTCTTGCTGCCTCTTTGCATCCGAGAGCAAACTGTACCCACAGCGTGGTAGGAAAAGGTTCAGGCCGTGTGGCCCGTTAGCGCTGTGGACGATCGCACTTTCAGAGTGAATGGACTGAATGGTCAGACTGCAGTTGATTTCAGCAGGTGCCTGGCCGAAGCTAGACCTGCAGGATGAGGCATATACAAATCCAGCTCAGGTTGTTTTAAGGTCTTTGGGATCCTTCCTGGTTGAATCTCTTATTTTTTGCACCCCACTGAAGTTGAGATCTGCTTGTCAGGTTGCAGTAGGGACCCGCATGCGCATTTCCTAATCACGAAATGAAACATCACGATGTGCAGTGTGCATGGTTTCCTGACTGGGAATGGATTTTGGCATGCTCGGTGTTCTTTGTTCAACACGCTGACCCTTGTGTTGCAGGATCTTTCACGTGCGGTAATATTTTCAGTTCAGAAACTGGGGTGTTGATAGCAGCTCAAGTCTGTGTCTGAGGACAGGCAGAGATGCATGGACTCTTTTGCAGACCCTTTAGCTCAGCCGACTATGGAGATTTCTTCAAGTTGGAAGATTTAAGAAAGTATTGGGAGAAGATTATACTCCTCCTCCCTCCTTTCATGCTGTGGGAGCCTTAGACTTACCTACCAGCTATTAACGTCAGAAGGAGCTTTTGCAGGAGGTAGCAGTGCCTATTGGTTAAGCTTGAACACTAGAAAGCTGCTCTTCAGTGGCTCTTCCACACACCTCTTTTGCAGTGTCGGGCAAATCCCTTCAGCTCTTCTGTCTCAATTTCTTCATCTGTTATAGGAAAATGAGACTACTAACATGATGAGCCTTTGACAACCACAGAGGCAAAGTGTTGTTTAAATGCAAAGTTAGTACTGGGGCCTGAGCTCAGGAAGGGAGGGGAGAGAGCAGATTGAATAACTGCACGCTGACACAGTAGAGGATTTTGATTCCCTTGAATGAAGAAAGGGTCTCTCTGTGTCCAAGTCCATTCTCTGCTAATAGATGCCACTTCAGAAGAGGCTGTGGGTATGCCCAGTTATGGCAGGTTTTAAAATACACAATTTGCTAAAAATAGCGTCCTGTGCTTTGACTCAGCTGGCCCATGGGCGTACAGTGGCTGTTGCAGTAATGCAACATGTCTTTGTTTGGTTTTTAGCTGCGTTCAAAGTTATCCGGCATTTTTAGGAAGCCAGAGGAATTTCTAGAAGAGCTTTAACCCAAATGGGTGCCGTGGCAGAGGTTGCCCATAGTTCCCTTGCTCAGACCGCACACAGTCTGTCTTCTCCTTTTGCAAGCCCAAGCCACAGATACATATCCTGGAGGTTGGCAGGGTAGAAAGCTGCACGCTGGCTGGAGGACACGCTACTGCAGAGCTCCTTGTGGAGGTCCTTCCCTGCTAAAGCTTCTTGTTTTGCTTTGACTTCAGTAAGGCAGGAGTTGCCAGGTCTTTTCGTGCTTCCCTAAAACAAGCAAAGGAGGGGAAGAAAAAATGGGAGTGTTTCATGCACACGTGCGGCTAGCGCAAGCCTGGTAAGGGGTGCGTGGCTGAGATTTGCTTTTGCAGTTGTGTGCGCACTGCCTTGTGTTGAACGCGTTCCCGTTAAAAGGATCATTAAAGAGCAGCACGCAGGGCCATGCATATCCGCAGGGACTCGACCATCTTGTTCAGGAAATGAATCAGCTTAGGCACCGGGGGTGAACTCCTGACCACAGTGAAGTCCAGGATTTGAAATTCCCACTTAATTTAGTGGGAAAGCGGATTCCTCTTTGCACAGCAGCACCTTTTCCGAAGGGGCCTTGGCTGCTGCTCTCTGAGCCCTTGGGATGAGGAGTCGGGTGAAGAAGGAAAGGAAAAGGCAGGGTCTTGCTACCTGATGTAGCAGATTTGTGGCTCCCTTGGGTGAGTGGAGAGAGGATTTTCCTTTTGCATTTAAAGAAAAAAGCCAACAGTCCCAAAACCTTAAGAGTTCATCTGACCTGAAGGAAGTCTCTGCTTTGTTGTGGACTTCTTTGACTCTGCGGTGCTTGAGGGGATCTAACCTGCAGGACAGGAGGGATTTTAAGGTTGTTACCACCTGAGGTGCAGGCAGAAGTATAAGCCCAAAGTAAGTCGTGTAAATGTAAAACTGCTTTCAACGTCATGATGCAAATGCTCCTTTGCAGTACATGACAGAGGTGTCTCTAGTAGTCCTCAGTACGGGTCTGTTGAAGTGCAACGCGTGTCTCATTTACCGTAAGGTTCCTTTCCAACAGACCGTAGCTCTCGTCGCTCTCGGGAAAGAAATGCTGGATCCTTTAACTTTTTCTTTCGTCTTTCCAGGCAGCACAAATAGTCCTGATCTCCCTCTTTGAACTGAACACTCCCGAGTTTACCATGTTACTTGGTGCCTTGCCGAAAACATTCCAGGACGGTGCTACCAAGCTCCTGCACAACCACCTCAAGAACTCCAGCAACACCAACGTGGTGAGTGGCACCCGCTGCTGATGGGCACGGATAAGTGGTTTCTGATCTCAAAACCCAGCACAGCGGCAGCACTTCTAGCAGCAGTATATTTGTGGGGTCTTCTGTTTTAGGAGTAGCCCTTGGGTCCTTTGGGGTTTGATGTAGGCATAGCCTATACAGAGACCACGCGGGATTTTCGTGCCCACGTGACTTTGGAGTCTCTAAGGGCATTTTTACACATGCAAGCATTGCAGCGGCCTGGCTCTGTGATGTTTGCGGTTGTATAAGTGGCAAAAAGTGCCTGGCTCGGCGAAGTTTGCGGTTGTATAAGTGGCAAAATGCGTTTGGTGCTGAGACAATGCCAGCAGCGTGCTTTTCAACTAAGACACGTAGAAGGTGCTTTGCTTCAAAAGCGCACCCCTGCCATTTTCTGCGCGCTGCCATGCATTTCGCCACTTAACTGCACGTGTTGCAGCACAGTTTGCAGCAGCTCGCATTCGGAGCAGACTTGATTAACCGATGCACGTTCATGGGCAGTTCCTGAAATTCAGGAACAACTCAGTTAAGTGAGTCCGCTCCGAAGTATTGGATCTCTGGCATATTGTGGAACAAAAGAAGTATGTGTATAAATGCCCTAAAAGAGAGAGATTTCAGTCATTTGTGCTCCTCAGTCAGTTGGTACTTTTCAAAAGCCTGGGTATTTGGCTAATGGGAACAACAATCTCCCTTTGCCCACCACTGCCATTGAACAGAGGGAAATAGCTCATACGTGGTTCAGCCAGGAACTTGCAGGGTGTTGGATTTGATCGAGAAGGTCTTTCCAACTCTAACCAGCAATGCTGTATTTTGGTTTTTATGAAGGCTTTAAAGATGATAATGCTATTGAATGAACAAATTAATAGGGATTTTTTTTTTTTTAGTTCATCTGTAAATTACTTTTTCTCCCTTCAGCATGTATCAGGATAGTCTTTGCGACAGCCTCTCCTGACTGTAACAACCCACTTATATAGAGAAATCCTGTATAAATCAGATGGGGTCAAGTCTTGCAGTCTTGTACACTCATTGGGTTCAATGGACAGTTTGCCTGAGCAACAACTGCAGGATTAGGCCACAGGGAGAAGGGCTGGATGGTTGTGTAGTCATTCACACCTGTGTGTAGGGGCGAGGGGAGTGACGCGGTAACCAGGTGGAACAGGAGCCTCCTGTACCCCTTTGGCAGTGTTGTAAAATGCTGCCACAAGGCCATAGAGGACCAGGCTTTAACCAACTAATGTAAAGAAAATCAGAAGAACATCTGAGACGATGCACATCCCAACAGCAAACTGGAAGTATTTTAAAGTCACCAGAATAAGGCTTTGGGATGCCAAGAATTACATTAGAGAAGTTGAGTAACACTAATAACAGGAGCACAGATGTGCAATAGGCATTTAAACGTGGGACTTCTGTGACTGGTAGGAAGACGCGCGGGCTAAGCTGATGTTATGAGCAGTGCGCTCTCCTTAACCAGCTGTTTCCATACTGTGTGGCCCAGATTTTTCAAAGCTTGCCCAAAACACATTCATGGGCAGATCCTGAAATTCAGAAACAGCAAATCCTTCTTGAGTGGACACTTGTTAATGAGAATGGGCCAAATCTTGCTGCTGTTGGCATTTCCATTTTGACATCAGTGGTTGTGTGTCTGGTGCCTTACAAGAGAAGTCAGAATCCAAACTGAACTGGTTGCATCCTGTGTTTCCGTCCCCTGCAACCTCTGGGTTGTCCCATGTACACGAAGGCAGAAGTCAGACCCGCTTTGTCTTCTCTCTTATAGTGTAATACTTGCCTAATCCTTCTTTTTCTGCTTCTCTACCAGGGCTCTCCCAGCAATACTATTGGTCGGACCCCTTCTCGCCACTCCAGCAGCAGAACCAGCCCCTTGACCTCCCCTACCAACTGCTCCCACGGCGGACTGTCTCCAAGGTAATGCAGCAGTTTAGTTTCATGCACTTGCAGAATCTTAAAGGGTTGCAACATGAAAGTTCATCTCTCTAGACCGCATCTCTCCAAATAATATGGTAAAGCCAAGAGTGCGCAGTAGACTTGTTCCACGCAGCAGGGTTTGACGAATGCACACCAAAAAACAAGATAATTCATGGTTAGCATTGCACTTCTATACACAGGATCATGGGACTAGAGCATACATTTTTTTTGTGTACTTTATAAAAATACTATGTTTGCCTTCACAACCGGTCCCTGCACAGAATCAGTCACTTGAGTTGTAATCTCAAATCTAACAGTTTAGAGGAAGTGTCACGTTGTAATGTTTGAATTTGAGTCCTGGGTGAATTTTAAGCATGATGAAAGAATATGGGTGTGTACAGATTATGCACTGGGCGCTGTGTGGCTTTCCAGGGTGGACTGGAAAGACCTGCGTTTGATCCCAGGTGAGGGCGGTAGGTGTGTTTGCTCACTGTTTCCACTTTCAGTGTGGCCCTGAGGCCCACCCACCACCTATCCAGTGGGTACAAGGTAAAAGGTGGCTGGAGCATGGTGCTGACCACATCGCTTCCCTCTTGTGCAGGGTTAAAACCCTGCCTTTGTGGGCCTTTTAAGTGGGACACCTTTAGCTTCCCAGATTAAGCCTCTTAGCTTGAGCCCTCTCTATTAGGATGGTACTTGCAGGTTCAACAACAGACCTGACCATGAAGCCCAATGATTGTGCTGCCTGCAAGGCTGCAACTTCACTGAGAGACTTCCTGGAGCTCTGGTACTGTGGAGGATGGTGCTGGGCGGGTGGGGAGAAGGCACGAGGGGAAGGTGTCCTGACACAGTGCTAAGCCACAAGCAGGCTTCAGTTCTGCTGGTAGGCTTTGCATATGGGGACTTGGAAACAAGTGCAGTAGGGGAAAAGTATGAAGTCATTATGCATTAGAGCCAAAACCAGTGCTGACTAGTGCTTTTCATTAAACTATCTCATCGAAGTGCTGTTCCCAGTGAGTCTGATCCGATGGCATATGTCAAGGTGGTTGCTGCCAGAACACAGGAGGAAATAAGAGCAGAGGGAGCAATAGGTTGCAACTGAATGGTGAACAGTAATTTTCCAGTTTTTTCCTCTTTGTCGATCTTTGTTAGGCGGGGCCCATTTTTCATGCAACTTCTCAGTGCATCCATCACAAAAAAGCCTTAGACTGTCGGGTCCCCTAGTGACAGGTGTAAAAGTTGCTAGCTTTCCTGACGTAGGGTGGTTTTGCCCTCCGGAGCAAAGCAAGATCTTCCCAGAGGATGCAGGGTATGTAAACACGCACCATCACATCATTATATCTGCTCCGCTGCAGAGCCAGCACGACTAGGATTGCCAATGTGGAGTAAGCATTGGAAGATTTTTTTTTTTTCAGCAGGGATTTTTGCTAATGAAAATGTTAGGTTTTGAGCTCAGATCAGTAATGCCATTGGTAGTACTTCCTCCTCTTCTCACCGGGAGGTTATTGGTGCTGTTGACTCCTGGGCGTGGGAAATCACAGGTTGAGACCTCTGTTTTTATGCAGTTAGACGTACAGGTCTATTGCCGGTACTTGCACGGGATGCCTATTTTAAATCATGCCCTTTTATCATGTTTTTGTCTTTGTAAACCAGCCAATATATGCCACTTCATTCATTGCTGTTTAGTTTCTTCTTTGCATTTGTTGGTGCTTGCCTTGTTACCTCTTAATTTCAGATCTCCCAGCATGATTACATAAAAACGGTACTTAACTATTTCCCAGCCTTCGGAAAGTCTGCTTCCCAGTGTTTTGAGATCAGGGTCTAGAAATCTTTTTCTTTGCTATGCTCTCAAGATGCAGCTAGCACAGAGGTACGTTCCTGGAAGAACTTTTATTGGTCGTTAACAAGGCATTAGCAAAGAAGGCATTCCTCCCCTGTCGTTGTGCAGCTTTCTAGGGACCTTCTCCTTCGAAACAATAATTCTTTCAGATTTCCATCTAGTTCTTGGAAACATGGAGAACAAGAACTTTGATCCTTTTTAAAATAATGTGCTTCATTTCCTCATTGGAGTAGGGCCCACGGGTAATTTTGTTTAGCTAGGGAAAAGATGCCTTCAGATGAGGAGGAGAAGAAAACCACCTTAGAAGCAGTTTCTGTAGAACAAGAGAAAAAATTATCTGAAGGTTGAAAAGTGTATTTACTGCTTGCTTTAAAAGAAAAGTGTCTTTGGAAAAAATGTTATTAGATGATGGAAAGGGAGGCTCATTATAACAGCACATATGTGATTGGCAGGGTTACCCTTGCATCGGCATTTCCATCACAGACTCTACTTCAGGGGTTTCTAACTTTGCTTTGCTGTGCGATTTGGTGGTTGCTTTCAAACTTGAGACTAACCAAGGTTTAAGCCATGTTAATAGTGCAGTGTCCACAGACTCAAGGCTCTCCTCTGACTACCCACGCCCATGATTTTGTCTTTAAGCTTACATGCCTAACAGACCGGTAGTCTGTCAGATGCACTGTGCCATTGCTTTCCCTGCTGCCCCATGTGCAAGTTATGTGCTTCTGTTTCTGCTTCAACCCAAGCAGTTTAAGTCCACCTGGTTGAAACAGCCTCCATTTCCACCACCCGCTTTCACGTTAAAAGCTAAATTGTTTCTTGCGCTTGTCCTGGGTACAAATTTCTCGGAATGTGTTTTCGTCCCTACCTGTGTGTGCATCGAAGGGGTCGACAGTCACGTTTGCACATGCACATCACGCGTTTGTGGGTCTTGCAGCAGGAAACAGCTGGCTTGTATAAGCAGCGCTGTGCCCAGAGCTGGAGATGTAGCCCCAGACGATCTGCAAGCATGATCCTCTGCCGGTTGAAGTCCACGTGTCTTCATTGGCTTTACCCACTCTAGAAGGTGTGACACCCATTACTCATTAATGAAGCTGTTCATTTTGGCCTTTTCCCAGATTATTAGCCTCACAGTTTAAATTCTTGATTATTTGTATGGGCAGGCCATCCAGAATGAATTTAACAATTCTAATTTAACTAGATTAATCAGCTAGCAGGGGGATAGTCTGCATGCAGATATTCCCCGCTGTTAAGTTACCGCTCTAAGGATGCTTCGATTTACCGTGCCTTGAGCAAAACGCTTTCTTCTTGTGCTCCTCCTTCCGCTACCTCCATCCAGTCCTCCTTGATGATCACTACAAAATACCTACCTCAATTGTCAGGTGTTTCCTTGTACTTGTCTCCTTGTTATTGTAGCTTTCTATCATTTTCATTAACAACATCCTGCTCTGGTTGAGGGGCAAAACATGGAAAGAGGGGCAAAAAATGGAAAAATGGGCAAGCCTTCATAAGTATGAAGAACAGCTCCTGAACAACATTAGAATGAAAGGTTTGGATTTGTACTGAGTAAATCATGAAAATGAGTAAATAATGTGCTGTAAGGAAAAGGAGCATTGGGCTGGGATTCCCCCGCCACGCAAAAAAATGCTGTTCTGATTTGGAAATGGTCTTCGATTGGCCAAAATGTTCCAAATTTTCCTTTGCATGGTATTTTGAAAAGCTTGGGCTACGTCAATGGGTCAAATTCTGCCTCTACTTGCTGCCCAAAAGCACATAAGTGAGATCGTCTAGCTCTCATTCGGTACTCCTCATTTGTAAGTCTCAAAATGCCTGACACAGAAGTTCACTATCATTAGGCCCATTTTACAGGTGGGGAAACTTTGGCCTGGAGAGATGAAAGAGGCTTGCCCAAGGTCAGCCCGAAGCTCTAGAGCAGGGTCAGGAATAAAATGCAGGTTTCCTGAGTCCCAGTCAAACGCTCAAGACACTAGGCCACTTGACGTAGGGGTACGCGGGGGTAAATGATGGCAGAATTTAGCCTGCTCTTTATATCCTGTCCCCAGTGTTGATTGATGTATGGTACTGAGTGCAGCGTTACCTGCTGTTTCATTAAGGGTCTTAAAATACCAAATTCAATAGAGTTTAAAAAAAAAAAAGTCAATCAAAGGGAATTGTATTTAGACAGTGTGGGTTTAGATGTTTGTGTTACTGAATCATTATGCCCGTTAGGAAATGTAAGAGACTTGGTGCGTCTCCTCTGAGCAGAGAAGTTTTCACAACTTCAGTACTAAGTGGTGGGAGAAATTAAAACACACGCACACGCAGCAGGGCAACGCAACGCACCTTATACAGCCGGGTGCGAGCTTGTATTATTCGGCAGCATGCCTGACAGGTAGGTGAGCATCAAGATGTGAAACTATTTGCCAACATGTTTTTCTTCTCTGTAAAGCAACAGTATTGCTTACCACTGCATTTCTGTAGGAACTGTTTGTATGATGCCTGCTTACCAAGGTAATTTCCCGACATCATTTTTTGGGCTGGATGCAGAACAGCTCTGCTGCCGCGTGCACTAGAGCTGCTCCCGACTCGTTTGCCATTTCCCGTCTTGTAGCATCTTCCACTTGCACACAAATGTGACCTTTCAGATGCGATGTTACCTAAACTTAATAGAAACAAAGTGACATGCTGAATACTCCAAGAGCCCAGGAATAACAGATCTTCACCCCGTGGCTAGAAGAGAAATCTGGAATTGTATGTGAAATGAGAACAAATTATGTATGTATATATATTTAGCCGGCAAGCCGGGTTTGTTTAGTTATTACTTTTAATATCTCACAGTGCCTCAAAGCAAGGGGCTAATTTGTTTTTATAGATATTTGGCCTGCTCAGAAAGTATTGGCCAAGGGATAAGGGGCTAATTCATTTTTATAGATATTTGGCCTGCTCAAAAAGTATTGGCCAAGGGATAATCAGAGGATAAAAAAGGAGAGAAAGATTATTTGCTTTTTTTTAAGGGATGTAGGTTGTAACTATGTTGGTCTAAGGACATAGTTGCTTTTCTTTAAAAACCTTGTCTGTCTAATTCATTACTCTGCTTTGCATTTTTGGGGGGAAATTTATATAGAAATGTCACAAATGGAGCGTTGTATAACGATGGTTTGGATTAAATCTCAGTGTCTCGCCTAGGGACGCCCCATTTCTGAAACACCAACTGTACGGTAGTTTCGTCTAGTCAGGAAGAGTCAAGCCTGCTGTAATGGGCCAAGTACTCCAACCAGAGACCTGGTGTGAAGAAGAACGGCATAGAAACTCGTGCAGACAAGCCTCCTGCTTCAGCTGGCATGATGCTGTTCTGGGCCACGCGCAGCACTCGGGGGTTACAATCGCCCTAATGCTGGCAGAGGGAATAACATGATTAACATGCAGAAGTTAATTAGTGGAATTCATTGCCACTGAAAATCGCGGAGGCAGACAGCATAGCCAGGTTCAAAAAGGGACTGGATAAACCAGTAGTGGTGGATGCCAGGGAGAGCGTTGGATAGAGGGTAGATGACTCTAGGTGTATCCGGTTCAACGCTCCCTGCTCTGTACCATCCACCTCTACCACTGTCAGTGACAGGATACCGGGCTAGATGGACCATTGGTCTGATTGAAAATGGCATTTCTTATGTGGATCCCTTACAAAGACTTTGCCCCACCTGCTTTCTGTGGCATCACCAGCCTGCAAGTGCACAGATCTCCAGGTTGATGAGAGCCCACTCTTGGGTGTTATTAGAGGCCTTGGCACAGCACATAATCGAGATGAAAGCTAGTGAAAAGTCATAACCTTGTCCCTTTCCTCACTCTCAATCTCTCTCTGCAGTCTGACACCTAGATTTTGTCCTAGGACCTGGATCATCCAGCCTGTGGGCAAGTCTAAGGTGTTCGATAACTATCGCCCTTACATTCCCTTAAGCAATACATGGTCTGGAGAGACAGGGGATACATTTGGCCACCTTAAAACCATCCAATTTGGGGTAGTACAAGCTGTGGCACTGCAATTTTGAAATAAATATACAGGGCTGGATTAATCCTTCAAGTTAGAAGTGCTGTTTTCCGGAGCAGCATGCACAAGGGATGTGCGCGCTTCCCCCATTGCAGAGGACAGTTCAGTCCCTGTGGCTGTTTCAATCTGAAATATCTATAGAGGCTGCCACAGATGTCAGATGTAACCTTTTTACTTACGTCCACTTGGGATGCGAGCTGGGACCACAGACTCCTGTGGATACGGGCCACACACAAAGCTCTTAGGAGAGGATTTTCAGTTATTGTTAATGTGGGTTGGGTTTGGGCCTGTGATATGGCAGTCGTACCTCTTTGCACTCGAGCATAAAACGAGCGGTGTGCTCGGCATGGCTCAAGGACACATTTCAGACCCAATCCAGTTGCTACCCATCAGACTCGGCGCCTGCAGACATCAGTGGGACCTTGCGCGAGTCCGGACAGCAGGATTGCACTGACGTCGCTTGTCCGTCTGCGCGCAGAATCGGACGTTGCAAGCCACCTGTAGGTCTCCAATTAGAGTTAAACCTCTTTACGAACCTCTTTTCCTCTTCCTCCTTTCTTGGGTAAATCCTGTTGCCTGAAAACATATGCTTCGAGTTTGCATCCAGACCCGTGTGCATAGAGCATTTAAAGAATTGTTTTGAGTGCGTAATATACTCAGTCGAGGAATCAGGGACCGTCTGGTATAGATTCTCTGCTAATTGCTAATGAAGGTGGAAGTGAACACTAAAATGCCAAAGCAATGACCTGATGGGGATCAGTGGAGTATTCTTGTCTGATTTTGTTTCTATTAAATTTTTCTCTCTTTCTCCAAGGCAGCATGAGACCACTAAGCCACTCAGATTATAGTTTCTTTCTTTTTCTCCCTTTTCTTTTTCTCTGTTCTCTTTCTCTCTCTTGTTCCTCCTCTGGTCACTGCAGTCGGCTCTGGGGTTGGAGTGCAGACGGGCTGTCGAAGCACCCCCCTCCCCTTTCTCAGCCTAACTCCATCCCCACTGCTCCTTCCCACAAGACTTTCAGACGCTCTTACTCTCCCAGGTAACAAGCTACCTGTTAAACCAACTTGTCTGAGATGTCACAATATTATTTCCCTTTCACGCACAGGGGAACCGGGACAGAAGGTTTGTGAAGGCCAAAAGGGAGTCACCCCAGACTCGTGGTGGTCTGGGGATCTCCGTGGATGGAGTCAGGGGAGCTTTGGTGCAGAGAGACCGTAGGGGGCATTTCAGCCATTCGTTCCTCCTGCAGGAAAGCGCAGCACCGAGAATGAGTCTTTGGGGGAAGTCTTTCTCCTGCCCCGTTTCATTAAATGAAATACCCGGGATTTCACGGCGGGAATATGAGGTCGGATCTCAATAACCGAACACTTCTCACCGTCTGATCCCACCTCTTGGCGCGATCACGTTGTGACATTGAGGGCTAAGTCTGCAAACACGTGCACCCAGGTTACCCATGTGAGGCAGGCAAGTAGGCAATGGGAGATGCAGGCACTGATGACCCCCCCCAAAAATGGTGTGAGGATTCATTACTTAATGCCCCTAAGACTGCGAAGATGAAGCTCACACAGATGATTTTTCAGTCTACACCTACTTGGTAGACCATGAGATATCCACGGGGTGGGGGGGAAACCCAGTAGTTATCGTAGCCCATCTCCATATTAGATCGCTGAACAGATTGCTCCTCAGGCAGAGCTCTCACCGGCCGCGCCTGCTTCTGTTTTAATGGGAGTCTTGCCTGAGGAAGGACTGCAGATGTCTTCTTTTGAATTGAGAATTTCCAAACGGGAAAATGTTAAACCTTGATGTCATCACTCTCCAAACAGACTTCATTTAATATGCGTTTCGTGAATCCTTAGCTAAAGTCAAGAAAGTAAAAAAAACCAAGAACCCACAAAAAAAAACTCCCCAAAGATATTTTACAAAGTTGTTGGACAATTTATTGCCGTTGATGCAGGAATCGGCAGGTGGGATTTCCATGGCCTGTATTGCACGTGAGGTCAGACTACCTGATTGTAACAGTCCCTTCCGGATTTAAAGTGAAGTTGACATTTTGACAGAGAGATTTGAGACTCATCTGCCAGGGAGACTGATATTTTCTTTAGCCTCTCCTTAGACTCCTGAAGGTAAATGCCAGGAGCAGCAATAGGGCTGACCTAAGTGATCCTTCACCCACTGAAGACAATGGGAAAGGTTCCCACTAGCTTATGGCCTTTAGCTCTGCCCCGTCTGACTAGTTTAGTACCGAAGAATGCTTTTATCATCCCATCTCTAATGGCCAACCCCGAAGTTATGCTGCCAGTGGCAACGTGCTGCTAACCTGGATAAACGTGCCAGCAGGAAGGAACGCAGGCAGAGGAGATTACTGGGGGCTGCTAAGGGTGCTAGACTGGTGATTTCCTACCCAGTTGTCAGGCATTACAAACACACTTTTTTAAGAGAGAAGAATACATTTTGCCTGCCCAAGACTGGCAAGCCTTGCATGCATGGCACACAGAAGGCCGCATTGCATTTGATACGGCGGCAATTGGAAAATAATGTTGTGACATCCCTAAAAGCTGCTCATCTCTACTCATCTCTTCCTGCTCATCCTGTGGTTCTTCCAATTTCCTGCATGGGTCACCTTTTCCGTTGTGATTGACAGTCTCCCACTGTTTTGTTGGAAGGTGGGTGTCGCTCCTTTTTACATGTCTTTTTTTGTTGTTGTTGCTGTTTCCATCGCGCGCTCTCTACAATATACAATCACACATGTACCAACGAACGGATCGATGTGTGCGTTCATATGTAGAGGCTGCTTTTGATATGAAATGCAACCCGATTCTTTCCCATCGCGAGATCGCTTGCACAGGTTCATGCTTGGCATGTGACTTGAGAAGCCAGTGGTTTGTTGTTGTTTTTTTAATATTTCATAAGAGTGATTTTTGGTTTTTTTTGGTTTTTAATTTCATTGTGTCTTGAATAATCCTCCAAACCACAAGCCTTCGCAAAGATCTCCCTTCCTTTTATTCACATCTTGCTTAATTGCTTGGGTGTTGCAAAGTCTCTTTTACATTGATCTCTCTTCTGGGAGGTGATTAGTTATCATACACGGTTCTGTCACCGTTAAGCTAAATTCTACCTTCAAATACACCTTAATCAGGAAATAAATGTGCACCCGGAAGGGAAAAATGTGGCCCTTTGTGTTAGTCGGGGGAGGAGCTGTAATTGCGTGAGAAGACTGGGAGTCAGGATCCCAAAGCTTCTGTTCTTGATCCTGCTGCGGTTTTGACTGTGACCTTCACAAGTCACGTAGCCACTTTGTGGCTGCTTATTCTATTGGTAAAATGTGTATTTTAATAATACCGACATAGATATACGCTGCGGGCTGTTTTGTTGCTCGTAACCGCTGTTTGTAAAACCTCCCGGCCACCTTTAGTCGAAAGGGACTTGAATTAATTCAAATTAGTATTTAAAAGCTGATAGCAAGGGCGCCTTGCCTGTCTCCCGTCTGATAGCCACCGTGGAGCTGCCAAAGACCTGCAATGTCCCGCTCCACTGATTGCACCTAGGGTCATTTTAATCACCGACTGCCATTCCTTAGCCTGAGACATCTGCATTTTCACAACTTTGAAAGCCTCGTAGGCAGCTTGAGTTCCCCGCTCCCAGGCTGTTGTTATAGTGGCTTCCTTTTCTTTCCAGACAGATCTTGCCTTGACAGATCAGAGGTTGTTTAATATTTAGAGTTCGGGAGTTGTCTTTTGGGTTCCTTGCCAGCATGCATGGCGTACATTCAGTGCCGGTACCAGTGCTTGTGCCATTGCTGCAGGGCAAGTGTCTTGACCAAGCGCCAGGGATGACAGCCATAGACAGTGTCGTTTAATCCCAAAAGAATCGGGGCCTAAATCTGAGCCTTTGTCTGATGTTCTTGAGTCTCTTCCAGGAGGAAGAAGGCATTCGAGATGATTAAAATCTTACTTGTCTCTAAAGAAAGGTTGGCTGGGTGCCCACAGTTCAGCAGAGGCGTCCCATGTCTCGGGTCGCCCGTGCCACAGGCGATCCCTTCGTTTTGTGCAAAAACGACGCAGATCCTCCACGTTGTGCCTCATCCTCTAACTCATCGCATCTCTTCCCAAATTGTCCACAGACACAAAGCCTCCTGCATTGGAAGTCTGTGCGTGTTATGTATCCAGAGCCCAAGTCCCTTAATCGTTCAGTGTATTGACTCCTTCCTTTTGGAGCCCTCCTTTGCCGAGTGCCTCCTTTTCTACGAGAGACTTTTGGAGACGCTCTGTTGATGCACCTCGGCGTCTCTTCCTCTGGATAGAAGAGAGTCCTGCTTTAACTCTTATTTTTAAAAAAATTTTCTAAGCAAGTCAGAGCACCCGTCTTCATACATCTGTTTTACCTTCTTCCCTCGTCTATTAGAAATGTCCCTGGTGGCACTTCAAACAATGCAATTTTAAGTTGCTCCGTTAGGAAGTCCAAACTATGCGCCTTGGCAGGAGGGAGGAAGTGCGAAAGATCTGGTGGCTTAGGCCCAAGAGCCCGATTTCAATAGAGTTCAGTTTCTCCAGCCTTATCTTCAACAGCGTTACTTTGCTATTAGCTCTTCATGCAGGTATTTGGATTTTTTAACTACGAGCATTAAAACATGTAGTTTAAGTTTTATGCCTAGGTAGGTCTTCCCTCAGAGCTTAAATTTTTCTTACACACTTGAATTCATTGACGTGAAAGATTTGAGATGACTTTTAATATGACATTTAAAGGTAAAAATACATTTCATTTATACATTCATCAAACGTCACCACTTTGTGCGTGTTCATTTTCATTGCTGGTTTCTTTAGGTTTTTTTTTTAAACTATTACTAACAGTGCCATAAATCTGTGCCGAGCGGGTAAGGTTTCTGGATATACAGGCTAGCACATTTGTTTTTACCAGCAGTGGGCTTAACTCTCCTTCTTAGTTACATCTGTGTAACTCAGCTGACTTCAAAGCTTCATCGGATTTGTACCAAGGTGAGAGAAGAATCGGCCCCCAAGTCCACCTAGATCCCACCCATGTCTTGTTCCAACTCACTGCTGGGAATGGGACACCAAATCATCCCTTTCCAATGGGTCATTTTGTTGTTGAAGGTCAGAAGTCGACACTTTGGCATGTGACACTTAATATGCCTTTGATCTCTAGCATGCTGGATTACGACACGGAGAACCTAAATTCCGATGAAATCTACAGCTCGCTTCGCGGCGTCACGGAGGCTATTGAAAAGTTTAGTTTCCGGAGCCAAGAGGATCTGAATGAACCAATCAAACGTGATGGAAAGAAAGACTGTGACATTGTAAGTACTCTGGTAATCTCGTGAGGCTGTAGGTAAGATCAAAAATACCTTTGGCTTAACTGGTGTATTGTCCTGTTTTGGATTTTTTTTTTTTACACAAGGAAGACACCTCCTTTGGCAAAGAGGTGTTGTTCCACACATCAGTATTTTTCCTTAAACTCATGGGGCCAAATTGTACAGTCCTTTACCTTCAAACTCCATTTGACTTCGTGGCATTTGCTTATCTGGACTTCACTGGGAGTTTGGACGTAATAAGGCATATTTAAGCTAGTGCTTGATTTCCCACCCTCAGCTTTGCTCAATGCTGGTTTGCATATTAAAATTTAAAACAGAAAAAGTAAGATAGAGATCTTAAAATTCAGGGAATGTTTCCCTCCCAACTAGTAGTATTTTCATATATAAATACAAAGGTTCAGGATGAGCTGATTGCCCGAGTCGCTGGAGGGTGATTCCATGGACATACTTGTGGCTCAAGGTGCTCTTCATCGTTAAGGAGATGCCTAATTAGTCCTTAACATGAACAGGTGTCCTGTAGATTATGTTTGGGACTCTTGGCTGGAGTAAAGACAAATTGAGGGTGGTGCAGTGTCATTCGATTGTATTTTAAACCTGCCTTTTAAAGTCACCATCACGTACGCTTTTGACATTAATTGCGTTCATCGTGCTACAACCGGGTCCTGATCTTCCCTAGGCAGTGGAGGCTGGGATTTCCTGATGCTAATTTTCAGAGTTGGGTTCCCACCTTTACTGGGAATCCTCATACTGGGAATGGGGCTGGAATCGATGATCTCCCGAGGTCCCTTCCAGCCCTAATGTCTATGAAATCCTGTCTAAGTTTCAGCTGCTACCGCGGCAGTTTTGTTTCCATGAATGCATGCACCTGAGCTCTCTTTTGCCGGTTTTCACCAAGTTGCAGGGATCTGCGCAAACTTAGAGCGGTTGATGTAACTAGGTATGTTATTCCATGACCAAATTTTCACCGAGGGGACTCTTTTGGAACAGGAAGAGTCGCATAAGTAAGGAAAAGATACATTTTGAATTCATCTTAAGCAACTGAAAGAATTGCATGCAAAATTAGCGATTTGTCTTTTTTTTTAGTGGATCCTGGGATTGACTCTCAAAGGATCCAATCTCCTTGAGTCACTGAAGAAAATACCGTGAACTTCTTTCTGTCTCCTACCTTGTCCCTTCAGGTGTCTCGAGATGGCGGAATAGCTGCTCCCGCCAGCGATGTACGTGGAGGCAGCGACGTTGTGGAAGGGGGAAGGATGGCTCTCGATAACAAAACCTCGCTACTTAATACCCAGCCTCCCCGCGCCTTTTCGGGGCCCCGAGCTCGCGAGTACAATTCCTACCCTTACTCAGACACGATCAACACCTATGACAAGACGGCTCTGAAGGAGGCCGTGTTCGACGATGACATGGATCAGCTTCGGGATGGTTGGTATCGCTTGCTTTGGGGATTCGCAAGCAGTGCCTTTTGTTCTGAGTTTGTGTGTTTCCCTATTTAAATTGTCGTGGGACGCAACTCTGAAACTGCTGTTTTAGCTAAATGTACAGCAGGGGTATCAAACTGATCTGCCCAGGGGGCCAGATGAGGAGTGGAGGGCCAGTCCCTGGGCTAGATTAGATGCACAGACCGGCCACGTGTGCCGGATCCAGCACATAGGGTTGGTCTGGTGCGGGTGCAGTATGCAACATGTGGGGCTAGGGCTGGCGTGTGTTGTATACAGCACACAGGGCCTACCCAAGGCCCACAGGCCACATCTTACATCTCCAACGTGCAGCATATCTTATGCAGAACCAAAGGTAAAATTTTGCATGAAATGCTGTGATACTGAAACGGAGATGATGCGTTTACTGGAAAATATGATAATTTGTTTTACTATGTAACGTTTCCTAATATAGGGAATAGGATTTGTGTGTGTGTGTGCTATATCTCTTAAGAAACTAAATTGTTTGGAAATGTTGAAGTTGAAAATGGGTCATTGGAAATGAGTTACATCCCAGGAGTGGTATAATAAACAGTCATTTCCAGAAATAATTCTTTCACTATAAACCAAAAATTCTGTTAAGAAACCGTTGCGAGTCTTTCCACTATTGCTATCTTTTCCTTCTTTGTTTCCGATCATACTTTAAAAGTTGCACAGACAGTTGTATATTAGAACAGGTCTGAAGAGATGCTAGAAATGGGACGATCTTGTTTCAACCCTGCTTTTTAGGAGCCTGGTATCAAATACAGGGTTGCCATGTGTCCCATATATATGGCACAAATGCAGTTTTTTTGGGACATCCTAATGGCCAGCCCTGAAAGCTAGCCTGCCACAGTACAAGAGGACTTGATTCACTGGGGTGGAATTGCATCACAGCAGTGCTGCTTTGCAGGGTGTAGGTGGGCAGGGGAAGTACCATCTAAAGGTCCCAACGGCATGACAGGTGAGGTTGCCCTGTCAGACAAACACAGAAGGTGGCCAACCTAATCTTACACAATCAGCCATAGAGAACTGGATGAAATGAAATCCATGTCTGTCCATAGTTGATCAAAACCTTTTTACAAATGTATGATTTTTTTTTTTTATAAATTTAGGGTTAAGTTCTGGAGTATGTCCAAGTTGTCCTTCTTCCTGGAGCTGCCCGATCTAAGTCACGCCTACCTGATGACTTTGGCAGACCGTTATGCTTTGAGCACAATCAGAAGTTTTAATCAAGGGGGGTTTTCCTGTGAAAGTGACCTGCTTTTATTTGTCCTAGAAGTACCCATTGACCATTCTGATTTGGTGGCCGATCTTCTGAAAGAACTGTCGAACCACAACGAGCGAGTGGAAGAACGGAAAGGAGCCCTGCTCGAATTGCTAAAGATCACCCGAGAAGATAACCTGGGAGTGTGGGAGGAACATTTCAAAACCATTTTGCTGTTGCTGCTAGAAACTCTGGGCGACAAAGATGTAAGATGTTGACTTTGCATTTAGTTGTTACGCATCGCTTTCTTTTCACTGCCAGTTGTCCGTGTTATTGCAGCCGTGGCACAGTCATGGGTACCCGGTGCTTCATCGCATCCTTCCCCATAAGTCTGTCTGCCTCTCTCTTTCTGCACTTACAGAGGATGTAGATGCCCCATTCACTGGCAATTTTGAATTGTCCTGAAACCTCTGACTTCTGTATCTAGAATATTGTACTGATAGCAGCTAAAAATAATAATAGGCAGGGCTTGATAGGAAACAGTTTACAAAGATTTCTCCCATTCCTTTTCTGCATGAAGGCAACCTTTATGAAAAACTGGAGAAAGAGAGGGACCCGCCTCAGGATAGCTTGATGCCTGGCAGTTTGGCCAGTCACTCTGTGCGTGTGCTTGCATGTGCATGTGTATACGCACACACACTTATAATATACATGTATATCCACACGCACACACTCCCTCTCTTAGAGAGGGAGACACCCCAACTCTACAAAATCTAACAACCAGTAGTTAATGCGCTCACCTCGGAAGCTGGAGACCCAGAGTCAAGTCTCTGCTCTGCCTGATTCAGAGCAGCGACTTGGATTTGGTGTCCAATATATATCCAATATATCATACGTATTGGACACCAGGTCCATGTCTCTGCTCAAAATCAGGCAGAGCAGAGACTTGACCCTGGATCTCCAGCATCTGAGGTGAGCACATTATGTACTGGCTGTTAGATGTTGCAGGGTTGGGGTGTCTCCCTCTCTTCTAATAGGGAGGGCAAGACTAATTCCATGGCCGGGTGGTGCGGACACTTACTGGGCTATTGGCAATTTGAGGATGGTGCTCACTCATGACAAGAACTTCCCTTCTGCACCTGAAAACACTTCCCAGTGAGAACTTTTGTCTCAAAAGTGAAACTTTTTTTTTGTTTCTGACAAATTGGCATCTCCCAACAAAAAAACTCAGAAAATTCTTGATGAACCCAGTTAGAACTGACAAAGGAAAACAATGGGCAAGGCATTATTGCAGTGGTATACATGAGGATTTGTGTATACATAGCACTTGCTTCCAGAGGTTTTTATTAGATGATATCTGACCAAAAATATAATTTAAAGGCTAAGCCTTCAGCTTTACATCAGTCAGGAGTCCATGCCATGAGACAGTTTTCTGTTTACAGGGATTTACATCCATTGTCTAGATCACTGGTATGGACTGGTTTTACCTACAGATCAAATCCACAATCATCTAAATGACCTGAATGCCATGTGCAAGTCATTGTATAGTTATATAGTTATTGGGGCATTTCCAAATCTAGCCCAGTATCGTTTGTGTGCTGGTTATGATCAATAATAAAACATGCCAAGTCCTCCCAAATCTGTTCCCCATTTATAAAATTGGCCTGCTTCAAAAGTATATTTTAAGTTTGTGGTAGACATTTTGCCAATCATTGTTTGCAATTCAAGCGTCAGCTGCTTGTGGCGTAAGCACATAGTCTCAGAGATGTTTCAGAAGATAGGAAGACCAGTGTGAGAGCGGAGCGAAATAAATTGGGCTAGCATGTAAATCACATTGGTGAAAGCAAATAATCAGGATGTACTTTAAAGGGTTCGGTTTGGAGTTAGCCGAACTGCATACCTGTCTGCTGAAGTTACAGATGTGGTTTAAAGCAGCTGGAAGCCCATAACTTGGTTAGAGCAGTTCTGTATTTTCAGCAGTTGTTGTAATATTCCTTTTGATAATGAACTTTTGATATAAAAGGGTCCATGAGCTCTGGCTACATTAACTGAAGGCGTGGAGCCATCCAAGCGATTTCCATAAACACTAACGAAAAACCAAAAAGGAGGTTTATTGGTTCAGTATTTGAAACGTGTCTTTGAGTTGCCATGTTAAGAATGGAGCTGAGGATCAAATTTAATGAAGTCCAGTTTACAAAAATTGTAACAAAGGTAGGTACTCCGAGCATCTTTGAGAGTCCTTCACAATACACGTGTGCTCTTTTCCAGTAAGCTAGTGGACCTGCACAAACGTTCGCCTTGTTCTGATTGTCTTCTCCAACAGTGCGAATGCAACCGGTCTGTCTGAACCATCACACAGTGAAGCTGTGAACCAGTTCTGCTCTCAGTTGCCAATGCCAGTAGAGTCATAGAGAATAGAAATCAGCAGAAAGTGTTTCATAGTTGTTAGGGGCTGGAAGGGACCTTACAGATCATGGTGTCCAGCCCCCAAATGCTCGTTGGCTCAGCTGCCTGCAGAATTTCTCTCAAACAAGGATCCTCAGGTTAAGCAACTTCCTTTCCCACTTGTCTTTCTTTTTGGTTCAGCATTCGATAAGAGCCCTGGCCTTAAGAGTACTGCGGGAGATATTAAGGAATCAGCCAGCAAGGTTTAAAAACTACGCCGAACTGACCATCATGAAAACACTGGAAGCACATAAGGATTCCCACAAAGAGGTAAGCCTTCTGCTTCTCTTTGTCCCCCGTCATAAAACAAGCATTTAGTAAAGCCTAATGCCAAGTGATGTGTTCAGGGTTTATGAAGGAAACAAACTGGCCTGTCATGACAATAGAAATACTCCACATTACACCTCTGTGCTGCGGTTCTGTATGCTTGCAATGGAAGAGAAAACTGGCAAGCAGAACTGGACGTGGAGTGCGGTGGTAGGTGTAGCTTCACCCAGGACCAAGTTGCAAGGTGTGATAGGAAATGGCACGTGCTTCATGCTGAGGCTTTCGTGCCTGTCCATGACTGTAAGGACAGGGAAGCTAAAAGCAGGCAACAAATTGGTGAATGAACACCAGAAAATGGACAGCGAGGGAAGGGCAAGGTCAGGAAGTGAACTATTGAGTGCCCTTTCAGTCCTGCCCACTAGATGCCGCATGGAAGCTGCAGCAGCAAGTATCCGTCACGTCCCAGCCGTGTTGTTCAGCACATCGTTATACACCAGCGTGCACCATGCCAGGGCGCACACAGCCATTTGTTTAGGTGCCTGGGGTTTGAGCCTCACTTATTACTCTTTGTTAGCCCTTTCTGTATATGACTGAACAGAAAAAGAAATTGTCCCAGTGAAATCCCTGAAGTGGGAAGCATTTATGTGAGGCTCTAGCTGCCAGGGGCAGATTTTTCCTCCACCGGTCACAATAAGCACCTAGAGCAAATCCCCAAAAATGACTTCCCTGACACGTCTGTGTTTGTGTAAGCTTTGGTTTTCAAACGGAGCTGAACGGGGCCAGAGCTAATTGAGCGCTGAGCTTCAGCACAGCTAGCCCAGAAATCAAGCATGGTAAGATCTGGCCTTTGTAAAAGAAAGGGGAAAAACAGAGCTGTCCTCAGCTACCCATACTTCTCCTTGAGAAAGGTCATCAAAGATCATCAGGCCACGAGAAGGTCATCAAGCAGATCAGGCTACCGCAAGGGATCCGGTAGCTGATGCAGAAGTATTTTGTTGGATGCAGCAGAAAGTTGTGCCACTTGTTTGAAATGATAGTGGGAGACAAGAAAATACCTAAACGTATGACCAACATCTGTAAAGCGAAGCCAGGAGACATGTAGGCTTTTGATAAATCAGCACAACAGCTTTAGGCTTACTCCTCCTCTCTCTGAATTAACGCGTCTCCTCCCTGCTGTCGTTTTTTTGTACCGGGTAATAAGTAGCAATTGTAAATTGATTTCCTGATAAAGCAGCAGGACAAAACATCTTGTTCTAGAGGGAGTGCCTTTATTGGCAGGTTTTTCCTGGTTACATGCTACTCATCTCACCTTGACTCAGTGCCCTTGTATTTATTCCTTCTGAAACTCCTCCAAGAGCTCGCACACAAAGCTGCCATCTCAAGCAGCGCCCTTCTTAAATATTTTTTCCTTTGTCTCTAAAGCCCCCTGGGGCTTGTTCCCCATGTGTCACTGGCAGTCGGCGTCAAAACAGAGGGCGGCATTTACACTTTGACGTTTCACACTTTTAGGTTTTCACCTGCCTCTTGCATGCGCTGGTGACACGGAAAGCTTCTTTGCCTTTCGGGCACAGGTGTTTTGCACACGTTCAAAGTGTACGAGGTCATTTTAGTCAGAAAAGTAAAGGCAGTCCAGGGGTGTTGGGACTGAAGAAGCCAGAATTTTGGTCTTTTCTACAGGAAGAAGAGTACTAGCATAAGTGCTTTCCTGGAAGAAGCTGACCCCTCTGGTTGTGCTTACGTGACTTTGACCAGCATTTTATGGATAGCATCTTTAGTCACAGACTGAGGATGGAGCCTGTAGTTTGCAGACATCTGCAACACAGACCTCTTTGTATATAATCAGGTAACAGGATGCTGCAGGCATGTTTCCATAACGCTTAGGGACAAATAACAGCCGTCTTGCACAGGAGCATTAGGTAATGGCTCTGGGGTTGGAGTGGTTTGTGCAGGGAGAAGGAGCGATGGTCCTGCCCCACCAAGTGCCAGCCCCTCTTACAGGCTGGTTCTTCTGAGCAGATGTGCAAATACAAATGATGTCTTCCTTCTCCTGCTCCCTGTGGAGGGTTTATTAGAGGCTCCGTCACTAGGAGACGTTCGTTTTGCCACTGTCCATTGCTAATCCCCTGGGCCTCTCTGCTGAATGGTCTGAGAACCACAATGTCACTCATCATAGGCGTAGCCACACTTCTCAGCAATTTTCAAGAGCATCAGTATTCATGAAGTCACGATTGCAAGTTCCCACGATGTTTCTGAAACGTATCATGCTCCCATTTTCTGGGTCTTTTCTTGAATCTGGGTAATGGAAAATGCTCTAGGTCATTGGTTTTCAACACTTTTTCATTTGCAGACCCCTAAACATTTTTTGAATGGAGGTGCGGACCCCTTTGACTTGTAGATGTGGGTATTCACATACTTTTGATTGATCATAGTCACCTTTCGTGGACTCTTTAGATGTAGTCTGCTGACCCTCAGGGTCTACGGACCACAGATTGAAAACTGGTCTAGGTATTTCCACCTGCAGACTTGGTTGCTGGATTGGTTAAGTCCATGAAAATGTAATCGTGAGTCCACTTGAGTAGGGCTTCATTGGTCCAACCCTTACCCCTGGGCCAAAGGGCCACAAATTCCCATAGTACCTTGAGGTCTAGGTCATATTCAGTGGGCACGTCTACACGTTCATTAATGCGCTGTAATTACAACGCATTAAGTTTAGTACCTGCCGTTATAGGTACTAACTGAATGTGCCATAATCAGCGCTGCTGCGCATTAGCACAGATGAACCTTTTTTTGTGACGCTACCGTGCCCTAGACTAAATCTACTGCGCATTGGTGCGTTAGCACAGGCTTTGCCCGCCACGCTGATGTGCAGTGGACTGTCTTCTGCGCATTAAGTGTCTCGTATAGATGCGCCCACTGCTGAGTTTTGCAATGCAGGTCTGGTAACAGGGTCTCTACTGCACAGTACTGGCAGCATCATGGTTCGTGCTCGCTGATGCTACATCGCCATAGCGATGAGCTAGCTTGTTGCTATGGCAATGTAGCATTTCATGTAGACACGCCCAGTAAAGCATCACCGGCTACACATGCTCCGGCACTAGAGCATAGCAAACGAATTAACTCTGCCATAAGATAGTCCTGTTGGGGACAGTATTATTTTATGATGGCGTAATTCCAGGTGATGAAACGCACATGTAGATGGTGACCGTAGCCACAGTCAGCAAGGGGCCAGACTCGTGTCTGACGCTCATGCCCCTGTCAGCCCCTCTGTCACCCAATGCCATCACCCGGAGCCCAGGGCTGACCCTTGCCAGCCTGGGGCTGCTCTGGCCTGGTGCAAATTGCTGCTGTCCCGGGCGGACATGTAGATGCTGCACCCGGGAACAGTTACTCTGGCTCAAATTGCTCTGGAGTATATTGCGTCACTTTAATTGCACACGTAGAAGCACCCAAGGTGAAGCTTTCAAAATGACAGCATGGTTGTACTTTAGGCACCCTTATTTCTGCTCCCTGTGCATGCCAAGTAGTAAAAGCCAGCTTTAGATTTGCCCATGTTTATCCGGGCAGAAGATTAAAGACGCTAGGTTTGATTATGGTTTCTTGCTTTAGCTTATTTTTCTACCAGTGCCCGACCATTGACTCGCATGCAGTCAATGTTGTTGTACGTCAGTGCAAAATTAGAAGTGGACTCATTGTTACTTTAATTATAGCAAATTATTAAGCGTTTGACATGTCAGTGCTTTTAATTTAAGTTACCCTTTAGTGCTCAGAGAAGTATGATGTTGGCAGTATTATTGCTTGGTGATTTTTATCACTTTTTTGCTTGGAGTTAATTGGGGGAAAAAAAATCTTTCTGTTCCCAATTAGTTAATATTAACCCATTTGTTCCAGTAAATTTACTCACCCATAACTAAGTCAAGAGAAATGTTGTTGTCTGCCATAACTGATACCACTGATGTGACTTTGCTTTGGCCTTTGTTTCCTACAAGTAAAGGAAACCCGTGTATATTTGCCTGTACATTAAAACAGAAATCCCTGGTTTTCTTGGGAAATATATTACAGAACATCTTTTTCAGTGTCACACTCGGGAAGGGATCTCTGCCGAACCGATTCTGCAGACCAGCGCAGCTGATGAGTCTGTTCCCTAGAAGACGGCTCTAAAATTGTGTGTCATTTAAAATATTAATCCAGCTTTGTTCCTGTATCATACCGAGACTCTTTCAGCAAATGCGTCATCCTGTGGCAGCACTTCAAAACTCATGATGGTGACCAGGGTGTATTTTAAATGACCGAACAGTGTAGCTGTGGCACGTTCAGACAGGGGCCTGGTACACAGCCGCTAAAAGCCAACTGCCCACAATTGCATTGCAGTCTGCATCTGTTCCCATAAAATGCAGATTGTTAAAGGAGAACGGGACTGTTAGGACAGATTAAGGTATATCGCACATCAAACCTTTACATTCCCTCTGCTTTTCTAACGCATGAAACAGCCTCCCTCTTTCCATTGCTTAAGTAGCGTAGTTCTCCTTCAAATCCCCATTAAAGCTCACATTGTTTCCTTACCATCGCCCTTTCTGGGCTGTTTTTGTGCCCTTGCACCTAATTCTTAATTGCTTGTATTGCTCCCAAGTGAGACTGTAAACCCTGCAGGGTTTTTCAACCCCTGCAAGCTTTTCATCCCCTCCAGGTTGGATTACTGACATTCGCTCTACCCGGGGCTTAAAGCAGCCGCCCCGTCTACTCGGTGAACTCCACTGGCGCCCTGCTTGTTTCATAATAAAATTAAAATTAGTCTTAATTTCCAAAACCCTTTGTGGTTTGGGTCCTGGCCGGTGTACTCTTTGCACCCTACAGGAAAACTACCCTAGGAGGAACAGTGCCACTGGCTGGACTCTCAGGCCAGAGCTTGCCATCTAGCAAGAAGTCTTGTATAAGTGCAGAGATCCCACTTTGCTCAAGGGCCCCCCAGCACTCATTGCGCTGGTGACTTTGGTGGGATCTGGAACATGGGTTTTGCCTTACAGGAAACCTCAAATACGTCATCTTTCAGTTTTTCACAATGCAGTTTTCTGTATAACACTCGCAGCTTGGATCACTACGCTGCATCCAGAGCTTTTAGAGAACTGCCGGGTATCAAGCCAGAGCAGATTAGCCCAGGCTAGCTGCTTGTTGCAGCACCGAGGTAGGGTAACGTTGATGGGTGCAGCCCAGGACATCGCGGGATGTCACAGCACAGCAGGACAGGCTGACAAAGCAGTTTTCGGGCTGCCTGCCTAGTTGTCCTGGGCTGGTTCTCTCTCAACCAAACAAAAAAAAAAAAAATTCTGATTGCTTTTAATATGCATTACACCCAGGCTGAAGGGTAGAGGTTGTTATGGTCCAAGTAGTTACCAGTCATTTCCCGTAAACTTATCGATGGCAGCAGTGCACATGAGCGTTATAAGAGCATTCCAGCTTCAGCAGACGTGTAGGCAGCAGTTTCCACCTGCATCTTGCTGCCATCAGGAGGCATTGCTGGCGTCTGCTCCGAGGGTCGAGCAGGCCTGTTGCTTTCAAAGCTGCCTCATTTCATGGTGTATCAGTCAAGGGTTGAAGACCAATTTCTACTCTTAAAATCCAACCTTGACTTACGCACCTTGTCCCTAGTGAGCGGCATGGTCCAGGCAGCGCTGCTTGCAGAGGATGGGGGCACGCCAGCTGAGCGCCAAGCCCAGCCCCGCCAGCTCGCAGGGACTGTGAAATATGGTATTCCTTAAGTGTATACAGCTGAGTCTGTCAGATGTAGACTGGGGGGGGGCTCTATTTGCTCCTGCTGCTCTCCCCAAGGTAGTGGGGTTGTAACCATCACCCACCCTTGGGAGACCGCACTAGAGGAGAATAGCTGTGACTCGCCGTCAGAGCTGCATCCAAAGTCTGCCAGCAGAGACACTTGGGTTACATCAGCACAAGTCAGGCTGCATTTAGTTGTTCGAACAAGGCAAATATTTGAAAAAGGAGAAAAACCTGCTTCTCTAAAGTGCAGTGTTCCCTCCAGATCCACATTCCTGGGCCCCTTGTCCTTTGTCAGATGTCATTTAATTAGCCAACTCATAACATGATTAGCTCGTGGTTACCAAGAGGTAAAACCATTCGGCCCGCGTTGCACGCGGCTCTTCCATAAATGCTAAGACCTCGCAAGTGCCAAAGCATGGGGACCTCTCCAGTCTGGTGTGATCTTGCATTAGGGATCTCACAGAGCTGTCCAAGTCTTCTTGTGTACATCTTATTGACCACACTCCTTAACTACTATCATTTTTTTGAAGTCTCATGTTTTAAGACTGGCCTGTTGCTGCTTCTCATTTTACCTGACCTTCTGCTCCCTCTAGCAGAGTCTGATAAGGCCATTCCTTTAATATCCCAGGGTCTGGACCCATAGACCATACTTGCCAACAAAGAAGCAGGAGTTGTTGCTGGATGTTGTATGCTCATGCCAGCCATCCTCTTTAAAGGTGGGTGAACAAAGATAAAGATACAGGCACCATTTTTGTCATATCTTTATCTTTGTGCGCTTTGGCATTTTTGTCGATTCAGGAGCTCTTGGCCGTCACCGACGGCCAAGGGATCACTGTGTGGACGTGGCTCTCGTCGATCCCTGTGGGTTCACTCAACTGCTCAGGAGAAAGCCCTGCATGAAAGGGATCTTGTTTTGTTGATAGCATGTGTTATATATGGTCTGCGAGGTGCATGAGGCTGTGTCCCACTGCAAAACGTCGTCACCAGCTCGAGTATAATTTTAGTCTCTTCTTGCCATTGGACCTCGGAGTCAATATCCATCCACAAGGAAACTTTCTCTCATGTAGTAACTCTGCTGGGGTGTGCCACCATGGGTGAATTGGATGTTAGGGTCCATTTCCCTACCTTGGGTGTCCACTAGGTCCGTCCAAATGCCTAATCCCATGGGGGTTCCCCACACATATCCAGATGTAGACTTGGCCCAGCGGGTGAAAGACGGCACATAAAATTAACCAAGGCTGAGCTTGTTGAAATGAGTTAGAGTTTGGACAGTGCAGGGAAGGCTGGAGGGAATCCGGGACCAGTGACTTCTCTTGGTCACCTGAGATGCAACGTGGTAACGTTTTGACTTCAGACACCACGTAGGTGTAATGAGAGAGGAGTGTCTTGGTAAATCAGACTTGGCTGGCAGAAACTGTAAGGCACCCTATTCCCTGCAGCAGCTTTTCAGTTGAACTAGTGTGCATGCACGTGTAGTAGGGGAGCAAAGGAGCGACACGTTTGCAAAGCCTCCAAGTTAGGGAAGCCCGTAAGTGCAGATTTGGACCCCAGTGACATCAAGGAGACCTTAGCAAATGATTCAAGTTGAACATACGGTTCATGCATGGTTTGCAGAAACAAAACGGAAATGTAGATATTGTTTGCTTGATGTCATCTCACAAGACCTGGAATCTCATTTAAAGCCCAGCTTTCCCAGATCGGGGAGCCAGGCAAGGCTGAGTGGCTGCTGTCTGGGTTCATAAAATGCCTTAAGTAGTTTGTCCTTCCTTGGGGTAAATAAGTTCATGAAGAAATGACCCAAGAGAAATAACCAGCTGCTGTGCAAATATATTAGACCAGCTACCCGGAGACTGATGGACAATTTCTGTTTGTAAAAATTGGAGGCCTAAGTACAATAAAACTCGTTTCTATACCAACTAATTTGGCACTTCCTAGTATCGTAAATCCTGCTCTCCCACAGTTCTAGTCAACGTGAATAATTACCGACCTATAAAATATCAGAATAAAAAAGGTTAGAATGATATGAATGCCAAAGAAAATCAAGCCACGTCATGATAAGTTTCCCACAACTCCAAAGTACCAGAATTGGGTTTTTTTTCTAAATGGTAACCAAAAAGAAGTGGTCGCCGTTAGAAATTTCCAGAAGTTTTAACCCAAAGATGCTTCTTTCTCAAATTATAGTGCCAAAACAGATGCATCCTGTGTAGCCATTTGTACCTGTTGTTCATTTTGTGGAGGATAGCACTGACTATATTGCAGTAGTAGTCTTTTACAGAAGTTTTTTCTAACTCATGAAATGGTTCCTAAAACTGCAATTTTGTATGGCTATAAAGGTTATATATACAAGACTTGCAGGAAAAGGGCCTGGGTACGTTTAGTTCACTTTGGTTCAGTTGTTAGTGTATTAGTTGTTGACTCATGGGAATTTATACACGTGCTCCTGGAGTGGGAGGGGGGCACTTTAATTAGAGCGGCTCCGAGAGCTGCTCTAATTAATGCATCCGGAGCATCGTGTGTGCATCCAAATGGCAGCGGGGGCACTTGATCTATTGCTTTATCTTTATCGTCAAACGAGCGTTAGATAAAGCGTCCCTGCTGCCATTTGGACGCACGGGGATGCTGATACACAAGACACGGGAGGCTGCCGGAGCGCGGTAATGGCCACACTCTTGTGGACTCGATTAATCGAGTCTGCTCTGACGCGCTGGAATTGCACACGTCGGACCATCCTCCCCGCTCGTGTATAGGCACCCAATGAGGCTAGAGCCTGTCTGTGGGCGTATACTAAAATCCTGTCATTTTTCTAGTAAGGAATACACCAAGCTAGTCCAATTCTCTGCTGTTTGCCCAATGTATCACTTGCTCTTTGTGTTCGTTCGTTTATGAATGAAGCATTCAGACTCCTCACAAAGCAAGACCTTGAATGGAGAGGTTCCAGCTCATTATAGGTTTTTTTTTTAATATCAAATTTACTTGCCTATGGATGGTGTTGAGTTAACGATCAGATATACCTGAGCCTTCTCCTGAGTCTTTTGCATTGGCTACAGTGAGCTTGATTCTGCTGCAGGGAAAGAAGACATCAAAAGCCGCAGTGTCAAAAAAAGGAGAGAAAATGAATTTCTTATAAAGGAAACCTCTCAAAGATTTCATAGATTTCATAGACGTTAGGGCTGGAAGGGACCTTGCGAGATCATCGGGTCCAGCCCCCTGCCCAAGGGGCAGGAGGTCAGATCACCCCAGGGAGATAAGCACCCAAGTGTTTCTTAAAGGTATCCAGAGATATTTTATGAGCTTCTGGTTTCATTTACATCAGTTCAGTTCCTTGGTACCAATGCCCTTGATTTCCCTTGTAATAAATATTGCTATTTCTCCCTTCCTTTCTTGGCTTCCAAAAGCATACAGCATCCCCCTCTGCTAGTGCACGAAATCTTGGCTTCACACATTTTGTGTGTAAAACTGGGGAGGCAAGGATCTCTTGGGGTAGTATCTCTTGTTGGATCAACTGCATGGTTGGGATAGATAATTTCTGCATCATCACAGCTACTGAAATTGTCCCATCCTTGGCTGCCTTGTTGGAGACCGCAAACAACCACCCAGTTTTGGGCCAGGTTTTCGGGACTGATGCCCATGTCTGGGAATGGCTTAGGTCCACCCCTGTCTCAAGGAGACATCTAGGCAGCTGTCAAGAACAGTGAGCAGGATCAGCCATTGTACCAAACCACCAAGAAAAGTTGGTGGATTCTTTATTTCTTTCTGTCTTCAAGTCAAGACTCGGAGGCCTTTGGCCAAATGCAAGTTTTTGGGCCCAGCACAAGGATAACTGGATGGAAGATGGGAAAGAGGACGGTCCAGGGCTCAGCGTGTTAGCTCAGGACCCAGGAAACCAAGATTGCATTGTGACAGCATGCCACAAATTTACAGTCTAACCCCAAGCAGAAAAATGGAAGCAGTGGCGTTGCCATGCCTCCCAGGGGTATCGTGAGGATAAGTACATAAATTGCTGTGAGTCATTCAGACAGCATGATGAGAAGGGACATCTGAATGTTACCTAGGTTGACTGGGTGGAAATATATGGTCTACGTCGTGTAGGAGGTCAAGTGAGATGTTCAAGGCATGAATCAATGGAGTTGATTTTTGTCGCCCGTGGCCTATTTGTGATAGAAAGCTAGCGAAGGCAAATGTGACCAGTTCCCTGAGCTACACGTGCTCAGAAATGCCCTTCTCGTGACAGAGTTGAGTTATGGAGCAGCGTCAGCCAGTCCCCATGCCAGCCTTCATGGTCCACAAATGTGTGCAAAGCATGAACCTATCAGTATTTTCCTTTTTTTTTTCTTTCCAGGTCGTTCGAGCTGCAGAGGAAGCCGCCTCCACCCTGGCCAGTTCCATCCACCCGGAGCAGTGCATCAAAGTGCTGTGTCCCATCATTCAAACTGCCGACTACCCGATTAATTTAGCTGCCATCAAAATGCAGACGAAAGTCATTGAGAGGATCTCGAAGGAATCCTTACATCAGCTCCTTCCTGATATCATTCCGGGATTGTTACAGGTACAGACCAGAGACACCAGGCACTGCCGTCTCAAGGGCAATGGGTACAGTGATAGCTGGGCAGGAGCCCACAGGATGCCAGTCGGACAGCTCTAGCCTATCTCCATCCTCTCTATATGACCCTTCAGGTTCAGAGAGGTGAGCTTTCATAGCCAACTTCGTCAGATGCTATGAATGCAGAGAGCAGGAGTACTAAATAGAAGGACAACGGTCATTTAAATACAAAGGACAGGAAAAGAAGGGTGCACCCTTGGGTTGACTGCTTTGTCGACCCCCTTTGATCTCTTCAACTCGCTTCGCCCTTCTCAGCAGTGGTTTCTGTTTAGTGCCCCTGAAATCTGCCAGTCCACTTGTAGCACCTGACACAGCCTACCAAAGCTCACGTCTCTCTGAACAAGTTAGTCTAAAGGTACCGCCCTGCCCTGCCGTCTTCCTAACCACAAGCTAACATGGAGAGCCACCTGTTTTTTACCTCTGACGTTTTCTTAGCCCATTCATCTAGGGAAGAGGAAATCAAAATCCCGGGTTTGAGTTTTACAGGTGGAAACGGACTTCTAGAGCAGTCAATAGCGGGCATCGGTAGACCTACCTGAAGGCAGGTTTAGCCAGCATGTTGCACAGGCTGTATAGAGGAAAGAGAATCCGTTGTTTATTATTCTCCTAAAATCTTTGAATGTCAATTTTTGTGTGCCTGGCTTGGCACGATGGCTAAAGATATACATCATCCTGCCTTGGAAATCTATGCTGACTATGTAAGTCCATTTCGGATATTGATAAAGAACCCTCTGGGATCCTTCTGGGAGAAAGACGACCTGTCGACCGGAGATGGTTGTTGCCTGTCATTCTTTAGATAAGTGATCCCAGTGCCTTAAAGTCAGTGCAGAGTATTAGTAATCATATAATGCAGTCAAATGCATTTGAAGAGCTCAGCAGCAAGGAGCATGGTTCCTTCCCAGCCAAAAAAGCAAAATTTGGGAGTTACCAGATACAGATCTTTTGGAACAGGGTTATCCCTCAAAGGCAGAGCCCTCTGCTAGAGGCTCGAGGTTAGTGCTGCGGTGTTATACGAGGAGGTTCGCAGGCAAGTGAACTCCAGGTGGTTTGGTCACAACTCCGGTGCTGCCCATGCTACCGAGGCAGCTCTGGCCCTCTGCAGGGGTTGGGCCCCTTCTGGTAGGGGCCAGTGGTCTGCCCTGAGCCACTCCACAGCACCCCTCTGGGCAATGCCACTAGTGATGGGCAAGGTCCTTTGAGTAGATGTGATACCTTTTATTAGACCCACCAAGCAGTTGGAAAAAAGTTCTTTTCCAGTTTTTGAGTGCATTCGCCCTTCTTCAGGCACAGGGAGTCTCTAGACTGAAGAAGGGTGATTGCACCCGAAAGCTTGCAAAGAAGTTTTTCCAACTACCTAGTTGGTCTAATAAACAATATTGCATCTACCCAAAGAGACTCAGTTGGTCTAATAAGCGATATTGCATCTACCCAAAGAACCTCGCCTGCCTGTGTCCTTAGACCAACACGACTACAACCAGACACCCAGCACTAGTGATGGGGAGTCTTCAGGCACTTCCGCTGTCCTCCAGCCTCCAATTTTAGAAAAGTTTGGCTTGGGTAGTCATACCATGGCAGCTGCACCAGGCTGTATGTGCAGCTGAGATGGGCAAAAAAGCGCTCTTGTGGCACAGCCTGTACCACTTTCCTGGCATTGCCAAGGTTCGTTAGCACCAGTCGAGCGGGAGCAGGATTATGCTTTTATGACCAGAAGCTAGTAGCTCTCTCCCTTGAAGGAAGCCGAGCTGTAATTCCCTGGAGGAGCCCTGGACTGGGTTGCCTGTATAAATACTGGCCTGGCAGCTGCTGAAATGCCAGCGGGGAACTCGGAAAGCCTCGAGCAGCCGTATCAAAGGACTGTGTCCTCCCCAAAGATCCTATCAGCCTCTCTCTCAGCAGAGGTCACCCCGAACCCGGAGGAGTAGCGTGCAGCACGCCAAAGTGGCTGTCTGGGCTGCTTGTCGATAAATGATGGCATGGGTGCCGAACTGAAACAGTGGCTTGAGCTGACCTAAAGTCTGGTCTGAGGTCTCTCCTGGCGTGGCGGGGATGCGAGGTGCCAGCCCCACGGTAATCTGCTTTCCTAAAATAGTGTCTGCTGCACCTTGCACCTTCTGTTGTAGGTATTGAGTAGTATAACGCAGGTCATTTCAACCTGGCAGAGCAGCATCACACACAGCCGAACGGTGTTTCCTTTTCTGATTTCAAAATAACCATCACGTGCAGAAACTCCTCCTGTTGAGAGACCTCGCAATCCTCCATTGCAATAACAGCACGTGGCACTTCTGCAGTGCCTAAGTGCCATGGTGAGGAGCCTAGTTCAAGGGCCCTGACATTCGGCACCAGGCTGCCATCTGATTCTGCTGGCACGAGGCAGGCTCAGTAGCCCCACGCAAGGGAAGTGTTCGCTGGCCCGTTATGAAACGTACTTGGAAAGTTGCCGGAAAGCAGCTGTTTGATATATGTATCCTTTCTTTTCTCCCCCTCTAGGGTTACGATAACACGGAGAGCAGCGTTCGTAAAGCAAGCGTGTTCTGCCTAGTGGCGATTTACTCGGTGATCGGAGAAGAGCTGAAACCCCACCTCGCCCAGCTCACAGGAAGCAAGGTACACGCGCAGCGCGCAGACCCGTTACGCGTTCTCACCAAGGGTAGCTGAGCGGTACGCGCGCCCAGTCACTTAGCCTAGTCTTCACTGCACTGCTAGCGCCAGGGACCCAAATTCCAGTGCCCGTCGTTTAAAAACCATAATGCTGTTTTCTGAAACTGGATGGCATTAGATGAACTGTCCTGAGGAACCTGAGAGAGGTGCCTGAAAACTTGTCTGACGCCTCTCCCAAGCATGCAGTTGGTCCAATAAAAGATACCACACACAACCATCACCTCTCAGACGTTCCTGGACCGCTGCTGCTACAACACTTCAACCCCCTAATATTAGGTTAGGAAGAGATGTTGTATTTATCCCTGGATAAATTGCATCTGCATTTTGTCCTGAAAGAAAAATATTCCGGGATTGTCGTGTGTACACACCGCCTTACTATTCAGGGTTCAGTGTGTGACTGAATATTGTGCTGCTGTTCTGCCAGTGATTCAATGCTGCAGTCCTGGGATAACTGTTCAGACATACTTTTGCAATATCCCAGGTTGAACTACTAGTTATTGGTACCTGGCATGCTTTTTTTTTAGGATTTATCCCAGGAGAACACCTGTGCAATTGCATTTTGTCCTGGGATAAAATGGTTTATCCTGAGATGTCTGTTTGCAGACTTAGATTAACTGACTTCTCAAGTTATCTAAACAGCCCAGGTAATGTCACTGCATCACAGAGCCACAAACCTGAGGTTTCTCCAAACTTTTAAAACAGATTCAGTATTGCTGCTTCTGAAATGGCTCTGTGCATGTTGTTAGCTCTTGGGTTCAAGACACAATCCTGCTCTTTGGAAGCGGAGTAGATTTTCATAGCTAGGAAGCCTGGCCTATGTCTAGGTGTGCACTGAGAGCCAGAAAACTTGCGTTCGGTTCCTGGTTAACTAAGTTATTTTGTCTTCAAACAAGTTACTTGTTTCTCAGTTCCCCTCCCTATAAAAATGGGAAAATCTCGAACCAGTTTAGCTCGACATCCTGCAAAGACACAGCACGCTTTATAATCCATGAGTGGAAAGTGCTGCAGTCATTTTATTATGAACCTGGGTTGTGAAAAGATTGACTCACGGGCTTCATTTAAAGCTCGCACAGCAGCCTGCTGAACTCCATGGGCCGACCTGTGTGTTCAAAGCTTCGCACGTGGATGCGTCTGTGTAGGGTCTGGGGCTAAACTGGTCAGATGTCTGGATACTACTAATCCAGGCAAATGAAACAAGCAGCCACTAATGCCATGATTTCACTAGCTCTTAAGAATTTTGATGAGATTTTCATTTGTTTTAAAATCACAAGAATTTGAATTAGTACTGACCTCGGTCACGGGCTGGCTCATGGCTTCCCGGACTGCAGAGACTTCAGAGGTTTTCCTAACCGAGGCCACAGCCTGAGGCCAGGGAGCAGATCCCCATCTCTCTGCACGGTCCCTGGGCTCCTGCCTGCATAGATCAGACTGCAGGGTCGATGTTGTGCCCGGGAACATGCAAAAAATGCAACCTGAATTAATTTGAAAATCCAGAGATGAAACGCCCCTGTTCCCCTCTCTTAAATGGGAGTTTTGTCCTTCCCCTCCATGGAAACCGGCTTTCCCCCCAGATGTTTTTTCTGCTCATCAGCATTCTCAGCTATTATTTTGATAATAGCATTTCTGGTTATGCCAATCAGTGGATTTTCACTCGAATTACAAAGAACCCCGAATGGGCTCCTTGCTCCCCCACAAAGCACAGTGTAGGGGGCTGAATTTAGGGATCTCGCACCCATTGCCTCTAAACCTTGTGCACTCTTCCATTGCCAGCATGTTTGATCTCCAGATAACCCCTTTCACCTTCCCTTTCAGATGAAGCTACTAAACTTGTACATAAAGAGGGCCCAGACCACCAATAGCAACAGCAGCTCATCGTCAGATGTTTCAACGCACAGTTAATGGAGATATCTGGACATATGTGTAGACTTAGAAGCAATCAGCGGTGCCTCACAGAGACCTTTCTGCTCCCCTCACTTCATTGGCACACTCCATCGGCTGACGGGGGCCGTGCAGATATTTATTGCAATCGGTATTTTAGTCCTTTAAAGCTTTTATGTAGAATCTTATTCGTATTGAATGTAAAGGAAGCAAGGCCTGTGTTGCAGTCTTCATCTAAAGAAACGAAACAACCGAAAGCCATACTTAAACATATTTGTACAGCCTGCTGAAACCTTTGAGATATGTTTAAGTGAATAGTGTTTCCAAACAGAGCCCACATAATGTGTAGGTGCTGAAAAGTTGAACGAATCCTTGTTTGTTCTGTTTTAGTTTGATACCAAGTTTGGGGTTTTAATGTGCTCCTTTCCTGCTGTGGGAACGACCCTTTCCTTCTGGACGTAACCGTTTGGGACGGCTGTGCCACCTCCCGCACGTTCTGTGATGGGTTCCCGTTTTTATACTCCCTTCCTTGACACGCAAGAGCTGGACCGTGCCGTCTTTGCAGATACCACTGTGGTTCCAGCTGTCAGTGCTTTAATAGCGAGAGATCCCTCGTGAGTAGCAATGGGGGGAAAAAAAGGAGGTTCTTTTTAAACATCCAAGTTTTATATAGTATGTGCCAGATTTCCACAGGGGCTGAGAAGAACTGATTTCTTCGGAGCTTTTCTCCACCCACCATATCATCAAGCAGAGAGCAGCTTGGCTCTTGCTACCTTAATTAATGGTGTTTACATGATCCCTGCCTTCAAGCTTCTTCACCTCAAGGGGCAAGGAAGGGTTGTTTTAAGTCCTAACAAGAAGCCTGAGGTAGAGCTCTGGGACTGGAGCCTAAAGTCCACATGCCACTCCTGCCGCAGTCCCATTGACACGATGGGCCTCGGACTGAGATTTGGGAGCGTTCGCCCAAGGAAGTGGGGTGGGTTTGTTGTCAGGACTGGGCAGTGCCATCTCAGTTGTGTCTGCCCAAGAGACTGGCTGAGAAATCCTTATTTTGGTTGCAGCCTGTTTTCTGGAAGAACCAAGTGGCACATCCAGGGCTCAGATAAGTCGTAGCCCCGATGATCCCCGTTGCCTCTCCCCCACAGGACGTCCAGGCATCCCCTTCACCTCCAGAAGTGCATTGGGAAGTCTTAACGGGGCAAAGTCATCCTATAAATCTAGACCTCCAGGTGCAGGGCTTGGCCCCAGCGTTTAAAAGGACGATGCCTCCATCTCCTTCCATACCCGTCATCTTGTGCCCCCAAAGCCCCAGTCCATGCTGGTTAAGGGCGTCACAGGGTTAGCAAGGGGGAAAGTCAGAGCCCGACCAGCAGCAGCGCTGTACGCTCTCGGGATGGTCTTAATGTAGGCACACCCTTACTGTCTGCAGGCGGATGGGGACATAGAGGGACTTCTCCCACCCTAGGCTCTTCACTTTCCCCACCCCGGTCCAGGATAGGGTTCGTGTAGACACACGCTGTTCCCCAGAGAGGAAGTCTAATGGCACGTTGGATCAGTCCGACTTCTGCCTCCTTCCGTCATCCCGATGGAAGACCTCGGCCTGTGAGCGCTAATGGCGTCATGGTAGGCGTCATGGCCATCGGTAGGCGTCATGGCCTCTCATGACCTTGTGAAATTGGGCCCCAAAGCGGCAGGATTTTTCAGCCTCTTTTGCCCCCTGCCTGATGGAGTGGGAGGGCTGATCTGGCTCCAAGTTTATCAAGATGGGCTCAGTCATTCACTGGCTGCAGAACCGGTCCCCTTTCTGGCTGCTTTTCCCTACATACAGCCACGTCGCAAGAGGTGTGCGTTCACGGGCGTTTCCCCAAAGACTTGCTGCAACTCGTGAAGACATCCCCCATTAGGGATGCTGTTCTAACCCAGAGCGGCCAGTAAAATCCAGTCTCTTCCCCTCGCAGGGACCAGTCCCGTTCACTTGCTTTCAGGACACTCGCTGCAGTTGTTCTTTTGTTTTCTCTTTTTAATGTTTTTTTGTGCTGATTTGAATCATTTTAGTTGGATGCGAATTTATTTTCCCTTTTGAGGAAATATTCAGCAAGCCTGCTGGCAGCCCGCGGCTGCGCTGTTTAATTCTTTTAGCGTATTTTGTTTTAAACGGATTTCCTCGTGGTTCCTATTTTAAGAGTCTCGTGTCCCATCTCAGCTCGGCATCTTCAAAGGCTGAAGATGGTGGCGTTGACCGCATTACGTGCGTAGTCCTTTCCGGCTGCATGACAAATCGCGTTCAGCGGCTGTTTTGCTTCTTTTTCTTTTTTTTCACTGATGGCTTGTCTGAATGGCACACGACAGCAGATCTTTGAGAATCGAATCCCTTCTGAAACCGTTTTATATGTTTTATAAAATCCTGTTAGGATGCACTGTGAGTGAATGCACTGTAACCTCCCCGATCTGACCTAGCGCGGATGCTGACACTACAGCTCGTCTCTGAGAAATACGTGCGAAACATGCTGCTGTTGCTGCTGCTTCGGGACTTCAGTGCCGAGCATCTATTTCCAGCCGTGATTGGCATAGTTGGGGCTGCAAATCCTAGAACCAGGCCTTCCTTTCTTGATCGGATTCTGTTTTGTTCGTCAACGGATGCTCATTAATGTGCTCATTAAGTCAATCAAGGACTGCCCATCCTTTGAGTACTATAGGAGTATGTCCCACCTGTATACAGTAGGAGGCATTCTGCTTAGATATTTATAAACCGTTTGCGTATAATGTACATAGTAAGGTTGGTTTCCCTCCTGTTTCGTATTTTGGCTCTGACCTGATTTTTTCCTTTGAAGTACTCAAAGGGCTAGTTCTCCATGTCACCTCTCCAATCTCCAGCCTTCTGATTTCCAAAAGCCGTACAATCATTTCCCACCCCCTCGCCCCTTCCTCTCCTCTATTTAGCAGGCATGAAGGTGTCTCTGGCTACACACCCGACCAGGGCCGTGAGTGCTCGTGGAGAAGGATCTGCATGTTGCCCGCGCGGCGCCCCGAGGGCGGCGCGCCCCTTCACACCCTCCCAGCAGTAAGCACCTACTGCCGCTGCCTTTCTCTCGCTGCCCGTGCCGCGGGGCTTCGGTTTTTCGTATCTCTGAACAGACACCTCTTTTCTTTGCCCGCCATGCTTCAGAAAGTCTGACTCAGAGCCCCTCTGACCGGACCCGCACCCCCTGGCTGTGCCGTTGCCTCTACCTCGGCCAAGGATCTCCATTCTGTCATTGGCTGCACCAGTGCTCCTTGGGCATGGGCAAATAAATGGATCCACCCCCCTCACAGTTTGAAGTACTGTAGTTCCCTCCTGTAGTGCAGAATTATTGAGGCATGTGGCTTTTTTAAGGTACACTATGTGTGCTTGCCTGGATTACAATACAATACAAGACTGTCTTTTCTATTGCTTATTACTAGCTTACCAATAACCTGTATAAGTAATGTAACTTGCATCTTTGTCATCGAAATCTTTTTCTCCCCACCCCTTTATTTATCAAGCATACTATTGCATCTTAAGGGACAGAACATAAAACTTTGTAGAATACAGCAGGACTTTGCTAACAATAATGTTTTCAATGGGAAGTCCAAACTGCTCTGAAAATGGCCAGCCAAGACCTGGTTTTGTTGGCACAGTGTTCATTGCGCATGTATTTTTTTTTTCCTTTTTCTTTTTTTTTTTTGGCTTTTGTCATGTTACATCCATATCTGTATTTATATCTTATTTGTTTCACTTTTGAGTGTATCATGGCAAATGTACAGATGGTTTTTTTGTTAACATTTACGTGATAGAATTTGCTAAAAAAAAAAAAAAAAAAAAATTAAAACCTTTTGAGTTTGCCCTAGAATCAGCGAACCTTTGGTTTGATTTTTCTCGTGGAGACGTTCGCGGGTTGTTGGCTAATTTACGCGTCGGAGGGACAGATCTGATGCGTGTGTCCTTTTTTGAAGATAATGTGCGTTGAGATCACGTATAGCCACCGTTCTGGGGATTTTACAAGTGCTAATACCAGGCTCCTGCCTCATATGTCTTGAAGGGCTCGGGCCCTAATTCGGGCAAGTACTCAAGCGCAGGCTCGTCACATTGAAGACGTATGGGATAGATGCCTGCACTGAAGAGCGAAGCCCTTAGTTGGGCGCTTTATAGATTTGGGGCCTAGCTTCAGACCGTAGCCCCTAAGCAAAGGGCAGTAACTAAGCCGCACTGCCCTGGATGTAGCCCCAGGAGAGGCCGACTTGGAGCTGGCCCATCGAGGCACAGTCTCTTACGGCTGGTCTGTGCCAGGAGTGAACTGGTAGTCTGTCCCCGTCTCGCCTTCCTGCGTGAGGCCCAGATATTCTGGCCAATGAGTAGGAAGCTGGAATTTAGGCTTGGTCCTTTCCCTTCCGCTCCTCATCCTTCTGCAAGCTTGCAAGTAGCCTTGCTTACCAAGCCCAAAAGTTGAGTGGCCCCTGGAGGAGCCTGGAGGGGCCCACTGGAGGCAGTCCTCACTCCCTCCAGTGGGTGTCCAGTCTAATTCATGAGATTCAAGGATATTAATATACTCCCTTGGGACATTTCATTTGCCTTCTGGGGGTTTGACCCCTTGAGCATCTCATTGCTCAACTCTTCCCCACGGCCATGAGGACTAATGCTTACTTGTTCTTTTGAAACGAAGGCTGGGAATCCAACGCCTCCAGGGTGTAAAGAAAAATGCAAAGCATTGCAAGGCTTGGTGATAAAAATCAGATGGGAAATGGCTTTTCAAAATATTGCGGTAGTAGAACACACAACCTTTTTAAGGAAAGGGCGTAATCCAGCGTACGTGAAGGAGAAGACAGTCCAGTGTGACCATTTCTGAAGAACAGCACAAGGGCACAGACGCACACAACCATTGAACCGTTCCAAAATATCACGGATTCACAAGCGTCACGGAACAAAGCATGGATGCAGTCACTCTTTCAAATACTTCCCCCTCCACAAATCTGCGCACTGTGAGGCACGCCAGGTTGGGTGCTCGCTCCCGTCCCCCAGGTTGGAGCCACAGCACCTCATACAAGTATGAACAGGTTCTCAAGCATGGACATTTGGGAACAGTTCAGTTGTTATGCGTGTCCCTGCCTCTTGGAGGGGGAATAGGAGAGCAGATGCCGGTGAACTGAGACCTCCGTAGCACTGCAGCAACGTTCCTGTGTCCAACCAGCCTGTTTCTGGAGCACTTTTGCCTCGTTTATAGCACTCCAGGTAGCGCGTACATTGGGACGTGCAATTTTTGCAGCAGTACAAGGGCATATATTGGGCTAATGTAACATCTGAACACAGGCTATATTTCCTTCCATCAGTGGTAATTGCCACGAGGAAAAATAAATGGTTCATTTTAATGCCTGATTTTTATCTTCACACTATGCCTTTAACAAACATAGGCAATCATGTGCCAGCTATTTTGGGGAGAGAAAGACATTCAGATTTTCAGACATTGGTTCTTGAGAAGTTGGATGAGCATGAGGGAAGGTGGCAGCGAGGTATGACGTTCCCCAAAAGGTCTGTCTGCAAGGTCTGTGCATCGCTTAAATTTCATAGATTTCATAGACATTAGGGCTGGAAGGGACCTCAGAAGATCATCGAGTCCAGCCCCCCGCCCAAAGGGCAGGACGTCAGCTGGGGTCATAGGATCCCAGCAAGATAAGCATCCAGTTTCATCTTGAAGGTGTTCAATGAAGGCGCTTGAACAACCTCCGGCGGCAGGCTGTTCCAGACCTTGGGGGCTCGGACAGTAAAGAAATTCTTCCTTATGTCCAGCCTGAAACGATCTTGTAGCAGTTTGTGACCATTCGACCTCGTCATCCCTTGGGGCGCTCTGGTGAACAAACGTTCGCCTAGATACTGGTGGTCACCCCTGATAAACTTGTAGGTGGCCATCAGATCACCCGAGCCTGCGCTTTTCCAGGCTAAAGAGCCCCAGGGCTCTCAGCCTGTCATCGTAGGGTCTGCTTCCCTGACCCCTGATCATGCGCGTGGCTCTTCTCTGGACTCTCTCAAGCTTCTCCACATCCTTTTTGAATTGTGGAGCCCAAAACTGGACGCGGTACTCCAGCTGCGGCCTCACTAAGGCCGAGTACAGGGGGAGAATGACGTCCCGGGATTTGCTTGAGAAGCATCTATGGATGCAAGCCAGCGTTTTGGTCGCTTTACTAGCTGCAGCATCGCATTGCAGGCTCATGTTCATCTTGTGGTCAATGATGACCCCCAAGTCTCTTTCTTCCATAGTGCTAACCAACATAGCACTGCCGAGCCTATAAGGATGCTGCGGGTTTTTCTTCCCAAGGTGGAGAACCTTGCATTTATCGGCATTGAACACCATCAGATTCTCGTCTGCCCACTTGCTGAGCCTGTCCAGGTCAGCCTGGATCACCCGCCTGTCTTCTGGCGTGGATGCTTTGCCCCAAAGTTTGGTGTCATCGGCGAACTTGGCCAGTCCGCTTCTGACTCCAGTGTCCACATCGTTAATGAAGATGTTGAACAGTATGGGTCCAAGGACAGAGCCCTGGGGGACCCCACTGGTCACAGGACACCACGATGAGTGACTTCCATCAATTACTACCCTCTGGGTCCGACCCCGGAGCCAATTTTCCAGCCAGTGGATCGTGGGGGACCCAAGGCGACAATTGGCCAGTTTCTCCAAGAGACGATCATGGGACACCAGATCGAAGGCTTTTTTGAAGTCAAGATATATGACATCAATCTCATCTCCCTTGTCCAGGTGATAGGTCACCTGGTCGTAGAAGGAAATGAGATTGGTCAAGCAAGACCTACCCGCAACAAACCCGTGCTGGCTATCCCTTAAGATGTTGGCGTCGGCCAGTCCATTAAGGATGGCCTCCTTAATAAACTTTTCTAAGATCTTCCCCGGGATAGAAGTCAGGCTGATGGGCCTATAGTTAGCCGGATCCACTTTCCTCCCTTTCTTGAAGATAGGCACCACGTTGGCCTTCTTCCAGTCTTCGGGCACTACACCAGAGCGCCAAGAGTTTTCAAAGATCCGCGCTAGAGGCTGGGCTATGATGCTCGCCAGCTCCTTGAGTACCCTGGGGTGAAGATTGTCAGGGCCAGCTGACTTGAAGGTATCCAGCTTCTCAAGATGTTCCTTCACAAAGTCAGCATTAATGGAGGGCAGGGGATCACCCTCACCCGGACTTCCCGGCCCTGTAGCAGGCACGGGCGTCCCATGGGGCTGATGAAAGACCGACGCAAAGTACCTATTTAATAGGTTGGCTTTTTCCTGGGCGTCAGTTGTCAGTTGCCCCATCTGGTTCAGCAGGGGTCCAACGTTGCCCCTGCTTTTCCTCCGGCTCCCCACATATCTGAAAAAGGACTTTTTATTGTCCTTGATGCTCAAAGCTAGCTGGAGTTCAGTTGCAGCCTTGGCTTTCCTGGTCTGCTCCCTACAGGACCGGACCAGTGCAGAATAATCCTCCTTGGAGGTGACTCCCATCCTCCATCCTTTGTAGGCCTTTCTTTTTAGCCTCAGGAGGTCTGCTAGGTCCCTGGAGAACCAGGGGGACTGCTGTGCCCTCTTGCTGCCTTTCCTCCGAGATGGAATAGACTTAGTTTGTGCATTGAGGATCGCTCCCTTGAGGAGCAACCACTCTTCTTGAACTCCCCTCTCCCTGTGGTCACAGTCCCTTAGGGCCTCACTGACAAGCCTCCTGAGCTTGTCAAAGTCGGCTTTCCTGAAGTCAAGGACTTGCGTGTTGCTGACCGACTTGCCAGCTTTTCGGCGGATGGTGAAGGTGATCAGCTCGTGGTCGCTGTCACCCAGCTTCCCATCGATCATTAGGTCGCCGACTAGGTCCTCCCCAGTAGCCAGCACCAGGTCAAGCAGCGCTTTGCCTCTCGTTGGCCCATAGACTTCTTGAGTCAGGTAGAGGTCATCCACGCACGAGAGGAAGCTCTGCGACCGCTCAGATTTTGCTGAGCGATCTTCCCACGAGATGTCTGGGTAATTGAAGTCACCCATGACAACCATGGTCCTGGAGCAAGCTGCCTCAGCCAGTTCCTGGGCAAACTCCTGGTCTAGCTCAGGACTTTGGGTGGGAGGTCTGTAATAGACTCCCACCATTGTGTCCCCTGTGCCGTGTTCCCCACGGATTTTAACCCAGAGGGTCGCCAGCCGTCCACCCTGGTCGCCAATATCGGCTTGCAGGGACGTGTAGCTTTCCTTAACATAGAGAGCTACACCCCCGCCCCTTTTCTCTACACGATCCCTCCTGTACAGGGTATAGCCATCTATCCCCGTGGTCCAGTCATGGGTGGAGTCCCACCAGGTCTCCGTGATCCCTATGACATCGTAATTGTTTGCACTGAGCAGGAGGATGAGCTCCTCCTGCTTATTCCCCAAGCTCCTGGCATTTGTGTACAGGCAGGCAAGCACCCCCTGGGGGCTCCTTCCTTGCCCACAGATTTTACCAGGGCTGGGGCTGGGGCGGGCTCCCTTGAGTGCCATGATCCGCTGGCTTTGCAAGGATTGCTCAGCGGGCCAGCAGTGGCGGTCGTGCCCCCGTCCCCCAGCAGGCTTAGTTTAAAGCCCGGTGGAGCAGGTCAGCCAGTCTGGCTGAGAAGAGCCTCCTCCCTAGGGGAGAGAGGTGGAGACCATCTCTTCCCAGCAGCTCGTTGCCTCTCTCGCCAAAGAGTGGGCTGTGGTCATGAAAGCCAAAGCCTTCCTGACGACACCAGCGCCGCAGTCTTTGGTTGACCACATAGATCCTCCTGTCCCTTCTCAGCCCATAGCCTGAGACTGGGAGGATCGACGAGAACACCACCTGTGCCCCCAGACCCTTAAGCCCCGCTCCCAAATCCCTGTAGCGCCTCATGACCTGGCTGGGAGTGCTCCGAGCCGTGTCATTGGTGCCCACATGAATAAGGAGCATGGGATAGCGGTCTGTGGGTTTGAGGAGCTTGGGGATCCTCTCCGCAATGTCCCGGATGCGGGCCCCTGGGAAGCAGCAGACTTGCCTGAAATGGGGGATCCGCTTGTCCTGCTCCCGCCGCTGGGCTGGATTTCACCCCTCTGTCTAATCATTCATTTGTGGTGCATCCACGTGTGGTCATACAACAGATTTAAAGAGGCAGTTCCTGTCCAGCGATGGGCTGTTTTCTCCTCTTTTCATGTTTCTATGGAAGAAGGTATCTCTGGTGAGGAAAATCTCACTGGCCTCAATATTACATTGTAGGTGGTGGCACTGAAGTCATAAAATACTTAGACAAGAGTAGTCCATTCTCTCTAGAGAGCATTTATTGAGCACAGCAATGTGCAACTTCAAGCACACAACAAAGAACAAAGAAGAACTCCGCCTAAGGTAAGACGCCGCCAAATAAGACACAGCACAGGATTTTTTTTTTAATTTTGTGCCTTGGGCCAACTCATTTCCAAATTGTATCAACTGGGCACAGGGCAATCGTTCAAGTCAGTTGTGCTAGCACCGGCAAGTCTCTTCCCTCCCAAACTCTACTGTCTGGGCCTTCAGATGCTCAAAGCCATGGCTGGCATCCTACATGCAAGCCCCAAGCCTGGAGGCCTTGGAGTTCAGATGCCTCCTAGTCTCATTTGCACCTAGCAGTTTTCATCCCAGGGGGGTTTACTTACCTGGCAGAAGAGATACCCTTCTTTCGGCCTTGAATGACTTGGTGTAGCTAGAGGATGAAGGCCTGTCCCTTGCACTGCGAGCGGGCTGACCCCCTGTGAGAGTCTACACATGCCTCCCAATGCGAGGATTTCTGCTACGTGGTTTACAGTGGTGGGAGACTGCTCTCAGGCTTTCTCTCTGGCTTGCTCCTTTGGCCTTTTGGTTAGGGGTGAGGTCTTTCTGGGGGATCTGCAGGTCATCTTAGGTGGTAAGAAGGAGATCCCATGGGCCTCATCTTTACCTGGGTTTCTGTAGGTGAATGTGCACCCTCTTCTCCACGTTGGGTCCATCATGAATCCCACATCTTTCATGACATCTGTCACGTAGCTTCAGAACCAGTTAAAGGCCCACACTTGTTACAACTGTGCCAGGTCTTTGCTAACACTGTCTAAGCTCCTGCCAGGGGGAAGTTTGGTTGTACAGAGGCGGGTCTTGCACTCTGATTCAGAAGGCGCTAACTAGGCCCCTGGCACTGGCAGCATGGGCAATTTTGGGATGGAGGGTTTGATCCCAGTTGTGCCATTGCTACTAGACGAGTTAGGTTAGACGAGTATCTAGCTGGGGTCATCTAGACCCAGCACTCTTTCCTGCTTATGCAGGGGGTCGGACTCGATGATCTATTGAGGTCCCTTCCAACCCTAACATCTATGAATCTATGAATCTACTTGCCAGTGCAGTTCTTCATGATCCCAGGCTCCCCATCCATGGGCAAGTTGAAAGCTGGGTGCCCAGTGAAGCTGTGTAGCCCCAACACTGGGACAGATGATCAGTTGATTGTCGGTCTCGCCCCTGGCACCACCCTGGAGGCAGCCCAAAACTCCAGTGGGGTCCCACGGCTGGGACCAACAATCACCTGATTGCCAGTCTTAGGCCTGAGATCATGAGTCCTCAGCTTGCTCCTGGACCCCATGCACTGGGATGTCAGAAAACCTTGTGTGCAGCCAATGTCCCACTATGCCAGGGCTTCCCCCAATTGCGGGGTCCCCATGTGCTGGGGATGTCAGAAAATCATGCGTGTCCCTGGTACATGGACCCAGAGATTAAGGAACCTCTCCCCATCCCAGCGACCCTGTGATACAAAGTGTCTTGCTAGACAGCTCCCTGGGAGCTGCAGGGCAAGGCAGCCAACCTGCCAAGTCATGGGCAGCCCTGCAGATCCCCATGACCCAGCACCCCTGGCCCAGTTGATGAGCTCCCAGACTTGGCACCCTGAAAACAGCATGGCTGTCAGCCTGGTAGCACGGGGGAGCAGTCATGCCTCTCTATACAGCTGGCATCATGCTACATGGAAGGAATGCCAAAAGTTCAGTTTAAGGTACGCTGGAAACCAGCCACAAAACAATTACACATATTTTGTGGAACAATTTTGTGCCTTGTTTCCCATTTTGCTGCACCATTAATTGCCTGAACGTGTGGCTGTGTTACTATTTAAGGTACAATTAACTGGTTAACTGCATCTTAAATATAATGCCTGCCAAAGGCCTTAGTTTCACGAAGAAAAGAATTGTGCAGTTTTTACACATGCAGTATTTACGTAGTTCAACACAGCGCAACAGGTACTGGGCAGTTGTATTCTTGCCCCATGGTCCAAGTGACAGCAGTTTGTGGGCTCCCACACTTCTGCAGTCCTTCCAGATGGATGCCTGGTGCAATCATCTAGTTCTTCTTAGAAAAGCAGAATTATTTCTTTTTTAATCTCCATGGATAGCAAGCCATGCTAGGAGAGCAGTTTGGAGAGCTCTTGGGAACACCAGGCATTCAACCCTTTTGCTGGACCACAGACCAGACATGGGAGTGCTCAGCTCTCTAGAGCCAACAGCGTTATCGGTCCGGCCCTGGATTAATTTGAAGTGCTTCAGAGGTAGAGTGGAGCCTGGTGGGGAAGTGTGGAGCTGTTGTGCTCTGAGGTTGCTGTCTTCAAAGACATTGAGATAATGTCACAATGGCCATCAGTTCTTCTTGCTATGGTCTGAATTGCTGAGCCAAGTCCTCCTTGGGTCTTCTGTCTCCTTTGTCTGGGTGGGACTTGGTGGTAACACTTAATGTCAGCCAAGCAGCATGGCCTCAGCAACGAACCCTGAAAGGTGAGGCAAGCAAGGTGTCACCTGCATCCTCAGAAAAACCCACCTGGCAGACATTGCTGGCAGACTGGCATCTCTGCTGTTGCTGCTAGAGATTTTGGTTGCCATTATCCAACCCAGTGCTGAGCGTGGTTTTTCACAGTTCATATGCTGATCTCAAAGCTACACGCAGCACCATTGCAACTAACTCTGATGATGATGATGATGATGAATCTGGACACCACAGAATGATGTGTTGACCAGGCCTTCAAGATGGCTACAGGCTGGAAGTCCCAGCATGCACTGCACTGTATGGAAAAGAGCCTGAGAAAAAGGGAGGCTTAGCAGGAGCAGGATGCTTGCCCGAACCTCCACTCAGGGAGGAGGTTGAGAATGAGTCCCACCTGCCAGGACACCTCAGCACATTCCTGCAGGTCTCTAGAGCTCTCCAAAATGTTTTTAGTCCTTCATCCAGGCCAAAGGTTCACTCCCTACAACCCTGCAGCACACCCCCGACCACCTCCAACACCTGGATGGTTCTGTGCATCATCTTCGCTGGGCAGAAGAGGTGCAACGCATTGAAGGAACCAGGACGGCATCTCTAAGATGCAGGTGGTGCTTGCAGCTGAACATCCAGCTTTTGTGACAAGGCCATTTTGCCCCGGGCGGGATGTAAGTGTTACCTCCATTGCAGAGAGGGTGTGAGTTTCTTAGAAAGGGAGTTCTTGATATTTTAGGGGTAGAGATGCAATTATTCCTGGTTGCAGGCACCCAGTTCCCTCCTCTAGTAACTTGACTGAGTCAAGGTCACGGGGCCACTGATACCTTGGTGGCTTATTGGAATAGACTAGTTAAGGCCCACCAGTTTCTGTAGCCAATAGCACACAAGAGAACGATGCACCTTTGTCTCTGAGGCTGAATGACCAGGAGCTGTGTTGACTGGGGCCTGGACACAAGTCTTGGCTAGTGCCATTGGGGGCTGGCACCGGTGTGCTGGACGAATGCAGAAAGCTTCCTCATCAGCTGCTCTCGCTGCTTGATAAGGTCCCATTCTCCTTCTTGTATGTATGAACTTTACTGTAATATCTCTTCTGTTCCCAGACTTAATATTAGCCATTAGGTGGTGGCACCGAAGTCATAAATGCTTGAAGAATAATAGTCCATTCCCTGGAGAGAGCATTTATTGAGCACAGCAATTTGCAACTTCAAGCACACAACAAAGAACAACAGAAAAACTTTTCCTAAGCTAAGACGCTCAGTAAGACACAGTGACAACACACACAGCTTAGTCTAACTTAAAATGCAACATAATTAGCCAAAAACACAATAGAAAACTTCTCATAGATCTCACATAATCCTGAAGGCAGAGTGTCTCCTTGCAGCCAGGTATTCAAGAAGTCCTTTTGGGGGATCCACAGGTCTTGTTAGGCGATGAGGAGGAGATCCCACAAGCCTCACCTCTGCTTGAGTTTGTATAGGAAAATTTGCACCTCCTTCTTTGGTTGCAGCAGCCCAAGCAGTCTGGGACCCTCCCCTGCTACCTTAGGTCTGTCACATAGCCCCAGGCCTCATTTGTGATGATTGTACCATGTCTTTGCCAACACTTGGGCCCAGGATTAGAAAGGTCATAAAACAGTGTCTGTTTTCAGGTTATTCAGTTTAGGTTCAAATGTGTTTTGCTCTCAGGCCCTTTCCCCTCTGTGGGCTGTCCCAAAGAGTCCTCTGCTTCTGTGCGTAGTCTATGAACCAGTATCAGAGACCTGTGTGTGGTGCTCAGCATGTGCAGTGCCTGTTGATGTTGGTAACCATACCTTACTCGGCTCTCTTAGGATATTTAAGGTTATCCCAGTGTCTTTGGGAGTTAAGGGATGTTCAATACCTATCAAAGGTGGCCAACACCTTGTCATGATGGTCAGGTCTTGGACTCTAACGTCAGAGCAGCCCCTGTGAAGTGCACCTAGCTCCCTCCATTGTCTATGAAAGCAAATTGCCGGTGTCCTTTTTGAGTTGTGCAGATCTCCCAGGTGAGAGTGGTTTGGCCACTATGTTCCACAAGCAGTTTTATTAAATATGAGATCATTTCACATATCCCTTCATCACCCAACCTTGCCACTGCCTAGTTCTCAGGTCTTTTCCTGAACCCACAAAAAAGGATCCTTTACTTCCACTTGTAATCAATGAAGCACTGTGGGAGGGCAATGCCCTGTGCCATACCTCTAGTCGTAAGATCTGGAGGGTGCCGACAACTATAAGCCTTGTTCCCCTCAACTCTGCTCTCATGCACCACTGGATGGGGCAGTCAAGTTTTCTGGGCATTGCTATCACTACTTATTACTTACCTTGAGTAACCAGTGTACTAGACTCCTCAAAGACAAGGTCTTTTCCCTGAGAAGCCCGAGGGCCAGGTGATGTCCGTTATGGGACAGCACTCTTGTCTCCCCTGCCACGTATCTGTGGCTACTTATTGGACATTTTTCTTTGCTTTCTTTGTGGCTGTGGTCAGAGGGGGGTGGTGTGGACAATTTTTAGGCTTTGTTGATTGCCCATGAATACAGAGAACTGGACTCAAATAGCCCAGAAGGCCTCCATGCTTCTACGTAGAAGAGTAGACCTCCATGCTTCTACGTAGAAGAGTAGACCTATGTTTGTGCAGTGTCTACTGTACAAGGGGGCTCTGATCTGATGCATTACCATACCATGAAAATAACAGTGGCAATGTGGGAGATGATTGGAGGTTAAAACTCTCCCTGTTGAAGTAAAAGATAACAAGGGAACTCAAAAACCACCTGAGCCTCAAACAATATCTCAGCACAGTGTTGAGGCACATTAATTGAATCAATAAATACATAAATAAAGGAAGGGCTGGATTCCCAAGGCAACATGCTATGTATTGGAGACCAACAAAACATTTAATGCAGTGTTTCAAACTGTCTAGAACGAAAGCTCCCACCTACAACTCAGCATCTTTCTTTGACAGCGGGTCCTTCATGGTTCCCCAAACCACTGCATCGACTAACACACTTGTGCTTTGCTTCTGTGAGAGAGATTTTTCCACATAACTTAGAGGTGGACACTTTTACACTAGGATAAGGATAGTACCTTAACGCCCCCCCCCCCCCCTCCTGCCAGCACATGGAGCTCAGTTGGAGCAGCCCTGGGCTGGTAGGCTGCCCCCCTGGGTCCCCTGCCAGTCTGAATTGCTCTTGTTGCCCTGTGGGGTCAGGCCAACTCTCAGGATCTCAATATTGTGCTGTTAGACAGGAGGGTGTGACACAATTGCACGTATACAAACACACAAACCAATTAGGTGCATACACACACACACACTACCAGCTCTGGCACATGCACATCCACACCAGCCTAGGCACATGCATACCTATCACCAATTCAAGCACATACACTATACACCCCAAAAGTTAGACACAGATCATTAATTTATAAATCATGCACACAATGACATATACACACACACACACACACACACACACACACACACACACACTCACCAGTTCTCACACACAGAACCCACCTACACATACACACAGGTAAGTTCCTAACTTGGATGGTACAGTGTGTATGTGTGTGCTTGGGGTACCTGGGGGAAGGTTCAGGTGAGAGAGAGAGAGTTAAAACATAGGGAGTGGAAGTTGCCAGAACTGAGATTATAACCAGTGGACTACAGAGAAGCTGGCTGAGGAACTGAGGCTTGGGGTTACTTAAGGTAGATTGGGGCTGGAAACTGAGGCAGACAGCTGAGATATTGGGGCGGGGGGGCAGATAAGTGGTGGCAAGGAGGAGATGGCCAGGAAAGAAACTGAGGCAGAAACCTGGTTGCTCAGGGAAAAGGAAAAGGCGGTGGGGATAAGACGGTGGCAAAGAACCAGGGGTTTGGAGGCAGAGAGGAGCTCAGGACAGGTGTTGGAGGTGGTGTTGAGCCAGAAGCAGGAGAGGGAGAAATGAGACAGAAGTCAGAGGGGCGAGGAGCAGAGATTGGAGCAGGGCCAAACCATAGTAAAGCAAAACCCAACTTAGGGGTCCAAATAACAGGTTTATTAAACAGACAACACCCTACACAGCCCCATGAAGTGATTGGTTCACACGCACACATGCACACACATAGACTGGCAGTAGGAGAAAGAGACTCAGTGGAAGGGCTGGAGTCCAGGTGGGGAAGAGAAGCAGAGTCCAAGTCCTTGGTTGAAGAGGGAGTGGGGGCAATAGCTACCTATCCAGGCTGGAAGGGGTCCTTGTCCAGTAGGTGTTGTCCAGAGGGGGGTCGCCGGCAGGGCCTCTGGGTGGATAGGCAGTGTGGCATGGTGCTGGTCCAGATGGAGAGAGCGTCCCACTGGGTCTGTCTTCACTGCCCCTTTTTATAGGGGCAGACCTTGTGCAACCCTAGTGACAGGAGGCACGCCCAGGCAAGGGTCAGCTCCTGGTGTACTGAGCATGTGTGCTCCATGCAGGGATGTGCAGTTTCGGGTGTCTGTAATGGTGAGAGTTGCTGGTTCTGCAGGGTCTTTTGTCTTTCAAATGCTGGTCTTGTCTCTGTTCCTGGGTGAGGTCTGTGGTTCTTGGGTGAATCAATGCGAGGTGATGGGCCAGTTGTTACAGTCCATTCAGTAGAGGCCTGCTACCATTGTATTTCAGTCATTCCCAATCACTCTCATTCATCCAGGAGCCAATTTACATGGGAACGGTAGGTGAATCATACAGGTGCAACACAGGGGATGCCCGGGCAGGGGACACAAGATGGAGGCTTGACATACAAAATGGAAACTTGACATGGCTTACGCTAACTTACATATATAGGCCTAAAACAGTAATCACACAATATAAAAGCAGTACAAACATAATAATTATCACTTATAAAACAGTGGGTATTGATATCAAAATAGCAGGGAACTTATTTGCAAAGAGGGGAGAGAAAAATAAAACTTACTACCTAAAATAAAAGCTAAAGTTAAAGTTAAAGCTTATCCTACATCTTAGCTTACTTATACATATCTATAGGGAATAGAGAGGGAGAGAAAAAGTCAGAAATGTTTGGGGAAGGGGAGGGAATACATTTCAAAATAAATAAAAAAAAACAAACTGGGGGTTTTGCTACACTCTGACCGGGCTCCATGTGGCACATTTAAATGGTGCTCCTGGGAGCAGAAAACTCCGAGCAAACTGCTCCAACATTAATGGCACGTATAGAGGTGCCTAGTTGGGACAGAAAATTGTTCCTTTTCTGCCAATTGCAGAAAAAAGTGGGAAACTTTCCCCAGGCGTTAAGCTCTTAGATTTATCTTCTGCAGGCCTTTCAGCCCTCAGCACATTGCCATTCATGGCCTACTAAATGTTAAGAGTTGATCTTTAGCCTGAGAAACAATACGGGGACCTGCATCCATTGGCGATACATAGGGGTTGCACGTGCACCCCCTGAGATTGGCCATGCACCCAAAGGAAAGGCAAGACTGGAGTACTGGGAGGAAACACTTTCCTTTACCCCTCTTCCTCATGCCTGTCCCTTGAGCCTGCAGTGCTGGTACTGAAAGCACCCTGCGTTTGGCCATGGCCTTCAACAGGAGCAGGGTTCGCCGGGTCCTCACGGCAGGCCTTCTCTAGAGCCTACCTGCTGCACTAACTGCTAAAGCCAGCCTCTTGGCCATAGTCTACCCTACCAGGGAGAGAACAGCGCTGGCTACAAATAAAGACACACCTCAAACTGGAGTGAAATCTGGGACCTCGCTGTCGTCTCCCAACATCTCAGAGAGAAAGAACAGGGATGCATGAACAAAGCAGAGCTTTGCCAAGTGTCCTAGTTAAAATGCCCCTGTAGATAGGCATATGCAGAAAGATGCCCACCTGACTTGCTCTTCATGCCTTGCATTTTTAGGTGCATTTGTAAGCTTTAGGCAAGCTCTCTTCCAGGGGGCACCAGAATGGCTGGTAGGACCAGGCCCAGCAGAGACAGGCGTGGGGCACTGATCCCAGCTGAAAAGTTTGGCGGGGCAGCCGGGCACGAAGGGAAAGAGTCCTCCCTTCCTTCTGAAGGTAATGCAAATCTGGTGGATCGCAGGCCTGGGGGAAGCTGCAGAGGACAACGCTCTCTTTCAGATCAGCTTTGTTCGGAAAGACGCTTAACCCACGTGGACTCTGCAGCGTCACTGCACGTGCCCCAGTCTCGGGGCGGGAGGGTGACTATCCTGTCCCACGGAGGAAGATTGAATTGCTGTTCATTGCCACATGCAGCGCGCTGATTCAGCCGGCATAGAGCCAGTTATGGCTGCACCCACAGGTGTGTATTAAGATGACCTGACTCAGGTGAAGTCCTTAGCAGGTCACACAAGCATATGCTAAGAGACAGCCCTGTCTCCAGGGCCTTACAGGCTCGATAGCTAGGACTGATAGACGGGATAGATATGGAAGCAGGAGTGAAGTGACTGACCCGAGGTCATGGCAGAGGTTAGGCCCCCATCTTATCAGTCCCGGTTTGGTGGCCACTTGATGGGACAACTCTGTCTCTGAGATAGATGTGGAAATAGTCTATCAGGAAGTGTTTCAGGAACAACAGCAGGATATTTGCAATCGGGTAATGAGGCAGGCAGCCCAAATTACGGGGGAGCAGGACAGCCCCTCCAGGGCCTGGGGCAGCTCGGGGTTAGGAAGGTCCCAAGGCAGCTTAACCTCACCAGTCTTCCTTGGTTGCAAGCTCTGAGCTACGCCTCTAAGGAGAGACAGAGCCTCTTATTGCCAACTGCAGAAAAAAAATGGAAAAATAGCAATGTAATGAATAAGTGACAGTCGCTGTAGCCACCCCGAGGACTCTGGGTAGCTGCAAAACTTTTGGAAGCACCAAAGAAGGAGATGGCAGCTGACAGGGAGATGCAGCCAGCTGAGGGCTTCAAGGGCAGCAAAAACCAGAATGAGCTAATGGTGGTAAAGGGATTAAAGGGTGAGAAGGAGGTTGTTTACAAATACATCAGGGGGGAAAGAAGCACCAAAGAGAGAGTAGTAATGAGTAATTAAGGAGGAGAGGGATGAAATTAATAATGGCTGAGATAATGAACTGCTGCTCTTTAAATCCATCTTTAATAAGAAGAGCAAGGGAAAGGATTTAGATCAATTAAAAAGTAATGAAAACTGTGCAAAAATAGCTATCGATACAGAGCCAGCGAGGGAATCATTGGAAATGTAAATCGGGTGGAGCAAAAGGAAGGTGCGACGTTTGGGACCTGTGCACAACTGTCTTTTCAACAGTCGAGCCGGAGGACTGAGAATGATGTATAATGTCAGTCGTGCAAAGAAAGCAGGAGCGACCCCGGCCAGGATTGCTCGAGGATCCCAACAACAGACCCAAAGCCGAAGGAATGAGATTGCAGACTGTTTGGGGGGGTGTTTATTACCAGTAATACAGCCGAACCCAGGTGCCCTTACTGAGATGTGGATCTTGTTAGGCCCTGTACCAATCCACTGTAGCAGGCAGTCTACACTGCGTTTCTGCTGTCCGTCAGGAGGAAGGATTGTCTAGTGGTTAGGGAGACTTGGGTTCAAGATCCTGTAGTGCTCCAGATGTGTGGTGTGACCTGGGACAAGTCATTTAGCCTCTTTTTTTTGTTCCCCGCCTGTCAACTGGGGACAAGAGCTCTGCCTGACATTCAGGGGTGTCACGAGGATACGGTCCTTGAAGATCGTGAGGTCCTCGGATACCATAGTCATGAGGCCCATGGAAGGAGCGAAGGGTGTGGATGCACAACACGTTTCCTAGAGTAAATGAGTAAATGGCACATGGCCAACGACATTACACCGGTGTGAGTCACTCGACTGCAGGGTGAAGTTACTCCTCGGACGCGGAGCAATGCTTATACCCTGGGGAAGTCGCAGTGACGGTACTGGCCCCCTACTCCAGCATAGCCATTTGCTCAGTGCTTATAGTAGTGCCTACCCCGGGCGGCACGCTTGGGAGGGCTGCTCGTACATCCGCACCTTACTGCACCACAGACCTCCCGCATGACTTTGGGCAAGTCGCTTTGTCTCTGTACCTCAGTTCCCCATCTGCAAAATGGAGCAGCACATTCCCATCCCATCGGTGAGGTGCGAGGATGAGCAGGGCAACGAGGTGCTCAAATACAACAGCAACGGGGGAGTGTAGATTAGATACCAGCCCCTTGCCATTTAGGAGCTGGGCTTTCAGGCACTAGTCTCCATATTTGCACCTATATATTACTGGGCCAACTCTTCAGTTGAGTTATAACAATTAACAGGGTTGAGAATCTGACCCAAGAAGAAGATATCTGGACAGAGGTGGTGTTTTTAGAGGTTATTTTAAATTTGATTTGGCATGCTGCTTCTTTGAAGTGGTCTTTATGCACAGGTCTCACTCATTCATGTCCAGGGATCCAGGGGGTTATTGTATGGGGGAAGGATGTTTTGGTACATCCTGATGGTGGGTTTCTGTTGAATTATTTACCCATATGGACTGTGGGTTGATGTGGTACCCACTTCCTTTGGTTGTCATGGGAAGCACCCGCTTGCATCTTTGTCCAGATACAGCACAGCTACATGCCTGTACATCTCTTAATTAGCAACAGGTCTCGTCTAGGAGAGGGCGACCTGGAAGTAAGATGTGATGGGTCTTAACACCTTGCTCCCTGTCATCAGCTGTAATACAGGTGCCTGGATGGCTTTTCATTGCTAGAGCCACTCTTCCCCAGAGGACCCTAGGGCTGGAGGGGACCGCAAGGGCCAGTTGTCCAACCCCTGCATAGGTGCAGGATGTGCCGTTCCCAAACCACACCAGACAGGTGCCTGTCCAGCCTCTTCTGGACAACCTGGTATTTCAACCTCTGGGAATGAAACTGTCTTGCTGGGGGCATCAGCAGAACAGCACACTTGCAACTTTTATTTCACATTTTCCATGCTTCTTAGATCGCACCGTGATTTAGTTCTCAAGGTCACATGAGAAGCGGAGGCCGAGAGGGAGCTCTCGTTGGAAAATACAGAAATACTTTACCTTAGAAAATAAGCAGATGTGGCAAGGAAGAGACCTGCGTGAATCAGCAGGGTAGCTCTCGACTGGCAGCTGCGTGACAGGGGTAAGGTCATCGACGGTGACACCGAGACCCAAAGCTATGCCTTAGAGCAGCTTCCACGGACCAGCAATATGCCTCCTCCCAAGGATGCCCCGTGTGGTGGTGGAGGCCTCAGCGGTGTGGACTGAGAAGTGGGCTGACGGCATGAAACTCCTTGCATTAATGCAAGCTCTGAAGCCGTAGGAGGTTACAGCTCAGATCACCTTCAACCTGAGCTGGAGCTGAGTTGGCAACAAAAGAGGTTAAAAGCCGCGGACCCCGTTGCTCGCATGAACTTATTCGATCCCGTAGCTTTGGGTGTTAAGGGCCACGACTGCAGCTTTTCCCAGTATGATAGTTCCTTGTGAAGCAGTTCACTTTGGGGGGAGCCCCTGTGTTTATCAACAACCAGGTTTCTGGCAGAAAACCGCCAAGAGCAAACAGCTCTGAGAATGCGACCTTTCCTGCTCGGGCAGTGTGGAAATCCTGCGCCTGCTGCCAAGTGTGCGAGTTTTGACCGGGGCTGGGGGGTAATAGAGACGGTTGGCTCACTCTCACCCCCACTCGATTCAGCAGGAGTCGGGTCTGATCGGTCCTCCTTGCCTGCAGAAGAGGATGCTGTCCAAAGACCCTATGTCTGCTTCCCCGACACCTCGGCTCTTGGGCAAGGCACGCTTTGTTCACTGAGTTATTGCTGTGACGTAAATCAGACGTGCCTCTGAAGAGTGGCTCATTCATGGGCCTTATATGAGGCCCAAATGCTCCCGGAAACCCTAAGCAGACAAGGGTGGGGGGTTTACCCCCAGCACAACTTCATCACCACATTTCCAGTGTTGGCATGGGTAGGAAGGGCATGCCTAGGTGCGTTCCTGTCTGGGAGTACTGGTCTGCGGGGTAAGCATCCCCAAGGGGTGCCAACATTTGTATGGGATTCATAAACCCTACGGTGCGTGTTGCGTGGGGGTGTATAGGTCAGTGGTCTTCTACTTTCTGGTCCTGCAGGCTGGATGAATGGCACAGGGCTGGTTTGCAGGCCACATCAAGCACCAGGATCAGGGCCTGCACTGCCTCCACCCATCCCTACGTCACCTCCCCACCTTGCACCTGGATCGGGCCCTGCGTGCTCCCGTCAGTCCCACTTTGCCTCTGCCCAGCCCTGTGTGCCAAGATAGGGCATCTCAGTGCACCTGCAATGCCTCTGCCAGGCCCCGTGTGCCTGATACAGAGCACAGGGCCATGTTATTTGGCCTCCAGGGGCTTCCCATGGATCAGGAAATTCGGCAGCAGGTAAGCGGCAATTATTGCCACCGCTCCATCACCAACACATTTCCAGCTCCACGGGGAGGCCGTGGATTTGGCCCGCCGGCTGGGAATTGAATGCACCAGTTATCGATCTTCTGCTCTGTTCAGGGCTTCTCTGCAAGGGGATTAGGAAGTTTCTTCTCTACTCTTTGACATCTGCAAGGAGGAGCCCGTTCTGCCTGCCTCTTCCACAAAGATCCCCTTTTCCTGACTCGCTCATCCCATGTGCCTGGACTGACCTCACCTCAACTGGAGGGAATTTGGATCCAGATTCAGATCCTGCTGCCAGCTATGTTTGTCCCCTCATCATGCCCTCTGCTATTCACCTGGCTCCTTTCAGCTGGAGGGCTCAGCAGCGTATGTGAACGGTGCCAGTCCAAGGGACTGCAGGGATGCTAGGCAGCTGGAGAGCAAAATGCAGCTAATCTGGGCAGCGTTGAGGTTTCACTGGCTGGGAAGTGATGCTGGGTGGTGGTAATGGTTGGAAGATCAGCAGCACTGGTTTCACTGGAGTTTGCACAGTTTCCCTGCCAGGCTTAGCTATGGGCAGACCCACTGCCCTGCAGGCAGTAGCACTCCTGTTATCCTTGTAGGCAAACCAGGACCCTGAAGGTCCAGTGGCTTTTTTCATCCAGTCGGTGGCAATGCTGGGAGCAGAGTCAGGACTCCTGACTTCCGTTTCTCCACCGTGACACCCTGTAAGGCACATACATGGGCAGATCCTGCAGCAACTACACCTCTAGTTTGCAGCCTGTGGCTTTTTTACAGCTAGGTTTACTGCCCGGCCTGCTTCTACAGAGGGATGCTCCCATGCACGGTTTGTGAATCTATTTGTTTCTGCTCTTTTCCCCTCCCCTTGCATTTGCCACAGTGGTCCTCGACCTTTTCAGACTCGAGGCACCCCTGGATAGACTTGAGGCCCCCGTCAGAAAATACCAGCTCCTAGTTTTCACTCTTGTTCTTGGCTGCAGAAAAATAATAGAGCAGTTTTTCATGCCAGAAGCTACGGTGATCCCCTGCTTGAGCACTGCTGATTTCTTAGAGCTTTGCTGTATGGATTTGAAGGAGTTAAACATCCTGATGTGTGGCAGGGGCAGTTACTCGGCCAATTCTGCTGCTAGTCTATAAATAGGAGGCTGTTTTCTAATCTGCTTGTCACTCGCTTCCACCCTCTACCAGTTTTTTCCTGCTTTTTCCAGCAAAGAGGCATCGCCAGCCTAGAACTGTCTGCAACCCTGACACTCGAAAATTATTGCTGGGGAGCGAGCGGAGGAGCTGACTCCCGCTGGACAGGGCTTGGCGTCCGGCCGCATTCTCGTAACCAGTTCTGATCACAGAGAAAGCCGAGATCCCGGTCTGTGCGGGACCCTAATTAAGCCAACTGGGGCAGTGATTGGCACCGTGCAAGAAGCTACCCTACGTGCCGTTTCAACAGGCCTGCCATTTAGCCTGCTATTTCATCCCGGCTCCCCTAGAGTAGCTTCATGCAAATCTTATGCAAATATCTATGCAAATACCCCCCATGTCACGTACGTGAGAGGCTGGTTTTGTGATGAAGGCAAAGATTTGGGAGTTACGGCATAAAGGGCTTCTTCCATTTTCTGTCGCCTCACCGTGCCCAAACCTTTTAGTTGCCTCCTTTCCCCTTTGTAGCACAAGTTTATTAAGTTACTTCTCTCTCCGGCGCATGGTGCCGGTCTCTTCTGAAATGCCTGCAGATGTTGGGATCCTTTAATGGGAGGCCCTGTGCATTTGTGGAGCCGTCTTGTGATTAGATTGAGCAAGATTATCAACAGAAAACTAGAATAACTTCTTAAATATTGTGAGCCAGTCTGACAGATCCTGTTCCACGTGCCCAAACGGCTAAGACAGGCAGACAGCGCTGCACCACGCAGTGTTTGCAATACAGCATTTTCGGGGAAGAGTCGCTTTCCAAGAAGCAGTGCTAGCAAGAGTCCTAAGAAATCCTGCCATTGCATTTATTTGCCATAGCTCCTCCTGAACAGCCTACAGATCCTCCCATGTCGGACGCGCCTTGCCAGGTCCTTGTGCTAGATTCTGGCTGTAAGGGGTTGGGCATTGTCCAGCAGGACATTTTTCCATCAGAAAATACCCATTCATTGAAGCTGAAATGTCTAATGGATGAATTGTGCTGGCAACTGGTGCTGCTTTGCAGCTTCTTGGCATCTCAGGCCTCAAGGCTGTCTCACTCCGGAGCACCCTGCCTGGTGGGGTACTTGGGAGCCATCGCGCTCAGGGCTTTTGGGGGTATCTATATGGACTCCCTTCCAACCCCTGCTGACAAAAAAAGCTCCGTCTGTTCACTGCCTTGATTAGCCACCCTCATCGTTAGAAAGGTCTCCCTCATCTCTACCGCTAATCTCCCTGGTTGCTGTCTAAACCCATGGCATCTTGTCGTGTCCCCTTTGGTCACAGAGAACACCAGGGCTTTTCTAACCACCCTTCTTGTTTATGAAGGCTATTATCAGATCTCCACTTCCCTCTTCTCTTCTCTGGATTAAATATACCTAACTCCTCCACCTTTTTCTCATGCCATGTTGTCTAAATATCTGTTCCCTTGCCGTTCTCTTGACCCGTCCCTATTTGTTCACGTCTGTCTTGAAATGCGGCGCTCCAAATTGCTCCAGGTAAGGCCTCACCAGTGCCGAAAAGAGTAGAGTAATCACTTCTTGTGCCTTGCATCTGAGGCTTTGTTCATGCATCCCTGGTCTTTCTCTCTGAGATGTCGGAAGATGACAGCGAGGTCCCAGATTTCACTACAGTTTGAGGTGTGTCTTTATTCGTAGCCAGCACTGTTGACTGGTTATTGGTGTTGTAATACCCATTTCCTTTCAAGGTAGATCTGCTTTCTGGACTTTCTGGTAACTTCATCAGATAGGTAGGTAGGTATTGGCCAGTTGTAGTTGTCATATAACAGTTCTCCCCTTCGAGGGGCTACCGTGTTTAGTGACATGCCGGATATTTATATTAATCTGAGAAGTTTCCTTTTGGGCGCTATACAAAGGGGCTCGGTAGTACCCAGCCTTCCAATGCAGGGGTAGTTTTATTGCAAAAAGGACCATGATGGCTCCTTCCACGCAGTTGGCTCTAGCTCTGCTCATTGTTTTCCCTGTTGGACAATTTCTTGCTCCTCTTCCAATTTCTTGCTGGCTATGACTTCGACGCTGTGATTTCTACAGCGTGATCAGCTGTGTGACTTGCCTGCGCTCATTGAATTTCCAGCAGGGTCACGCGACATTGCTGTGTTGCCAAAGCACTGCCTAGTCCATGCCGCAAACAGAAAAGGCTTCTTTCCATTCCTGCGTGGGCTTGTCCTGTTTCCTGTTAGGGATATCTGATTTGCTTTTTCGAATCAGACTTTGAACCTCATCACTTAGATGCAGAGAGGCAAGGGTTTGGGTGGTATCTTTTATTGGACCGCCTCTAGAGTGACCCATGACCTGAACAAGGACGCTTGATGCCCCAAAGCTTGTCTAACATCTCTTCCAACTGTACAGTTGGTTCAGTAAAAGATATCACCAACAGTTGCCTAACAAGCAGGGTTTTCAGCTTGGGCAAACCCTGAAGGACAGGGGGCAGGGAGAGAATATGGTTGCAAGAGTTGGGGTAGCTCGGTCCTGAGAGCAGGGGGTGGGTGTGAGGTCTTACCCCAAACGGTTCCCACAGTGCCACCACCACCGTGTGCTTTACCTACCCCAGCTCTTGCAGTATCGTCACCAGTTGTTGCTGCAAGACCTACACCGTGGGATGCTCTTGCTGCCAAGTCACAGACTCCATGGGGATGGGGAACAATTTTGGCACCCCTCAGTTGACACCCAGGGCTGATGCCCCTCTAGCCCACCCCTAGTTATACTACTGACCACAAAACTCCTTGCCTCTCAGACATTTCCTGGATCATCACCAGCAACACTTCAACCCCCATTTGGATCTGTAAGTATGGATACACGCTCGTTCCCCATGATGCTGATGGAGGTTCTCTGAATGCCACCACATGCATCTGATCAAACCTCTGCAGCTGCCACCCCTTGCATTTATTTGATCCTGTCCTGTAATTTGCAGTCCTTTAGCAGTCGCAAGAAATCCTGCCTTGCTTGGAGGTGCAGGGAGCTTCAGGCCCAGGCAGGGAGTTGCCGACCTCCAACATTTTGCAGTTTGCTCAACTATGTGTCATCAACTAGGTGGAGAACTAAAACTTCTGGTAGGCCCTTGCAAAAGTTCACTTTCCAACCCCCTAGCCTGTGCCTAAAATGGATGTTCTCGTTTCTCTTGTATAATTTAACAAAACGAAAACCTATTGAGGATCACTAAACAAGACCAACCTATTTCTATTGCAGGCATTTTGCAGATTCTCCAGCGGGGGAGGAAGACAGTCTGCATATTTCAAAGTCCTGGTCAGGCCTCAAGGAGGGTCACGTGGAAGAGCCCCAGCCCGTGTACAGAGAGATGTTCCCTGAATCATGATGGCCACTGCTATGCAAATGTGACATGCAGATAAACCGGGTAGCAGTGCACGCACATGCCCCAGGGAGGGGGTCAGCTAGAAACTGCCCTGCTCCTATGATAGCCAACAGGATCTTAGCCCTCTGAACTGTCTCTGTAAAGTCCTTGTGTGATGTATCTTGTTGACAAGCTAATTTAAGTCTCCTATAATTGACCTGGCCAAATGACAGCAAGCTTGGAGGAAATTGCTTGTGCCTAATCAGTGTTGGTTCAGGAGCCTGAGCGTGCAATACAGAGAGACAAGCCTCCAAAACAGCTCAGGTGACCTTAAGTCTAAGCTGAATCACCCTGAGGGCATTCACCAAATATTTGTTGAAATCTCCTCCATTGTTTTGTGGCTCCCCGTGGCCTGTATGAACCTGGTAGATTAGTTCAGATGCTTTTTATTTGCGTCCATCAAGGGAAGTTTAAGCTAGATATCAGGAAGAACTTTTCTCACCAGGAGGTGAGACATTGTCGTCTTCCATATGACATTTTAGGATTACGACATTCATAGATTAATATCTAAATTTGGTCACCATTCAGCTGCTTCAGGAGTAGCTGCATGGATTGATTTTAGATGGCCATTAAATGATCTAATTGGGCAATTGTTCACAATGTGTTGCTCTGTCTGAAAAATTGCACCGCAATTGCAACCCGAACTCTTCTTGATTCTCCATTTATAGAGTAGGTACCCGCATTTTCCATGAAGTGTCCAGATGCGATTCAGGGAGGACCAAATCTTTCTCAGTAGGTCAAATCCTGACTGGGGGCTTGTAGGGTTACTGATGATGTATTTCTGCCGCAGGTTGATATTTGCTTCCCTCTATTGTTCTTCGGTGCTCTTGTTAGCATCATAGGGCTTCTTGGTGTATTTTCAGCAGGGTTTTCTAGACTTGAGCCTATCGGGTGGGGGTGCGGCGATGTCCTTGTTGATTGGGAGGTTTGGGTTACCGATGGCCAGGGGGATAGGAAGGCACTGGAACAGGTTACCCAGAGAGGTGGTGGAGTCTCCATCCTTGGAGGTTTTTAAGACCTGACTAGACAAAGCCTTGGCTGGGATGATGTAGTTGGGGCTGGTCCTGCTTGGAGCAGGGGCTTGGACTAGATGTGACCTCCTGAGGTCCCTTCCCACCCTCATTTTATAATTCTAAGTTGCTTGGATGCTGGCTGAAGGAATTATGGATGGTTATGGGATTAAAACAGTCCACAGACACTACTAAAAGAGGAGTTCTTTCAAATGAGCTTCCTCATGCCATTGACAATGCTAACTCTTCTCTGCTTGCTTTGGAGACAAAGGGTAAGGGATCTCAATCTGATCCCTGCTGTTCTTGCAGGCTGAGCTTTAGGTGACAGATATAGCTTATAGCTGCACTAATCAAAACACCAGGAAACACTGGACTGCCCTGTCTCTTGGGCTAAGTACAGACAGTCAAAAAGCCCAAGGCTAAATTGATTCAGTCTTTGCAGGTTAGTTTAAGATGCAGCGATTAAATGGAGAAACAACTGCACAGATGTTCACTTTTGATTCAGAAAATGCAGCCACGTGTCTACAGTGGCTCAGGCCAGAAGTGGTGGGGCGGCAGGGGGGTGCGCTACAGCACGGCTCTCTGGCACATAGCCAGCATGGGCTGGGTGTTCGTTTCCTCTTCCTTCTGCCCCTGAGGTCTCTGGGATTTGCAATCACAGCAACAGGACTCTGCAGGGTTGTTCATCACTTCCTTTTCCTGCTCCCAGGTGCTTCTGGGATTTGTAATGCACAGTTGCAGCCAGCAGTAACTTTCAGTAAGTTTAGGAGGGCAGAACAGCTCTGTACTTGGGGGAAGGGAGGTTTAACCTCCCTCCCTGACCCCAAACCCCAGTTGGGGTTTGCCTCGGGATGTGGAGGGGGCAGTCCCTGCCTCCCCCGGCAACTTTCTTTGCTGGAGCAGACAGCACAGCCCAGCCCAGGGCTGGAAAGCATGCTGGGGTGCTGGAGGACTCTGGTTTTACTTGAACCAGGAGGGGGTCTGAGACAGAAGTTTCATAAATCAGTTTGACCCAAACCAGTTAAGTCTGATACTACAATTCAACCAGCTTTATCTTAAACCAGTTTCAGCCATTTTGAAACTGGTCTATGTGCACAGAGCTTCTGTTCTGTTGCAGGTTTAAGCCAGTTTCTGATCATTTAAACCAGTTTATGTGTCACTTCTGTCCTTAGCCTTGCAGGCCACTGAGCATGGTCTGTTAGGGGAGGCCAACTGGTTGTAGCAACGGGTGAATGTTGCAGTGTGAGTTGGTGTCTCTGCCCATTCCTAATGGACCAATATGACCTCAGTATAACAATGAGCAGAACAAATGACTCCTTGCTATCTCCCTAGAGAGACAGGGAGTTTGTGGGCATCGGCACTGAGAGTGTTTGCATTGGGTCAAATACAACTTTACAAAGCCCATTGCCTCATTCCTAGTTGCTTGATTATGTCTCATTGTGCAGGCCTGGAGCCAAGTTCTCCTTTACAACCTCACTGACTCCAGCACCCCTTGGAGCAATCTCCGCCAGGGTGGTGGAGGTGTGACTGCAAAGAGACTGGCCCCCTCTGACTATTACTGGCGCGTGTTTTTTCATTCCACTTCCTTTGGAATTCCATCATCTTTGTGTTTGTGCAAGTGCTAAATATTAACCTAGATCTGTATTTAATAACAGGCTTTTGCTCCAAGAATTAAATATGAGCTGGAGAACAAATTGTACGGAGCCCTCCCCACACCCGTAAGAGGCTTATGAATGCCAAAGTCAGATAACGGTGATATTACTGACTGGTAATAACATTCCTTCAGGACCCTAATGTGCACAGAACAAATGAAACAAGGAAGATATGCACATGCATTAGCTACAAAACCTATCTAGGCATCCGGAAGCCATTGTTGTAAGCCATAAAGGAGAGCCTGCATTGACTGCTGGGTCTCTATAGACCTTTGCTGATTGGAAAACAGAATGCAAAACTCATGAATTGAAGAGCTGAAATGGAACCAGTGTGTGCAGGAATGGCATACCCACTAATCCTCCCTAATCCAAGATGACATCTTTATCACATAAGGATGTAAAGTGTAATTATAGTTATATAGTGCCCGGTATCTCTAGCATGCTGTACAAACATTAGCAAATCCATCTTCTCAACAGCCCTCTGGCAAAGTTTGCTTATCCCTGTCATGTACAGGTGGAAACTAAACCACAGAACAGTGAAGTAGCTGATGGCCAAGGAAGGTGAATACTACTAGGTAGGTAGGGTTATTGCCTTCATGGCACAGGGAGACTGGCATAAGCTCTGCTTGGCACAATTACAGGTGCCATAGTAAGACTCTCACCCACTCAAAGTACCAGTGCCTCGTGCAGAGCCAGGAAACCCCCCCCACTCCTGTGGGATATGCTGCACATGTGTCTTTAGGAGATGCTCTAAAAGATTTCCCTTAATGGCCACGAAACCTCTCTTCTATAGCACTTCCCCAGCCTACCTCTCTTACTTCTAATGGCTCCTCTAGACCTCTCTGCCGGGTTCCCTCTAGTCTTTTAAAGCTGAAGCATTCAAAACCACCTCTTCTGATAATGAAGGGTTATCCATGGACTTGCCCATGAGTCTACTCCATTTAGCCTCTTGGTTTCTTCATCCTCACTTTCCACCTCATGTCCATCCCTCATCCTCCCCTGCCTTTCTTTAAGACTGGAGCTGGGGTGGGGTGAGGTCTGGGCTAGGGGAGATAAGCTGCAGACATGCAGCTCCTCAGCTGGATTAGCTCCAAAGTGGACCTCAATCCACCATCTTCCTGACCCAACAGTGAATATCTGTTGGGTCAGGGAGGTCACTGTAACTTGTGGTGCTTTCTGTGAAGTGCCATGAGTTACAGCGCGGAGCTGCATATCTGTCAGCGCCCGAGGTTCTACCTACATACACTACAGAGAAAGCATGGGAGCTCCAAAGGCATGATGGTAGTGGGGCGCAGGACTAGCCAGTCCTTTCCAAGCTGTGCCTTTCTGGGCACATGCCTATGCACAGCTCAGAATTGACATCTGGGTGTGGGATGGCAGAGTGTAGTCCCCCTCCATAACAAAGCCACATCACTGCTCACTCAGGAGCCCTGCCCTGGTCCCATCAGGGGAAAGGGACATTTGCCAGTAGCTCCAACAGGAGATGGGTCATGGCCAGGGGGTCTGAAATGACCCCAGTCACATTTTGGAGAGGTGGCATAACAGCCTTCTGTAGGCTGCCCATGTGTTTCATCACAGTCTGCTAAATTTGCACGAGGCACACAGTTCAAGGCGAATCAGATCGATGAATGGTCTTTTATTCAAACACATTCACACATGTGCAGTGGGAAACCAGATGTTAGTGTTCAACTCCCTGACCCAATCTGCTCCCATCCCAACGCCCTGCACGAACAGACTAGTTACCCCTGTCCTCACCATCACGGAGCTAGTGGCTCACACATGGTCCTTTAAAAGTACAGTGCCACCAATTAGGAGTCAGAATGGGGGCAGCAGTATGGGAACCATGAAACACAGCAAACTTCTGCGTTGGCTGTTTGCATTCTTCTCTTTCTGGGTCAGCGTGGAGCTGACTCTCCTTTGGTCTCCATGAACATGGATGCTATTCTTCTCTCCTGTACTTCTCTCAGCACCACAGCATCCGAGTGCCTTCAAGTAATGCACTACACTACATGACTAATATCCGACAAATGCTTCCTGCAGGGGAGGGTTGTTTGTGCCATGTTTTCAATGGGGGGGGGTGCTGTTTTTTTATAGTGACCCCACTGGTCTACATTTGTGTTCCAGAAACATGGCCAGCACTTGAAGTGAAAGGCCATGAGGTTTATGATGGACCATGGTCCTTGTAAGACCAATCATGATGGACCATGGTCCCTGTAAGGCCCATTTTTCTCCAGCCCCCGCAAAAAAGCTCTGTCTTCTCAACAGATGAGCCTTGCTCGAATTGGGAACAGGTCCACTGAGCTGGAGGAGTGGAGCCGTGGAGCGCACTTTTCATCTCAGAGCTTCATTTGAGGTTCAGACCATGAGCACCTTGAAGATAAAGTCCAAGACCTTGAACTTGATGCAACACAGAGGTCACGGTGGTTGATATGAAATGAGCGGAGCATCTCAGTCCAGTCCTTGTGGACCAGAGCTACCAATCCAGTTGGTCTCGTGGAGCTCTTGCTGGCATTCCCAGCCAGGGGGCCAACAGTTTAATGATGCATGAAGACCTGACATTTACAGTTCAGGAGAGACGTGGAAAGGACAGAGCTATATTTTGTCCTGGGATAGCAGCTACAGGTCCCATGGGGTGAATCAACCCAAGCGTGTTAGGTGCTGGACACTTAGAAGAGAATGATGGTCCCTGCTCTGTTTTGCTCAGCCCTGCACATGTTCGTTATTGATAAGCAGAGGACTTCTTCTCTTCATCAGGCCTTAACAAGAAATGCTTTTTAATGGAAAATAGGGCCAGATTGCCAGCTGATAGGAATGGGTGTAGCTCCAGCTGAGGATCCCACCCCAAAGCAAACACAGATGCAGTGGCACACAATGATATCAGACCTGATGAAAGAGTGTTCTGGGACAGAGAGAACTGGACAGTGTCTCACACCATGGGCCAAAAACCTCTGCCAATATGATGTTTAAAAACCCCTCTTATCAATGTGTGTGTAAGACTTGGCCACATCCCAATCAGATTACAGGCTCTCACTTAGTGTTTGGTACCCTTGACCAGTGGCTGTTTTTGACAGTGGGAAGACATTTATACAACCGTTTGTCAGCTTTTTCAAGGCCTTTAATTTGGAAGATCATCGTTTCTCTCTGCCAAATTTGTCTGCAGGGACTGCACCGCTTGATGCTTTCGAGTCACTGATGGACATGGCTGAACCCCTGACTTTGATTTAAGCCACAACCTTGCTGGCTATGACTTCTACACTGTGATCCTTCACATGGGAAATGATCCACAGCATTTCTTAGGCTTTGGGCTGCAAAGTCCAAGAGCCAGATCCTCAGCTGGGGGATGTGAGGGTCCCAGGCCCATAGGCATGTTGCATTATAATTGCATGGGCCAGTGGAGAGGATTCGGGGCTGTAGGCTGGAGCCTTGAGGCCTCACCTGCCCCTGCCACTCACTTGCTGTGTGACCTTAGGTAAGTCACTTATCTTCCCTGTCTCAGATTCTCCCAACATGATATTTTCCTTCCATTGCCCAAAGCTTTGATATCTATGGCTGCTGAGCACGGTGAAGGCCCTTCGTGTTATTATTGACTAGAGTTTCTCTCTAAGTCATTTCTTTCCCATGGAATATTCTAGTTTTTCATTAAAAAAGCCCAAAGTTTTTACTTTTCTGCAACAAAAGCTCTAAATATTGTGCAAAAAGAAATGGTGCAAAAAGCGTTGTTTCTGTCCACCTGCACTATAACCAGAGACAGCAAGCGTCTGAGACAGATGTACGCAGTTCAGCATTTTCCATTGAAACCCATTCCGACCGAAAGTTTTCAGACAGCCCTGCTTTAATAAAAGTTGCTCAGACCAGGGCCTGGGACCTGAGCTGATGCCAATGGGTGCAGGTTCAGTGAAGCCGGAGCTATGCCAGTTCTGCCACGCTGATGGCCTGGGTCCAGTCCTCCTTCCACGATGTCCATCCTACATGCTTTGCTTTGCAAGGTGCTTTCATTGTGCAATGTCTTCCTGGTAATGAGGCACCTGCAAGGAGGTGCTGGGCTGCTCATGGGCCCAGCTGCAAGGGGTTGGAAGATAATAGTCTGCCTGGCTGGGAGCCTTGGGGCCAGCTGGAGGTGATGAGCGGCTCATGAGGGTGGACCCACAAAAAGAGTTAAGAAGTCCAAGAGGCAAATGCTGGAGGCGATGCAGACGGCAGGTTCTTTGGACTGGGGAGGAGCCCAGAGCTAAACTCGTCCCCTCTCCTAACATCCAGAACGGACAGATGGGTTTGTTTGGCTTTGTTTTATTGCATATTTGAGGCTGTTTTATGAAGACTAAAACCAGCCTGAGAAACTGGGAACAGACCTGACTTGCCCGTTTAAAGCATCAGGGCAAGCGGCCCCCTTCTGCCACCCTTGACAAACCCAGAGTTGTGTGCGACACGGGGACAACTGTGCACCGGCAGACATTCACTTGACATACCTTTTCTGTCTAGCAAAGCTACCAAAGTACTGTTATATCCCATCTACATATGTGACTTGGCTGGTGCGATGTCTAAACCCTTTTGGGTGCGTCCTCTTCCCCAGCCCCAGGGCCCATACGTGTGTTTGACGTCCGTTTGCTCGAGGAGTCAGATTGCAACCATTAAGCTGTATGCTGAAAATTTCCACAGTGGACCATGAGCTCCATAGCGTGTCCCGATCCACAGGCTGTTTGGAGGCCGGGAGGAACCGTTGTGATTATATGGCTCAGCTTCTTGCATAACACAGGGCATAGCGTCAAGCTGGAGTTAGCAACAGGATCGGAGATGGCAGGAGGAAAGAAAAAGAAAAGCTCATAGCTTGTGTGAAAGTCAGAGGAAGATGGCGTGCTACCGAGGCAGATACCGTGTTCAAATAGCAGGGATAGCTGCAGAGAAGGCCGAGGGCTCTAGGAAGCGGGATGGGAGAGATTGAAGTAAGACGGGCAAAAGGCAACAAAGGAAAGAAAGGAGAGATCGGGGCCAAATCCTATTGCATCTTCATGGGCCCCAGCTGTCCCCTGCTCCAGTGGCTGCTCCTCACCCTCCATTTAATATATTTTGGATCAACAGCCATGGGATAGTTTCTCCACCACTGGGATAGAGCCAGATCTCATGGTCCTCTCCCTCGTTGGGCAGTGCCCTTCTCTCAGGGCCACACTCCCTCATGATTGCTCCCCTCTTGACCCCCTTATGGCTGCCCACTGGGACAGCTTCACGAGACGGGCTGGAGGGTGACCCGGGCAATGCATAGCTCTTGACCTGGCGGCTAGGGCACTTTGCTGAAGTGAGAGTTGTAGGGTTCAACCACCTTTAGGTGAGCCAGGCCAAGAACCAGGGTCTTCTGCTCCCTAGGCAAGTGCCCTAACCACTAGGCTCTAGGGCTGAAAGGTGCAGGTGGGGTGGAGCTTGTTCTTCTCCTCCAAATAGTTGCTGCTTGTGGTTTTCCTCCAACTACGCTTTCAGGGACTTAAACCAGTGATGCTTGTACCCAGGGGATCCTACTCCACCCTGACCTGCATGGAGCCTTCTGGGCAAGCTGGGAGGGCAAGCACAGGACAAGCTCAGTTGCATAAGTGGAAATCCAGTGTAACTGCTGTGTACGTGCCAGCACGGCAAAATAGGGCAGGGCCCACAGTGTCTGCAGATCCAACTGCTCTGTTACACCTCTGACTTCGTGCCCCCCTGTCATGTCACCACAAATTTATTCCAATGATTAAATATTCTCCTGTTCGGAAGCCTACATCTAATATTGAGCCTGCATTTGTCTGTCCAGCCATTGGCTCAGGTCTCCTTGTGCCTGCTCTAGGGTTGCTGCTACAGGCACTGCGGTGTAGACGTGGCCTGTGGTGTTTTCTGGCTCATTTAGCTGCTGTATGGTAAGAATTTTTACAGGGCAGCCTCCACCACAGACCGACTGCTTGCAAGTCTTAATTTGGTGTATAGACAGAATAGTGGTAGACAGTGAGAGGCTAGGCTGTGATAGGCTGTGTACAAGCTGTACTCAAGAAAACTTCCACTGACTTCATCTGTCCTAGTGGGTAGACGTGCATTTTCCAGAAAGACCAGGGGCCTGATTCTTCTTCCATTTACCCAGGCTTTCCATGGTGTAACTTCACTGAGCTCCTCCTTCTCCATACTGGTTGGCTTCCCATCTTAAAATAAATGGTCTCATATAGACCTGTGTAAGGAGATGCAGTATTTTCTAGGGGTGCACTGATATATCAGTTGGCTACTGGATCAGCACCAATAAAAGAAGAAATGATGTTATCAGCTATCGGCTTTTTTTGGTCATTGTAGCCGATGGTAATTATGGCCACGGACCTGGAGCATCCTGGTGAGCATCATCTGGTACCCATTGCCTGCCACCAGCCCAAGCCTGCAGCAGACTACAGGTCCCAGTGAGCAGTGGGGAGTGGGGTGGGAAGGGGTGCTAGGGAGTGGTCACAGGGCACCGTGCTCAGCAACAAAAGGACCGTTTCCAGCGCTGCTGCCACGGAGACGTTAGGCTGCACGCAGGTGGGGTAAGGTGCTGTGCAAAGGATATTCCACTCTGCTGGGCATTGGGCACTTTGCAAAACTGGTTTTTCCCCAGTGGCCATGGGAGTTCGGTTGCATGGGGCCTGCCGGCACTGAGGCAGTGGTGTACTCTGGGGCTCCAAACACCCCTGTTGCTGTCCGCTCGAGGGTCTGCTCCACCCCACCTGGGACAGTGGCACGGGCTGCGCGGGGAGCAGGGCTGTGGGTAGGAGCTGTGGGCAAGGGGGCAATGTGCATGGAAATAAGGCGGTTGCTGCCTTCCTCATCAAGGGCCAAGGAAGGCAGAAGGTGCGTGTACACACACGTGTGTGTGTGTGTGTGTGTGTGTGTGTGTGTGTTATAAATGCAAAACAAACAAAAAAAGGTGCGTTGATGTCAGTAGTTTAAAATGCCTTGCACTATTACTAAATATCAGTTATCAGATTGGCATTGGCTGATATGGTTGGTTAACTATTGGCTATCGGTATCAGCCAAAAAAATCTTTATCGGTGCACCCCTAGTATTTTATTTACTGGCTAGACTGGGAGTTGGGACTCTGAGGATATTTCCCTAGTCCTACCACTGCATCCCTGGTTGGAAAGTGAGTCAGTCTTTTCTTTAGTTTTTCTCATCTGTAAAATAGAGATAACGCTGCTTGCTTACTTATTACTTAAGCTTTATGTACTGGTAGGAACTAAAGGGCACATCCAAGTCAAGCCCCATCCTACTAGGTGCTGTGTGAACATAATAAATGACTTTTCCTGCTCAAAGAACTCACATCCTGGAAGACCAGATGTAATACAACAATTCAAAGCAGCAGGGTCAGGAAGACAGAGTATCAAGTATATATAAATAGGGAAGCAAATTCTTTGCCAGTCAGTAGTAATCACTGTTTTGCACTCCCTTCCCTTGATGGAGCGTTGTGAATCCTTATGTACGAATAGCTGTATGTTGTGATGCAAATGCAATTATTTTTTGGATTGGGACATTTTAAAAGAACCATTTTAAACAGCTTATTTTTTAAAATTACGTACATCAAAGGAAGGAAGAGTGTAATATGAATAATGTACTTGTGGAAAGAGGGGTAGTTAGCCGTGTTGGTCTGAATTCAGGCCGAAAGCAAGGTATGGTTTTGTTGCATGTTAATTTTGGGCAGCTCCTGGATTGTCTGCATGTTAACACTTCAAAATGGCTTAAAGTGCTCGTTATGTGGCTTAAAGTTACGCCACTCCAGGACGGTATTATCTCTTGTGTAACCAAGCTCCTTCCATTAAGGCGTAGCCGCTGCCACAGATGTGCCACTCAAGTTCAAGGAGTGACTGCAAGCTACCGCTAAGCCAGTCAACATTTGTGCAGCTCACACTGCAACATGTAACAAGGCCCAGAGGGATGCACCTTATAGACTAACCTGTAATTTTTGGAAGTTACTGTTGCTCCTGGTCTGCTGTTATACATGGACAAATTTACAAATTGTCATTATCGTTCTCCTTTTCCTGGTGTGTTTTCCCCTTTGTTATGGCTAGGTTATGTAAATTATTTAACCAGAGGTAATTCTCTAGGAAAACATGGTTAGGCTTTGAAGCAGAGACCATGAATGACACCAATAATGACCACCACTCTTCAAATGCACAGCCCGAGTGCTTTACAAGGCATCGTATTTGTTTGTACAGGACTATAAATAATAGTGATGATAAGGTACAAAGGGCTCTCAAAGGAAACACTGAAAGGCAATTTAAGTCCCTGAATCAGCTGAAAACATTATCTTCTCAGTGAGCTGAACTCTCTGTAAAGGGTTTAAGGAAAGATGAAAGGCTTGACGATGCAAATTTGTCATGCTTCACGCGCCCGGCAGTGAGACACATGCCCCAGGGCCGAGCACTGCAGATCTTTGTCCCGGCTCTGCTGTGTCGAATCATTGCCCTGGACTCCTTCCACACTTGGTGAGTTGCCACTTCCAGGGAATTTTTCCTGCTCTGTCCTGCACTGGGGTCGCTGCTGCTTTGCTACTTTCAAATCATCAGTATTTTCTAACTTCTGGGTCTTTCTGTCTCGTCTTAATGAGAGCGCACCTGGAACTAACGTGTTCTTCTCTGGACCGTGCAGGTGCGGCACTGACCAATAATGATTGGCACGGAGGATTTGGAGACAGCACCGGGGCTGTGTGTTCAGTGACTGTTTCTATGCTCTTAAGAAACCCTTCACCTTGGCACTATTGCAATCGCTGTTCTGTGTTGTGCTGAGGGACGTATGTTCATATAAAATCAGTTCTGTCTTCTCCCCTTGCCTGTCCTCAACAGTGGCCAGCATCGGACATGTCAGAGGAAAGTGCATCAAACCCTGCAGTGGACAGATACGTGACAACCCACCACCCGCCAGGATTTCATCTGACTCCTTGAATCACAGGGCTTTACATCCCTTCTAAAATGTGTTTTGCATTGGCTATTATCAGCTTGGATCTTAAGTATCACCCTACCCTGCTTTCTTCCTAACCCTGGATTTTATTATCTATTTCATTGTCCAATGACTTTGGATCATGCTAAAACCATGTCCATGGATGGACATGTCCATGGATGGACAAATCCAATCTGACTTTGGATCATGCTAAAACCATGCCCATGGATGGACATGTCCATGGATGGACAAATCCAATCTGACTTTGGATCATGATAAAACCATGCCCATTGATGTCCATGTCCATGTCCATAGATAAGTCCAATCTGACTTTGAATCATGTTAAACCCATGCCCATGGATAGACAAGTGCAATCTGACTTTGGATCATGTTAAACCCATGCCCATGGACAGACATGTCCAATCTGACTTTGGATCATGCTAAATCCATGCCCATGGATGTCCATGTCCATGTCCATAGATAGACAAGTCCAGTCTGACTTTTGATTAGGTTAAACCCATTTTCAGCCTGAAAGACATCATGGGGCAGTGTGTTCCCAGCTTAACAATAAGCTGAGTGGAAAAGCGTTTGCTTCATTCTGAACTTGCAACTTTCTCTGCTTTGGTGCTACACGGGAGGGAGAACTGATGCTCCTGATTTATGTAATAAATGACACCCTTCTAAGACAGATTTTGACCACCCTTAACTGTGGGAGAGCCAACAAAAAGCCAGACTCCTGTTCACATTGGGCTATTTAAGCTGCAGCTTTCCAAAACGTGGAAGAACAAGTCTGCATTTAAGAGATAAAGGCACTTTTTCTCTGATTCTCATCTCAGTTTTGCCAGCATAATCCTTGAGTAGCTGTATTACTTCCAAAGGGCCTATTCCAGATTTATACTCATGTTGCTAAGAGCCAAATCAGGCCTCTCATGGGCCTCAAAGCCAGTTTGTGTTTGAGATGCAACGCAAGCATTTGACAGCATTTTCCAGGCAATTTACTGATGCAAAAGCAGCCTTTGCTTGCACAAATTCCACTGTGAGCAGACTTTCTGGGTGAGCATGCACATGGGTTTCAGGGTTGGGAAAACGTGGTTCTCAGTGGCACGGTCCTTTCCTTGAAAGTAGCCGGGCTGTTTGGCTAGATCCTAATGTCCATTATTTTTTTGTTTCTGCTATTTAATTTTCTTTGCTGCCTTGAATGGGTATGATGATGTTCTTTGGGTCTAGTAAAAGATAGTTGGTCTAATAAAAGATATCACATCTACCCAAAGAACCTTGTCTGCCTATGACTTTAGACCAACATGGCTACAACCAATACCCCTATGAGGATGTTCTGCATTTCCTGCTCCTGAGCTCTCATGGAGCACTAAATCCTCCGTGTGCAACCCCATGGGATACTTCATTCTGACTGTGCCTGGAAGAGGTGATCTCCATGTGTCAGTAAGTCCTCCTTCTGCAAAGCGCTTGGGGGTGTGGTGAAGTACACTGTATTGATCACCTGTTGTAAGGAATGATGTTAAATGCTTGCATAGCTCTGTTGTCAAAGCAGGTTATCGGCTACCTGCCAGTTCTCACATGGCACTGTTTGTCCTGCAGAAAATGCTGATTTAGTAGAAAAGAGATATTCTGCAGGAAACTGCAAGTTCATCTGAACGTCCAACAGACATTGGACAGACCCACCGGGTTGGGCCCATGCTGTCTACCTGCTCAGCTGTCAAGCTGCCTGCCTCTCAAGCAGGTGGGTTGCCTTGTTCACAGTTCAAGAGCTCCATAGTCTATGTGGAGTCACGTCAGCGGGTTTCCCAGCTCACAAGGTGCCTAGCTGCTCAGCCACTGGGAGACCAGCAGCCCTGGGACTTGGGCATTCAACTAGGCTTCCAGGATTATATTTCCTCTCAGACCCCTTGAAATGCTCGGAAAGTGGGAGCGCTCCATGTTAATTGAGAATAATAGTATCTCCTATTCTAGGTAGTAATAGTAAACTCTCCATAATAATAGTAAGGTGCAGCACTGGCTTTCGTGTTGGTAAAGCCTCTCACCCTATGTCTTACTCATTGCGTGATTAAGCAATTGTTTTAGTTTGGGTTTGTTTCTGGCTCTCTCTCCATGGGAATAGCTTCCTAGAGAGACTTCTCATTTTCTGATGTTTTGGAAATGTTTCAGTTTTCCCTGTATGAAAACCATGAACGGAGCGCAGAGGTTTCAGTAGCTTTGCCTAGGAACCACATGCATGTACAGCACCTAGCGCAACGAGTTGCCAATCCTGGCTTGTCCCCTACCAGAGTAAGCATGATGAATAAAAACGAGCTTACCCGGGATTTCCAAGGCAACAAAAGGGAGCCATCCTGTCCTTAAGCCATCTCATTGATTCTTGTTTCTGCACGTCATGGCAGCTCTGGGGATTTCTGTTGCCAGTCTTGCAGCAATGCACACGTGAGCACGGTGTTTGCTTGGGAATAACAGAAAAAAAAAGGTTTGCTGGCATGGTCAAAGCGCTCATTCTGGTGGCTGCAGCTTGGCATCCTGATGCAAAATCCAGTGCCAAGAGATGTAGGACTGGTGTTTGAAGAACCCTGATTTTGCCACCCAGTCCTCTGTCATCCCCGTTGTACGAACGGGATTGTGTTTCACAGCGTGACTCTGCAAGAAATGTTCTTCAGGAGGAGAAAATAGCATTGAAGATCAGCTGATAGCTTGGAGGGAGATAGCATAATGAAGATCAAAGTTTGCAAACTGGACCTCAATCCTGCAGTAAAGACTCCTGGGTTGGCTGTGGGGGGGGATCCAGGGAGGGTGCAGGGGCGCAGTCTCACCCCAGCCCGCTTGATTCCTGCTCCACTCACACTTTTCCCATTCAGGCAGTGCCAAGGGAGGGACTTAATTAACCTCAACCCTCATTATTGACTCCCTAGTTCTGGCAAAGATCTCTCCACTCCACAGGTGTTAACGACCCTCTCTTCTTCTTTTCCATTGTCCTGATAGTCCACTATTCAAATTGTCCTTCCTTCTGCAGCTGTGTTGTGTGTTAGCCATTCCAGGTAATGCCCGACTTTATTTCATAGCCCTGCAGACTGGTTTTAGCCCCAGCTTAACTCAGGTGTGGCAATATTAACTCGGGTGTAGAAATGACCAGCAGTGAAGTATTGGAGGCAGCGTCAAGACTCTCAAGAAGGCTAGATTCTGTTTTCTGAATCTGAATGATGGACGTACGTGTCACTATAACGACTACAGGACTAATGACACCATAGCTTTTGACCATTTTGACTATTTTTTGCCTAGTTCATTGTGTTTTTGACATTTTATATATAATCTAGCAAAACACTGCACACTCCAGTAGTAGTATTAGTTTGATCTTCAACTGAATAGTATAGTGCTAGCCCCTTAGCATATCAGTAAAGCACATAGCTTTTCTTTAATGGGAGAAAAATATGTTGTTATCCATCATGATGTGCTTTACCTTCTGCACCCCGCTTTTCAAAATCCTAGCTCCATGATTCTCTGAACCAGTTAGTCTCCAAGGTGCCACCCTGCCATACCTTTTGCCCGACTTCAGACCAACACAGCTAAACAACTCTCCCATCAGCATGTTGGCGTCTGGAGACTGAGGGACAGGTAGGCATTTGCTGGCAGCTTCAGATACATGAGAAAATGGTTGTGGCTTTAGGGACGTGAATGAGATTGTTAATAAAGCAGCCTATGCAGGATCCCTTGTGGCTCTGTTTTAATATAAAAAGCCACATTTGATAGTAAAGTTTGCTGCCCTTGAATTCAGCCTGCAGATGCTTGTGCTGGCGGAGCGGAGCTGCAGTGAAGATGTTCTGGGTGTTGGCCAGGCTTTGAACACCCAGGAGGCATGGGACACGGTCTGAAAGTGCATAGGCCGTGATCAGACAAGGTTCTTCGGGTAAAGCTGGTATCTTGTATTAGACCAGCTCAAATAGTTGGAAAAATTCTTCTTTGCAAGCTTTCGGGTATAAATACCCTTTGTCATAGGCCACGATCACCATCTTCAGCTTCCAGTGTACCAGATCATGGGACTTCCCATGGGACTGTTTGACCTCATGCCTGTCATTTAGAAAGAAGATCCCATCTTGATTTTAAAATTGCCAGGAATGGCAAATCCACTTCAATCCCTTTGTAAAGTGTTCAAGTGGTGTAATATCCTCTTTGTTAAAAATATGGCAATGTATTTCTAGTCTGAATTTATCTGGCTTCAGCTTTTATCCACCGGCTCTTACTATACCTCTGATAGACTAAAGAGCCCTTTACTGCTTTATCTTTTCTCCACTAAACTTAAATATGTGGAGTCTTGGTTAAACAAACAGATGGAGCGCCTTGAATCTTTCAACGTAAGCTATGTTTCCCAACCCTCTGATTATATCCGTGGCTCTTCTCTGAATCCTCTCCAAATTGCCTGTAACTTTTTTGAATCACGAACATAACTGGAAATATTATTCCGGTAAGTCACATCGGTACCAAGTAAAAAGGTAATACAATCTCCAGTGCTCCAAAAGAGCAATGCGGAGACTGCCATCATTAGGTATCTGAGAGGGCAGGCTCTGCTGCGACAGATGAGGAGCTTTAGGTCAATGGCTGTTAACTCAGAAACCTAATGGTGATGATTATTTATGGTGGGTTGATTGGCATCCTGGTAAAATGCCAGCATCAGTAATCATATGTTGCCTGCCCACATTCACCCTGCAGTTTCCCTCACTGGATTATTACCCCGAGCTGCCAAGCAGCTACTCCATTCCCCTTCATTTCAGTGATGGGCGATGCTTTCCCGGTCGTGTAAGTGCCAGTCCTACAAGCTGATCTGTGCAGACCTGAGCAGTAACCCTTCAAAATCAGTGGGGCTACCTGCTGTACCAGCCTGCATCTAATGCCAGAATTGCAACTAGGATTTTTTTCACTACTTTGGCATCCTTTGAAACGATGAGGACTATGTCAAAGCAAGTTATTTGTAACGTATGATAATGTGACCTGTTGCTTTCTGTAGTTGAAGGGGAGCAAACTGTGCCGTCATTTCTATTTCTGTTTTCCTCTCTTTCGCAGAATATTTGGTGGATACCTGCTCAGCCGTGCCACTCAGCGTTTGCAGCTGGCCGGAGCCTGGATGCAAGGAACACACATGCAACAAGTGCCAGTGCCCTTCACACCCGGGCACCATGCTGATTAGTCTTAAGGCCTGTTCAGTGTTTGGATTAATGTCCTGATAAATCTTCTCGACTCTCTGAAGGTCAAAATCCCTGTGGTTCCTCGAGCTGTTTTGTAACTCTCAGGATATTGAGCCTGGGAGCATTTCTACAGCTCAGGTCCTAACCAAGAAGCACCTGCCAAATAGTGATAGGGATATTCCTTTTGCCCTCTGCTGCAACCCTTCACTTGGCAAATGGTACTGTCATCCCGGCTGCCATGGGCAGATGTAGGAGTTTAGAAAGGGGGGTGTGGGAGATGCCCCCAGTGCAGCAGGGGTGCTTGTAGAGCACCCCATCCTCTCCCCCTGGCCTGCAGACCAAGCAGCAGCAGACCCCTCTTGGGAGCCCCTCTGCTCTGGTGCTCAGTAGCACCTTGGTCCAGCTGCAAGAAGGAGAGGCTCTAACCCAGCATACGTCCCACTTAGGTGTGCAAATGTGACATAGGAGCTGCCCTATGTGTACCAGGGCAGCTTGGAAAGTCCCCTTCTTGTCTGAGCCAGATGGCTACTCTTCAGCATGGCATAATATCACGTTAGACTCAGATCCTGCAAGCTGCTGAGCACAGGCTACATTGCAGAGGTACCGAAGGTACACGCATGTTCAGGTGGTTTGGGAGGCATTTCCTAGGCACCCAGAGAGTGGAAGTCAAGAGGCCTTGCTTCACGCGGTAGGTGTTTCTGATTTGGTAGGGAATCGTTCATACAAGTTGTATCTCCAATGGGATACGCTAAATACCAAGCCCCCTTAGGAAAGGATTTATTCTGTTCTTTTTATTCAGATCTACACTGGCTTTTTGTACGAGCAATGACAAGAGGAACAATGAATGAATACGAGACGGGGGAGATTTTAGGAGCTATATTCATCTGAGAGTGAGGGGAGAAACGGTGGAAAGACGGTCCAGATATAACTGCGGAGGAGAAGACTTGGGCAATGAGACTATGCAAGGACAGAGGAGGAGCTGGCTCTGCTTGAGCTGAAGGAGACTCAAAGTGCAAGCTTTGGGAACCAGGAGAGCGCATTGATGCCAGGACGTAGCTTTCATACGGGGAAAAGAGCAGCTGTGGACCCAAAATGACCCAGGATTCTGCTTCCGGAGAGGTGGATGAAGAACAAAGATGTCTTTTCCTACCACATTTGGAAAGAGAAAGAGAGGATGGAGACAGGAATATTTAGGAGAGAGAAGTGCTAGGAGAAGCATTGGAGAAGACTTTGAGCAAACACCTTTGATTTCTGCCCCCTGCGACAAGGGGAAACGAGTCAGAAGAATGATGGAAAACTCCCCTGACCTCCTCCTTATTTACCTTCTGAGAAAGGAGCAAAGAAAATATTGACACGCAAGCCCTGCTGGGATGCCGTGTTTTATACAGCCTGGCCATCGGCTCCAAGGCTAAACCACACATTTCTTCCCCCGGTGCTGCAATGCATCCAGAGTCGCGGCAGGGTACTTACTGTTTATAGAAGTCCTTGGACACCTCAGCAAACTTGGCGTTGCTCTTCAGTCCAAGAGCTATATTTAGTCGCTTTGCTCCATCGAGGCCTGAACGGCCGTGTTGCCCGGAAGCTGAGCGAGCCAAGTGGGGCATTTATTGCTAAATATATATTTTTAAAGCATAGCAAAGTGACAGACCATGCTGAATGATTTTGCTTTGAAAAAAGCAGCCTAATAGCATGGTAGAAACCTAAGGAAGAAGAGCTGTTTTACAGGGATGCGATCAAGCACTTTTAATGCAAGTACTTTTCATTGTAATGTTGGCTGGTGTGATTGCAGAGCTGCTGGCCATTATCTGAGAAAACTCATGGCGATTGGAAAAGGGCAAATATAGCGCCCAGCTTTAAGAAAAGGAAGGAGGATCCAGGGAACTACAGACCAGTCAGCCTCGCATCCGTCCCTAGAAAAATCATGGAGCAGATCCTCAAGGAATCCTCTCCGCTTGGAGGAGAAGAAGGTGATTAGGACCAGTCAGCATGGATTCACCAAGGGCAAGTCATGCCTATCCAACCTGCTTGCCTTCAACGATGAGGCGACTGGCTCTGTAGATGTGGGGAAAGCAGTGGACATTATATACCTCGACTTTAGCAAGGCTTTTTATACCATCTCCCACAGCATTCTTGCAAGCAAGCAGAGAAAGTACAAGTTGGATGGATGGACTGTAAGGTGGATAGAAAGCTGGCTGTATTGTTGGGCTCAACAGGTAGTAATCAATGGCTCGGTGTCTAGTTGGCAGCTGGTATCAAGTGGGGTGCCCGCGGGGTCGGTCCTGGGGCTGGTTTTGTTCTATATCTTCATCAACGACCTGGATGATGGGATGCAGCGCACCCTCAGCAAGTTTGTGGATGACACCAAGCTAGGGGGTGCAGTAGATACACTGGAGAGTAGGGATAGGATTCAGAGTGACCTCGACAAATTGGGGGATTGGGCCAATAGAAATCTCATGAGGTTCAACAAGGACAAGTGCAAAGCCCTGCATTAAGGATAGAACAATCCCCTACACCGGTGCAGGCTGGGGACCGACTGGCTGGGCAGCAGCTCTGCAGGAAAGGACCTGGGGATGGCAGTGGACAAGGAGCTGAATAATAGCCAGCAGTGTGCCCTTGGTGCCAAGAAGGCTAAGGGCATCCTGGGCTGTATTGGGAGGAGTGTTGCCAGCAGATGGAGGGAACTAATAATTTCCCTCTTCTGCACTGGTGACGTCACATCTGGAGTCTTGTGTTCAGTTCTGGGCCCCACACTATACAAAGGATGTGAACAAATTGGAGAGAGCCCAGAGGAGACCAAAGAAAATTGTTTGAGGTCTGGGGCACATGACTTCTGGGAAGAGACTGAGGGAACTGGGTTTATTTAGTTTGCAGAAGGAGGGTGGATTGAACAGCAGCCTACAACTATCTGCAAGGTGGTTGCAAAGAGGATGGAGCTGGGTGACAGGTGAGAGAACAAGGAGCAATGGGCTGAAGTTGCAGCAAGGGAGGCTTAAGTTGGACATTTGGACAAACTTTCTCACAAGGAGGGTGGTAAAGCACTGGAACAGGTGACCTAAAGAGGTGGTGCAGTCTCCATCCTTGGGGGGTTTTAAGAGCCAGATAGACAAAGCCTTGGCTGGGATGATCTCATTGGGGCTGGTCCTGCTTGGAGCAGGGGGTTGGACTAGAGGTGACCTCCCAAGGTCCTTTCCAACCCTCATTGTCTGCGAGTCTGATTCTAATAGTGCATAGTTTGGTAAGAAACACTGATAGACAAGTATTTCTGAAGATTTCTGTATTAGCTAACTATGCCTCACAACAGCTCAGCGAGGCTGGTAACAAGCACACCAGAAATATTTCTCTAGAAGACTGTCTTGTCTTCTAGACTGTGGCCGCTTCGGAAACAAGACCATCTGTTATTGCATGTTTCTCCAGCACTTAGCACAATGGACCTCTGCTTGGCTGCGGCCGTTATTGCCAATAGATGTGTTCAACAATAACAACTTCACCCACCCACAGTGCCTCTGTCGACGAATGCAGCTTTTTAACTGCATACAGCACCAGAGGCGAGGCACTGTGGGTAGAGTGCTGCCCGCTGGGGCAGGGGTCTTACCTGCCCAGCTCCCTCTGCCCGCTGGTGGCAGCTGAGGAGCAAGCCTACTACACACCAGGTGCATCAGGGGCACCAGAATGCAACCCCCACCTGCCCCGGTGTGTGGCATCCAGCTGTAACAGCCCCCAAATGCGGGCACCCCACTGGCTCCCTTTAGTCCCATGTCCAGTCCCCATCCACCTCCCTGATATGCTACTGGGCAAAGGGTGGCCTGGCAGGGCTGAGCCTGCCCTAGCAAAGATTCATGGGGAGGGGGTGTGATTGGTGCCTGCTCTAAGTTGGCATATGCTCGCCCCCACTCTAGCTACATGCATGTACAGCACAACCACGCATTAGCAACCTGTACCTGAGATCCCGGGTTGGAGACTGGGTGAGCACGTTGCATTATCCTCACTTGAACTGTGATTAGGGCCCGGCTACATGTTACACGTATTACGTAGTAATCCAGTCAATCGAGCAATCAGTGTAGACTGGCCACACCTGCAAAGTAGCTGTCAGCAAGTGCAAAGTAATTATCCCATAATTAACTGGTTAACTGTGCAATAAATGCAGACCAGGCACACATGCAAAGTAACTGTCACACCAGAAAAAATGCCGGTTCAGCTATAAAAAGAGCAACCCAAGCACAACATTAGTGCTTGAAAATGTGTAGCTACTCTATTGCTGGTTTTTATCCAGCTTTAAATTAAACATGTAGTGGGGCCCTGGGATACTCGAGGTTAACTCGAGGCTCCTGAAGTTTTCTAATGATTACAAGGCCCAAGGAGCTCCGTCTTTAAGTTTCAGCTGAAGGAAGGTGTGATGAGAAGCCTGCAGCTGAGAGAGGATAAAGGGAATTAAACTGAGAGGAGCAGCAAGGTAAAAAAGGAAAGCAGAGATGTAGCTAGGGAAGGGACTATTCAGGCCTTGTAGGTGAGCATGAGGACTGCAGGTGGTAGAGAAATGGACCCAGATTCAGGTGGGAGGCAGGAGCGGGTAGCGGAGATGACCTGAGCACCAGCATTTGGGATAGGCTGAAATAGGGGTATATAAGCAGTAGGCAGGCAGGGTGGTTGTGAGGGCAAACAGCAGAAAAAGGCTTTGGAGATCTGAGTTTAGTCTCTGGCCCAATAAGACTTCCCTGTGATTTTGGCAGGCTCTCAAGTCCCTATCTGTAAAATGGGTCTAAAGGTCCCGTTCTCATTAGATGCCGTCATGCTGAATTCATTGGTGTATGAGACAGATCCCGTGAGACAAGCCACATGAGGTAATCTTCATCTGATTGATGTTAAATAATGAGATATATGAAAATGAATGTGAAGGGTGGTCTCATATACAACCTTCACCAGCATCACATTGTGTTGCTGGACCAACCCTGCGGCGTAATGTGAAGAGAGAGGCTTTTGAAAAATATTTGGCTTTTTGAAGGACATGTTGCCTGTCGTGGTTTAAACAACTTGCAGTGTAAGTCACTTGCCAAATCTCTTTAAACCTAGCATTTTAGGAGAAACCCTAGTATTTTAGAAGGCGCTCCTCCAATTTTACATAATATTAGATCATTAACATGATACTGTTACCTTTTCTCAGGCTTTTAGCAAGTGCTTTATTTAAAATCAGTATATTTTAAAGAGAGAGACAGGACAATAACACCCACATCTCTAGGGAGCCTAAAGGCAGGGTCCCCCCACACTGCCTCTAGGGCACCTGTATATTACCCTGCCTCTAGGGTCCCTATAGATGTGGGTGCCATTGTCCTGTCTCTAGGGTGTCTAAGGATCACACTGCCCCTAGGGTTCCTATAGATGTGGGTGCCCCACCCTGCCTCTAGGGTGTCTAAGGATCACACTGCCTCTAGGGTCCCTATAGATGTGGGTGCCATTGTCCTGTCTCTAGGGTGTCTAAGGATCACACTGCCCCTAGGGTTCCTATAGATGTGGGTGCCCCACCCTGCCTCTAGGGTGTCTAAGGATCACACTGCCTCTAGGGTCCCTATAGATGTGGGTGCCATTGTCCTGTCTCTATAGATGTGGGTGCCCCCATCCTTTTAGCTGTTGAAAGTCATGGGTGCCTTGGGTGCAGCAGAGTGATATTACAGCCCCAGGCATTACCACCTCTGGCATTCACTAATGAATGAAAAATATCTCTCTATGGATCACATAATTTGGAGTAGTATCTTATATGCTACTCTGCCTCTCATCTTTAATGGGTCCTCAACATTTAAATGCGTGAACATTGCCATTTAAGTGCAGCTGCTTTTAGGGCGCAGCATAGCCAAGGACAGCTGCACAAATAGATAGGGGACAACTCCACCTCTCACAGTGTCCTGGGGGGTGTTGTCTACACAGAGCAGATGGGAGGGGGACTGAAAGGCCTGAGCCACAAAGGGCACACAGTAAAGTGCTGGGTGTTCATTGTAGCTACACCTGACTGACCGGAGGGTGCAGAGCCCGAGCTCCCTGGTGCCAGGAAGTTTATGGGGTGGGTTCTCTGATGCATCCCATTGCTGCTGGGCAGCTCAGTGTGGGGGCAAGCCGGGGCTCCTGGATACCCTCGTACTGTCTGGAGTCCCGAGCTCCCGGCATGCCCCAAGTTTCCTGTGTGTTCAGTGCCGTCGTGCTCCCCTGCCCTCCCTCTCCCCCTCCCTTCCCTCCTGTGAGCCCAATAGCTCGGCTGCTCCCATCCCTTCCCCGGATCCCTACGACTTCAGCTTCCCCACCCTGTCTCTAGGGTTCCTATGGCTCGGGTGCCCGGCACCTTCTCTCAGGTGCCTATGGATTTGGGTGTCCCCACCTGCCTCTAGGTTCCCATGAGTTGGGCTGCCCTACATTTGGTCTCTGAGATCTGTATAGGTTTGGGGGTCCCCACCCTGCCTCTAGGCCCCTTAAAAATGGCTAACCCTCACCCTGCCTTTAGGGTCCATATAGATTTGGATGCTCCCCACCCTGCCTCTTAGCTTCCTATGAATGTGGGTAACCTGCATCCTGCCTCTGGGATCTGTATAGGTGTTCCTGCCCTGTCTCTAAGGTCCCTATAGATATTGGTGCCCCCCACCCTGCCTCTATGGATCACTCGGCCTCTAGAGTCCCTATAGATGTGAGTGCCCCCCTGCTTCTAGGGACCCTATGGATGTGGGTGCTCCCCACCCTGCCTCTAGGGTCCCTATAGGTGTGGGTGCCTACTCCTACTTCTAGGGTCCCTATAGATGTGGGTGCCCCCAGCCTGCCTCTAGGGTCCCTATAGGTGTGGGTGCCCCAACCCTCCCTCTAGGGTCCCTATAAATGTGAGTGCCTCCAGCCTGCCTCTAGGGTCCCTATAGGTGTGGGTGCCCCAACCCTCCCTCTAGGGTCCCTATAGATGTGGGTGCCCCCGCCCTGCCTCTAGGGTCCCTATAGGTGTGGGTGCCCCAACCCTCCCTCTAGGGCCCCTATAAATGTGAGTGCCTCCAGCCTGCCTCTAGGGTCCCTATAGATGTGGGTGCCCCAACCCTCCCTCTAGGGTCCCTATAGGTGTGGGTGCTCCCCACCCTACTTCTAGGGTCCCTATAGACATGGGTACCCCCCTCCCTCTAGGGTCCCTATAGATGTGGGTGCCCCCACCCTGCCTCTAGGGTCCCTATAGGTGTGGGTGCCCCAACCCTCCCTCTAGGGTCCCTATAAATGTGAATGCCTCCAGCCTGCCTCTAGGGTCCCTATAGATGTGGGTGCCCCTGCCCTGCCTCTAGGGTCCCTATAGGTGTGGGTGCCCCAACCCTCCCTCTAGGGCCCCTATAAATGTGAGTGCCTCCAGCCTGCCTCTAGGGTCCCTATAGATGTGGGTGCCCCAACCCTCCCTCTAGGGTCCCTATAGGTGTGGGTGCTCCCCACCCTACTTCTAGGGTCCCTATAGACATGGGTACCCCCCTCCCTCTAGGGTCCCTATAGATGTGGGTGCCCCCACCCTGCCTCTAGGGTCCGCCTAGATCACGCTGTATCTATTGTGGCTACAGACTTGGGTGCTCCGCCCCGCCCCGCGCGCACCGCAGCGCCCCGCACCGCCTCCCTGCGGGGCCGGGCCGGGCGGGGAGCGGAGCGGAGCGGGGTGGGGCGCGGGGCGGGGCGGGTCGGGGCGGGCGCCGCGGGATAAAAGCGGCTGCGGGCGGCCGGGGGCGCGGTACGGCACGGCACGGCACGGCACGATGCTGTTCTGGCACACGCAGCCCGAGCACTACAACCAGCACCCGAGCGGCGGATACCTGCGGTGAGCGCGCGCGCGCGGGCGGGTGATCTCCGGGGAGGTGTTTCTGGTCCCGGAGCAACAGGCGGCAGAGGTCCCGCACGCGTGTCCTGTTCCCTGCGTGCAGCGAGGATGCAGGCGGCCTGATCTCTGGGGGCTCCTCGGAGGGGCAGAGCCGCCTTGTAGGATGCTGCCTGCAGCGCCCGCGAGTCCGGGCATGGTTGGGTGCCAGGGGGTGTCTTGTGCACGTCCCTTGCCTTGAAGGTGCAGGGCTTCTGAAGTGTTTGCAGGGGAGGGTCTGCCCCCAGCAAGGGAAGGGGGTGTTTTTAATCACTTCCATGGTGCTGAAGCCCAGTCCTCTCTGCGTGGGAGAGGGAGAAGGCTAGTGGGGGCACTACAGGTGCTGGGGGTGCAAAGCTGCAATCTTGCTCTGTCCAAGGAAACCCTCCTTTTGCACCGGGAGAGTCAAAGATGCTTGTTCCTGCTGAACTGGGACCTGAGGCTTGTCTACACTAGAGAAACCCGAATCCGTCAGGGAGGTGCAGCACGGTTGGGCAAAAGGGGTTTGTCTCGCAGTGACTCTGCCTAGGAGCTTAGTGCCAATCCCTGGTATGTGTCCGCCCCGGGCATTTGTATTGGTGTGAGTGCTTTTTTTTTCACTGGGACCTTTTGAGTTTGGGGAGGAACAAGCCTTGACTCTTCCTAACGAGACCACTGTGTTTCCCTCTCCTTCATTTCCCAACTGGGGATATCACTGGCCTCAGGCTTCTTTATTTTCTGATGAAAAGGGGACTGGATTCACCTTTAGTAAGAGACTGATTGTGGAAAACTTTAGTGTAAAGGTGAATCGCTTTAAAAAAAAAAAAAAGTTCTGTGAGATTTAATTTGGGAACTATTAGAAAAACTTCCAAAACTATACATTGTGAGAGCCTTGATAATCAAATTTGCGCAACGCTTGCAGTGTCTAAACGTGTATACCCACAGCTTATGATCTCTTAATCCCCTGCTTTGTACGAACACTATGTCTCTGTGCCAGCTGTGTGACAGTGCTGCAAACACTAATAAGAGACCACGTTTCTGTGGGTCTGATCTGAAGTCCGGAGAGCCCCGTGGCTGTGGATCGGGACTACGAACGAGTTGTCTTTTTGTGCAGTTGCACTGTTATTTTGCATTGTCCAGACCGGGACTATTTCAGGTGATGTTAAGAGAGCATGGTTGCAGGCGATCAAACAGCACCTCCTTCAAATGGTTCAGTTGGAAAGTGTCGGGTATCCAGGTTGTAGTCATATTGGTCTAGAGGCAAAAGGACTCAAAATACGGGGTAGAGGTAATATCTTCTAGTAGACCAACTAGATTTTTGCAAAAAAAAAATTAAAAATCTCTTTAATTGCTGCTTTCAATTGGAAAGTGGCATTTGGCATTTAGGCACTTCACTTTTATTTTGACTGGATAAGGTACAAAGTGCTTGCATGTAGCTTCAAACATTGGCTCTGCATGTGTTGACAGCAGTGACTCGAGGCACCTCTTGGCTTGCTTTCATTTTTTTTGGGCTACTGAGAAGTAACAGTTTCTGATGCAAAAAAATTCAAAGACTGCAATAAGTCAGAATAGTTTGGATGCTGATTTGACATCCGTTGTGAATCGGGAGTAGATGTTGCACATCTCACCGTGCTAATATTGCACCCTGCGGTGGCACCTGGGGGAGAAGCTCTGCTTTACAGCCCTGGGCTCTGGGACTGGGCTCCCTTAGCTGTAAAACAGCGTGCATTTTGGTGGCTCTGTGCCGATAAGTGCCCAAGTCCACTGTTTCCCAGGTGCGTGCAAAGATTTCCATACCAATTTGTAAAGCCAGACCAGCTCTTTGTAGAAGAAAGGGTCTCTAGATTGGAAACTGATCTGCAGGGATTTAGTTACCTTCGCTGCTATACTAGATCAACCTCCTATGAGAAGAAAAGATGTATTAGGGCAAGCAGGAGATGCAGAAGAAAAGGGACTGAATATTTTAATGTTGGTTATACCCCTTTGGAAAACCTTGCTACTTCTTTCCGCCGCTCTCTTTCATTGTCTGATCTGCCTGTGACTTTATTTCTTCATAAATAAGAGTGACTGTTTGTTTTTTGAACCAGGAACTTTAAAGTTTTTACTGTCAACTCCTGTACCATTTTATTTAATGGCTTGGAGAAAGCTCCCCAAGGTTGCAGGTGCCGGGTGTTTTTGAGCTAACAATGAGTGGATCATTAACCCACCCAAGCAAGGCAAACTTCTTCATGCTCTTCCGAGCAAGCGTGCCAACACACATTTCCACATTTGTGTTTCTTTGAAGCTGGTTTTTGCTGCTTCTTTATACACACAGAGGTGCTTGGGAGCTGCTGCCTCCATAAATGGGGGAGAAACAAGCCTGGAGAAAAGAGCTGCCTAGAAAAGAGTAGCCTAGCCCTCCGTTCAGAGGCAGCAGGTAGTCTGGGCTCGATGCTGGCATCGGTCTGATCGGGTGGGATTCCTGCATTAAACACACAAGCAAACAGGACACCGTGCATAGAAGTAGAGCTCAGTGTCAGAGAAGGGAGGAAGGTGAATGTTGCTTCTTATCCTACGGCAGAAAATAATAGGGCTGCTGGCACTGGCGTCTAGCTCCTTACTCTCATGCTTGGGTATAAATGATTTTGTTCTGACCCATCCTTTTGTAGATCGGGGGGAGGCAAAATACAGCCCATGGGATGTGGCTTGCCAAAGGATTGTATCTGGGCTGCAGAGGGTCCTTCAGCCCGGGCCGTGGTGCATGCGGCCACTACCACCACCCCGGGTGCACGGCGGGGCTGGGGTGGCGTGGCAGCTGGAGCTTCCTGGCAGCCTTGCTGGTGGCAGCTCCCTCTGGCTGTCACTACCAGTGTCCCTACCGCCGCTGGACCTGGCTCTGCTGCCCAGGCACCCTGACTTGGGGGTGCTGGATGGAGCGGGTTGGTAGGTGGGCTCTTCGTGGAGACTGGCCCAGGACCCCTGTGGGCGGATGGGATGGGGCTGTGTGTAGGTGGGGAGTAGCTCCTGGGAGCAGGATGGGCAGGCAGAGACAGAGCCGGGATGGCGGGGCAGCGGAGGAACCATGATGCGGGGAGTGTGTCCCCACCCACCCGTGGCCCCATCCCAGGCCCGCAGGAGTCCTGGGCTGGTCTCTATGTGAAGACCCCACCTGGCTGCCCGCTCTGTCTGGTGCCTCTGGGAGTGGATGGGATCTGGGGTGGATAGGATCAATTGCCCCCCGGGTTTGCACCACTCCCTAGGCTGCACCTGGCCAGGTCAGCACCCCACCCTGCCACAGCTCACCAAAACTCCCTAAGCAGCCCTCCAGCCCAAATAATTGCCCACCCTTGCTGTAGATCATGATGGATATCATTTAAGTGTAAGGGGGTCAGAGCTGGGTCTATTGCAGCAGCCCTGACAGCTGGGTTGTGCATCCGAGGGCTGTCTAGAAAATCTGTTGAAATGTTGCAGGTTTTTAATTTAGTACAAGAGAAGGGCTAGGGCAACAGGCGGCTCTGTTTGGGGAAAGCCGGGGTATGGTATCTGGCTACTCCCTTATGGACCAAAACCCTCAATGGGCTATGGCATTTTGATCTGAAGTCCTGGCCCTGCCTGATGTGGGGGTCAAATCCTGTTCAGCGTGGGAGGATGAGGCACACGCAACCCGACTGCCTTCAAAACGCAGTGATGGGTATAGTGGGGGTCCCTCCCAAGGACCCAACATTGGTTAAGCCGCCACATCTTAACTTACCTTGGCTAGATCGAAATGACCTGGGCAGATGCACTATTAGAGATAGAGCTTAATTTTGGGGCGGGGAGCGACTAGCTCAGAGCAAGCTTGTTGGTTCTGGATGTTGGAAGTGGTTTCCAGGAAGAGTATTCAGATTGGTGCAGGGTGAGATGGTGCAAGGGTATGGCGAGGAGCCTAGGACCTTGGCTGCAGCAAGGAAAGGCAAATGGATATTTGCTTTGTTGAGGGAGGATTAGGTGTTGAGGAGAGGGACGGTGAGCTAATAGAAGGAACTTAGAAACGTGGCCAATTTTACTTAGTTTTAGTAAAAACACAATCTGGTGTTTGGAAGAGAGCTCATTGAGACTTATGTTCAAAATGGTTTAACTATTTAAAAAAAAAAAAAGTCTTCATTTCTTTCTTTTAGATGTGAACCCAAACATTTGAAGAGGTTTTTATTATTTAATTTCTCGCTGGGAAGAGGTGGTATTGTGTGTACGCACACATCAGACCTGGTGTTTGCCAACTCAATAGATGGTTGGTGATCTTCCATTTTACTAATGCATTAAAATGCAGGGCAAGTGCGTTTGTGGTCGTTTTGTCTGACCCCGGCTCCTTTTTCACCTCTTAGCACATGTCATGCATTGCTCCTTACATCTGGTTCAAGAGAATTGTTCGCATTTGGGCTCTGACCACGTGTCCCTCTTCGGATGCTGTTACTAAGCGTGTGTTGCTGGTTATGTTTCAGCGATGTCTTGGCGCTGCCGATCTTCAAGCAGGAGGAACCTCAGTTGTCTCCCGAGAATGAAACCAAACTGCCTCCATTTCAGTATGTTCTTTGTACAGCTACATCCCCTGCCGTGAAGCTGCACGAAGAAACCTTGACCTACCTCAATCAAGGTAAGGCTGAAGGGAACGTTGATCCGTGATGGAAGGACTGAATCGTGTTCCTGTGCTGCCGTTGGGAGAGGGAGGGAGTCTCCGCATTTTATGGGAACGGGCCAACTCTTCAGCTGCTGTCAGCTGGTGTAAAGGTGCATTGAGTCCTACCAGACTTCCAGCAGTTGAAGATGAGGCCCGTAGATTTCCACGTTGCAGGTGTTGCCTTACACTCGGGTCACCTTGAAATTTGGCTTTTGGTGGATGGTGGCATCTCAGTCTGCAGTGAGGGGTGGGTGGGTTATGCAGCCTGCTGAGCACTGAGAAGGGGCAGGGGGGAGAAGTTTGCTGTTGCAAAGCCAGCTGTACGTGCTTGAGCTCTGCAAGAGAGAACGGTAGACGCACTGGCAGGCACGGTGGTCCTTTGCTGGTCCACGAAGAGTGGGGTGTTCATACTGCCCTGCTACCTACACAGCCATGGGATGTCACTGGTCTGCGCTCCACCAGCCTGCCAGCCTAGTACGGTTGTGTTTGGCTGCCAGTGTCGGCTAATTTTGATCCTGGATGTGCACCCCCACATGGGGTTGCATGCACCTCCGGCCAGCTTTTCACAGGACATAGCACTCCCTGGATCTGAATTCTGTAGAAGCTGGCTTTATAGCGGCACCTCTCAAGGTGCAAACCATGTTGTCACTTCTTTGTTCATGGCCTGGCAAAAAAGAAATGCCTTTGGCCTGATGAGCTAGTAAGAAGTCCACCTAACGTCCTCTTCTGCTTCAGTGCAGTGCAGATTGCTCAAGGTCAGGGGACCAAGATGATCCACTGTCAGTGACTCCCAGCTGTCTGATTCTGATGTGGAAGTGAGCCAAGAGATGGTTGAGGAGCTGGGGAATCTTTCTGGGAGAGCCAGGTGGGAGAGAAGCATCCTTTACAGTGAAAAGCAGCCAGCCAGGATGCCCTGACACTTAAAGCATCCACCCTTGTCCCTGGGGAGAGGTGGAGGAGTTTTGCTCCTTGTTCTGCACGCGGTAACCCCAAGCTCTGTAAGCCTCTCATCAGCTTTCTGCGAATAGAGCAGTCTAGGCTTCCCTTTGCTCAGAGTGGGCACAAGTCTCCTGATAAAACTGGATTGTGCCTTGGGCCTGCATCCTGTTGCCCCACAATAGCTCTTATTGCAGAAATCGCGCGTTGTCTTGTTCGCTCCTGCTTCACCGGTGTAAGACGCAGCCTCCTGCCCTGGGTTAGACTAAGGTCACGGCAGTGAGGACAGCAGGAGAAGTGAGCAGAGTTGGGCCAACTCTGTGTACCCTAGACTGGGGGGCAGCACCGTACCTAGACTCCTGGTGGCCCCAGATGAACTTTTAGTATTGGGGCCCCCCTTCACCAGAGATGATAATAGTAATAATAATAATAAAAATTACCATTTTCAGGCCCCCTTTCTGTCTGGGTCCTGGGCGGCTGCCCAGTTTGCCCATGCCTGTGTCTGGCCCTGAGTGGGAGCCAACCTTTCTAGCAGGCATGATGCACATTAAGCCCTCTGATCCCCTTCCCCTGCCCCATCTGTTGCTCTGCTTCCTGTCCTATCCTCAGCCGAGCTGTCTGCCCCTTCCTGACTTGCTGTGTGCCCCATGCAGAGGCTGCCCGTGCCTCTTGTGACACATGGGCAGCATCGTGGCCTACCCTTCACTAGATAGCCCATACCGAGTGGCATTTAAAGGCATGGGTATGTTGGTGGAGGGGCAGGGGGTGAGCCCAGGTTTGGTCCTTTTGCTCCTCGGATTGTGAAGCAAGCTGGCTGCAGCTATGGGCAGCTGGGCTGATGCATCATAGATCGTGAACAGGATAAAATCGGTGTGGTTATTCCTTTATTCGAGAGCCGTTCCAGGCCATTACGTCAGAAGGGCCTAATCCTGCTCTGTGTCGAGCGTGTGTCCCTGGAAGAAGGAAGCGAGAGGAACTGTCTCCCTTCTCGGACATCTAGGTTTGCACAACGGGGCAGGATTTCCAGTGAGCATTATCCATCCGTATCGGATGAGATCTGCAGCCTCAGGGTGTAGGGCATGGACTCCCCACCTCAAGAGGGTCTTGAGCTCTTTTCAAAACCATATATCCATCCTCAGAGGCCATAGAGGTGAGTCTTCAGCACCAGCTTTGATCATGCCAAAAAGGGAAGGTGAGCGAACTGAAGATCAGACTCACCGCCTCGAGGGTCTTCTGGCCAGGTCCATGCTGAGAGCTAGCTGCAGCTCTCGTTCTCTGCCGGGACTGCCTGTCTCCATGTAGATGAATTTCTTCCCGAGCACCTGTTTGAAGCTACCTAGCCTTCCTCCAGCTGGTTGCTTCTGAGCGCATACTTGCAGGTGGTTCTCTTCTTCTCCCAATACAATCCCCTTTGTAATGGGAAGGTCTCGATTTATCCCTAGTCGACTGGGTGACCTGGGGCATGGTCTTGTATCATATCTCGGATAAACTCTTTGCTCATGCCGGCCTGGAGAAGAGTTGTTAGAGCTCTGCTTGTAGAGCTCATCCAACTCAAAGCAGTAGCCTTTTCTGAGCAAAAGGCCATGTTTGTACTGGGCTAAAGGTTATGTTTAACGTAATATTTCTGGAATATTCAGCAAGGGAGCAAAGCCATTTTAAACTCCCCCTTTGAATGTGAGTTGGTCTGTTGCTGTGGTGGTGGGTTTCTAACCCAGGAAGTTGCCTTAAGTTTAAAAAGAAATCCATAATTTGCCTTGTAATCCCAGGACAAAGAGTCCTTTTTGAATTGGCAGATGAAGAGCCCTGGTTTTAAATGGGCGCTTGTGTTTGGAAACTCCCAGATAAATGGAGTATTTCATGATAAATGTTTTCTCTCGCATTCATGGCTTCTGTGTCAAAAGCGTCTTCCTGAAGCAGGGACTTCCCTGACGTAGAAAGTTAGGATGCGTGTCTCTCTTTAAGAAAAGAATGAAGTTTTGGGCAAATCTCCTTGTGTTTTGAAAAAAAGTGTCTTGTCTTTTTTCATTGGGGGGGGTGGGGGGGAATTCTTGAAGCATAGTAACATTGCCACACAAGTATTTATTCATAGAGAATAAGCAGAATATTCCCCAGTCTGTGAGCGTTCATCTAGTCTGAACTTCTGTGTAGTCTCTGGAAAGTCCTTAATTTTGGGTTGAGCTAGAGCGCATTTTCTCAACGTGAATCTGTTCTGGATTTAAGGGGTTCAGACAGTTGAGAATTCACCATGTCCCCAAAGGGTGTTATTAGATGAGACTTTTATTGAAGAGCATTCCCTTTCACGTACAGACCCTCGGGACTTGTTTAAAGCCACTGTAAAGCTGAGGTGAATTTAATAAAGGCTGGGGAAGTTTAGGAGACTCAAGCTGGACTTGAGGGCATGGATGAACCTCTGTTACCCAGTTTCCCCATTACCATGGCTGCCCCATCCTAGTGCTAGCAGAAGCAAGTTGCATTCCTACATGTAGGAGCTGACGATTATAATTTAGACAGCATTTCCCAACTCCTTGTATTGCCGCTACTCTGTGCTGTCCTTCCCAAGTTAACAACCAGCTTCTTTTTCCCAACTGTTCCCCCTGCATGGGCATGCACGCACACTTCAGGCTTTCTTATTTTGCTGGCACGTGATGGCAGGTAAAAGGTACAGTAGCTTCCCCGAGGAGTTCTGAAACTGGCTTCAGATATGGCGGAGTCGGGAGACGTGCAAAGGTGCAAGGATAAAATTTCTAAACCAGCTCAGGAGGGAAGTCATGTGCAGAGGCAGCATGTAGGAGGCCTCGGGGAGCTGATGCAGGACTCTGAGGCTGGCAGTACTGACTGGGTAAAGGAGGTCTCCTCTCCATGGACTGCTGCTTTGACAGGGTGGAGAGGCTTGCTTGCACTGATGACCCTAAGAGCAACACCCTTAGGAGTCTTGCACTCCTGGTATGGTCACCCATGGCACTCCCGGTACGGTCAAAGGTGAGGTATCGGACAAAGAGCAGTACAACACAATGCAAAAACCTCAACAGTGGAGCAGGTGGTGCTCTCCCCTATCTTGGGGGTCTTCAAGAGGAGACTGGACAAGCACCTAGCTGGGGTCGTCTGACCCTAGCGCTCTTTCCTGCCCAAGGCAGGGGGTTGGACTCGGTCATCTGCTAAGGTCCCTTCCAACCCTAACACCTATGAATCTAGGTGGATGCAGAAGACATATGGCTTCAATAGCTGCGAAAGCAGATGAAGGCTGCAGTGGAAGAGTAACCCCAGTTGCCTTGGATCTCCTTGCCACCGGGCATAGGTTTCTCCTCCGCCAAGATCCATGCAGTTGCCGATGCCCAATGGCCTCCTCCTGTAAAACAAGTTGGGTAGGCTCCTTGATCATCCTTGACAGTGAGGGATCACCGCCACTGATGATGAAAGGAGGTCTACCATGAAAAAGGAGGTTGAGGGGAGGAGAAGGTGGTGATGGGATGCTTGAATTGAAGTGTGGAGAAGGAAGCAGTGGTGAGATGTGGGCTGAACGCCTGGCTAGGAAGATCTTGGGAGTCATGATATCTTTGTACAGCTCAAAGGCAGCTTGTGGGTACTAGGGAGGCCACACGCAGAAGGTTGCAGAGTACGGGGTGTGGCGCTCAGGGTGCGGATGAGCTTGTATTTTTTAGCTGTGCCGATGGAGGGGAAGGTTGAGGGGTAGAAGGGAATGGTGGGGGTGGAAAAAGTTATAGTGACCCTTCCCCAGGATGAGAGGGAGATGAAGATAGTGTCCCATGCAGTCTGGGGGCTATAGAAATGGTTTGTGGAGGAAGAGAAGGTGTCTAGTTTACTTGTATGTTAAGTTGATGGGGAACACCTTGGAGTCCACGGGAGCAAGCTCACAAGCTTGGTGGCTGGAGCTTGAAACCCTTGAAATGCAATCCTAGAACCAGCCTATACATCAAATAGCCAATGAACTGAATCCTGTGCCTGAACCCCATGCTCATGCTCTCGCTCTCTCTCATATTTTCTCTCTCCTTTCTGCATTTACTATGAAACTAGAGCTGGAATCTGGTTATGTTTTAGGGTATGATTGTAGCAACAATTCAGGTCACCGGCTTGCAAAGACCAGGTCCCTGCTAGGGGCACTCTATCAATAGAGGAATATTGGCATGGCAAGCTATGCTTATACTGATGTATTAACGCTGCTCACCTAGAGCACAATAACCAATATGGTAAAAGTGTTTAAATAATGGTGTTTATATTATGAGCCCCATGACATTAGAGCTGTGTCATACAGGGATCACACCCCCTATGTCTTTGGGCAACATGGAAACTCTTGCAAACGGTTCCACGAGCAAGTTTGGGTCCAGTTGGCTGGACAAGATTTAGACAGGGCTATTGTTTTCAACACGGAGGAGATGGCAATTGCTCTGGTAGGATCTAGTAGATGGAGAATATCTATATCGGATCTCAGGGGTAGTGATAGGGTGACTGAGTCAGTGCCCTTGTCATACCTGATATCTTCCATTTGACGATCTTGGGACACTTTAACGAGGCATAAGTCACTTTGGTAACCTGGAGTTAGCTGTGTTGCTAAAAAAGATTAATCAAGAGACAAGACCCAACAATTCAAGGCTTCTGAGAACAATTGTTGGGGTCTATTTCATTGCTTTTGTTTTTAAGTATCTTCAAGCCATCAAAACCACTAGAAGTGTATCTTTAAAGATAAAAACCATGATTCTCATGCAAACACATGATTGGTTTAAGGAAAATGACAGCTGTGGTCAGAACTGTGATGAAGCCGAGAGATTTGACACTGCCGTAGTGAGGCGTTATGCCTGATGGGTGATGGGGATGGTAAGGTCCTATTCCCAATCAGTGGCTGGAAGCTGAACTCTTGTGGCCAGGCGTACAAATCTGAACATGCTAATAGAAACAGGCTTGTCTGGGATTCAGGTTTGCCAAAATCAGTGCACTTAACATCAACTGCTCATCGTCCTGCCAGATGGCACACCTTGCTTCCTCTTCTAATGAAAAGGAGCAAAGAAGAGAGCAGGGAGAGGTGACTAAAGATGTCTTGAAATGCAAATTATTTAGGGAGATGAAGAAGTCATGGCAAAGGTTCCCTTTCTACAGACTAGAGTTGAAGTTTGCAATCCAGCTCCATGACTTTCTGACAGCTGGAGAATCTCCTCCTACGCCTGGGGGCGTAGAGTTAATGGAAGCAGTTTCTGTGTTGATATTAGCTCATACAGAACTTGATTTCTCGACTGTAGATGTCCTGGGATGATCCTTTGTTTGCCTGAATGAACTGTGCAGAAGGCTGGGTATTCATCTGTGATCAGGCATGCTGCTCTGCTAATTATAGCTGTAATGGCAAGGATGTTTTTGTTTTGCCTCACCCTGAGAAACTGTCTTGGTCTTCCTAATCATCATTGCCATTTTTCACAAGGCTTTGAGTTTTGTAAGAAATGGGCCTGTCTCTGGCACGCCTTTTGCTCATATGATGAGCTCTGAAGATGCCTTAGGATCTTTCCATCTTGGCACATTTTCCAGTTTATTCTAGTTTCCCATAGTTTCCAGGAAGCATTTGCAAAGCTGGATCATCCTTTTTTTTTTTTTTTTAAAAAAAAAAAAAATTGTTATAAACCATAAGAAAGTAGAGCTGGAAGGGAGGTCATCTAGTTCAACCCTCTACTCAAGCTAGGATCATCTTTAACTTACTCATCCTAGACTGGTGTTTGTTTAACCTGTTCTTGAAAGCTTTACAAACCAACCTCTCAGACAGCTACCAGACACAATGCCCAGAATATCAAAAATGCCACGGATAAAACAGAGGGATGAGAGCATTTTCCATGTCTTGCCAAAGTTTGGAGTTTTTGAGGGGGTTGTCTTTCTGGTGGCATCCGAAACTTTGGGTTTGGAGTTGTCCTGGTTTCTCAGTTGAAGGGGGTCTAGAGAAGTTCTAGATGTCTCAGCTCAGTGCCTTCATTTTGCTAGCAGCCTCCCACATACGATGGCTATCTCTCTACTTGACCTCCCAGGACACCTGAGCCTGCCTCAGCACCATCCCTAAGGGCACTAAGCATCTTGCATCAGATGACAAGGAGCTCTGAGCCAAATGGATCATTTGAACTCCTGTGCCTCGGAAGCAGGAATCTCAGTTGCCCTTTAACTAAGGAGACTGCTTACTCTCCATGCTACCTATTGGTTTCGGTTTAGATAGGGATGATCCCGCCTCAGGCGGGAGGTTGGACTTAGATGACCTCTGGAAGTCCCTTCCAGTCCGACTTCACTGTGATTACACATTCAATCCCATGAGTTTTCCATGCATTCCTTGGCCAGGCAAAGCTTCTACACCGGATTCTGGCCTTGTGCACTGTAAATCAGTGCACGTGATTTGATCTGGTGGAATTATATTGGTGTGCATGACATTGAAATTGGGACCCTTGAGTGTAGAGTGCAGCACTGAATTGTCTTGGGTGACAAGCTGAGGTTTTTAGAACATGCCACCAACCTTTGTTACTTGATCTACAGTCCAGACCTGATTTTTTTTTTTTTTTTTTTTTAAATGTCCAGGAATTCAGGGTTTTTTTTTCCTATGCTACTTCTGTCTTTGGTTTCTTAATCATTTTACCTATCAATCTGGGAGGGGTGGGGTAATATCTCTGTACCAGTTGGCTTCCTACCTTGGATTGTCTTGAGAAGCTTTTTCTAGGTAGAAAAGACATCGTTATGGAGATATTGTTAGTTTTGGCAGAACAAGGCTGTTCTTCTGATGTCTTTTTGGATAGGCAAAGGCTGATCTGTGTAAATGTTGTTGAGAATTTCCCCTTTCTTGGGAGTGGGTCTTTACCTAACACTCTTTCCTGCTTTTATTTTAGGTTGGTTGTGTTCTGAAACGAGACTGCTACTAGTTCATCAGTGGGGGTGCCCTTTGCTCTGCCACCGTACTTGTGTCCCATGGGTTGCCCATGCTTTGTGTGGACTGAGCTAAGGACATTGGTCAATGTTGAGTGGACAGTTGATCTAAACAGTCTCTTCCCCCAACACACACCGTACTGACTGGCATGCTCAATTGATGGTACTTGAAGAGAGAAAGCAAGGATTGAATGAAAGGTCCTGGCTACAGAAATATTTCCAGGGCAGGGTTAAGATGAACTGTTTGAATCAGAGAGTCAGAAGAGACCTCAAGGGTCCTTTAATTTCAGGCCCCAGCTTGATGAGGCAAGATAAAGATTGTGTCATTGCTAACTGTCATGCTTTGCACCTGTCCTTTGCATGATTAGAAATATCAACCTGGCAATCTTTTTTTCTTTTTCTTTTTTTCCATTGTGGTAACACTTAACATTATATTTTACATCTGGTTGGGTTGTTAATACATCATGGCTTATTGTTCAATTTAATGTGAGTGGCTGTGTCTGAGGATGAGTACATTTGTGAACTCTAAACACAACAAGCTTCTGCCCAATTATATCCTCAAAAGAGGCCATTAAAAGGGTTGGCATCTTCAGTGCAGGTCCTATTGACCCAAGTTCATCTGAACTGCATGCACAGGTCCTACTGTCAGACCTGCCTTTCTGTTAGATCTCATTATTGCTTTGCAGTAATTAATAAAGGTCCCAGAAGAGAAAAACTGAAAGTTCTTATGTAAACTTAGACTCCACCAACTTCAGGTGGGTTTATCTAAGAAGATAAGGTGCAGATTTGGAAGAAAGGAGATGTTTTCCCCAATTAACAGATGGAGAACTAGGTGAGAAACACATGAAGGCTAGGGACAGACATTTAAAAACCCTGAGCCTAAATTGATTCAATCTTTGCAGGTTAGTCTAACCTGGCTAGGCTAAATCAGTTGGCATCCATAAAGACATCCCAGAAATGCAGGCACATGCCTGAAGTGGCTCAGACTACAAGCTGGGGGGAGCTAGAGTAACCCTCCCTTCTCTTCCACAGAGCTGAGCTGTGCGGGACAGGACATTGGACCGTAGCTACCACATGGTCTGTTAGCTAATGCTGAGCAGTGTCTGTAAGGCACAGGGGACGGGGAGGGGGGGAGCAGGCAGACACCTGCAGTCTGTGCCAGAGCTGCAGCCAGGGAGCAGGGGGGAGGGGCCAACCCTGCTATGGAGCAGAGAGCCCTGCCCAGCCCAGAGAGCATGCCAGGATGCTGGGGGACTCTGATTTAACTTAAACCTGGCTGGAGGGCCGCACCCAGAGAGTGGTGGTGGATGGGTCATTTTTGACCTGGAGGGATGTGGGCAGTGGGGTCCCCCAGGGCTTGGTCCTCGGGCCCGTGCTGTTCAACATCTTCATCAGCAACTTGGATGAGGGGGTAAAAAGCACCCTGTTCAAATTCACAGACCACACTAAGATGTGAGGGGATGTGGGCATGCTGGAAGGGAGGAATAGGCTGGAATCGGACCTAGACAGGTTACAGGGGTGGGCAGATGAGAACAGGATGGGTTTCAACACTGACAAGTGCAAGGTGCTGCACCTGGGGAGGAAGAACCAGCAGCAGACCTACAGGCTGGGGAACTCCCTTCTGGTCAGCGCAGAGGCAGAAAAGGATCTTGGAGTCATTATTGATGCCAAAATGAACATGGGCCGACAGTGTGCGGATGCGGTCAGGAAGGCCAACCGCACCTTGTCATGCATCCACAGATGCATCTCAAGCAGGTCCAAGGAGGTGATCCTCCCCCTCTATGCGGCACTGGTCAGGCCGCAGTTGGAGTATTGTGTCCAGTTCTGGGCGCCACACTTCAGGAGGGATGTGGACAACATGGAGAGGGTCCAGAGGAGGGCCAACCTCATGATCAGGGGGCAGCAGGGCAGGCCCTACGAGGAGTGGCTACGGGACCTGAACCTGTTCAGCCTCCACAAGAGAAGGCTGAGGGGGGATCTGGTGGCCTGTTACAAACTAGTTAGAGGGGACCAGCAGGCATTGGGGGAGTCCCTGTTCCCCTGAGCACTCCCAGGAGTGACAAGAAATACCGGTCACAAGCTGGCAGAGGGTAGATTCAGACTAGATATCAGGAGGCACTACTTCACTGTCAGGGCGGCTAGGACCTGGAACCAACTTCCAAGAGAAGTGGTGCTGGCTCCTACCCTGGGGGTCTTTAAGAGGAGGTTGGATGAACACCTTGCTGGGGTCGTTTGTCCCCAGTACTTTTTCCTGCCATGGCAGGGGGTCAGACTCGATGATCTGCTCGGGTCCCTTCCGACCCGACCAACTATGAAACCAGCAAGGGGTCTGGGACAGACATTGCATAAACCGTTTAACTCATATCAGTTAAGTCTGATACTATATTCAACCAGGTTTATTTCAGACCGGTTTCAGCCATTTTCAAACTGGTTTATGTGCACTGAACATCTGTTCTGTTATAGGTTTAAACCAGTTTCTGATCACTTAAATTGGTTTATGTGTAATATTTGTCCCTAGCTGAAGTGACCTGCTCAGAGTCGTGTAAGAAGTCCATGGCTGATTTTAAGAACCAAACTCAATTCAAAGGTGTAGTGCAGCTCCTTGACTGTCCTTAGTTGTCTTGTGAAGCCCAACCAGATGCGAAACCATGATAGAAGTGGGGGGGAAAAATCCAAGTGTCCAAACTGGTGGTGAGGATGTTGTGTAACTCTGCATGGATGATGTCAGCAGAAAACCAGCAAGAGTCAGTCCCTGTGTGATCGCACATTCTGATCTGGACAGTCAGAGGTACTGCAGATGTAATCAAGATGTATTTGAATCACCTGAGACATGTTAGATTCCTGTTTGTACAAGACTAGACACAGAAATTATTCCTCAGAAAGCAGATAGAGCAGAGCTGCTCTCCCACGCTAGTGGAATCCTTAGTACAAGCAATGCTCAGATAAAGCCACTGGAAAGATGGCTCGGAGTGGGCGGGATGTTTAGTCAACATGTATGAGGGACACAGAAGACTGAAATGAACTGCATGGTTAGATACAGACAGTCAAAAAGCCCAGGGCTGAATCAATTCACTGTTCGCAGGTTAGTCTAAACTGCACAGATCAAATTGAAACAGAAGTGAACAGACATTTACCTTTGATTCAGGAAATGAGCCACATGCCTGCAGTGGTTCAGGCCAGAAGCCAGGGGGTGCTAGAGCATGGCTCTCTGGTGGTGTGCTCACTTCCTCTTCCTGTTGCCCCCAAGGTCTCTGGGATTTGCAGTCCAGACTCACTGCAGCAGGATTCTGCAGGGTTGCTCATCTATTCCTCTTCCTGCTTCCAGGTGCCTCTGGGATTTGTAGTGCACAGCTGCAGCCAGCAATAAGTTTGAGTAGGGGAAGGGGTGTTTAACCCCCCCGCCCTGGCCCCAGACCCCAACCAGAGTTATCCATGGAGGGGGCAGTTTCCCCCCTTCCCCCTGCAGACTGAGCTGCATCCACAGCTGGGCTTGGCCCTGCCCCTGCCCCCTTGTCGGCTAGCCCTCACTGCTCCAGCTAGGAAGTAGAGGGGTGGGACCAGCCCTGCTCTCTGGAGCAGATGGCACAGCCCAGGCCAGGGCTGCAAAGCATGCTGGGATACTGGGGGACTCTGATTTAACTTAAACTAGAAGGGGTCTGGGACAGATGTTCCATAAACCAGTTTGACCCAAATCAGTTAAGCCTAATACCACAGTCAGCCAGGTTTATCTTAAACCAGTTTCAGTCATTTTGAAACTGGTTTATGTGTACTAAGCTTCTGTTCTGTTACAGGTTTAAATAGTTTCTGATCACTTAAGCCAGTTTATGTGTAATGTCTGTCCTTAGCCATGACTGAACTGAGTAAGCTGAGATGTGACTTGGAATCTCTTGGCTCGTTACATTCTCTTAGTTCAAAACTGAAGATCTCTTGAAGGAATTAAATACCAATAAAAGATGTGTGCTGCACAGTGCAAGGGGGAGAATGCCAGTTTAGGACTGCTGAATGTCTCGGCGTGTCCATTTTGATTGAAATAAATGGTTTGCAGACTTGGATTGAGCGGGGTGCTGGCACAGTAAATAAGTGCTGGGCCTTCCCTCCAATGCGTCGCGCTCTTGAGTATGTCTTAAGCATTCAGGAGGCAAGAGATGGAAAGAGGGATAGGACCAAGAGGTGGAGAAGGAGAAATGCCAGAGGGGACAGAGGTGTAGAACGAGGAGACGGACACAAAGTACCTATATTAATTGAGCTGACCTCTGTTTGGTTCCTGCAACCCCACTGTTTCGATTGTCACTGGAGGCAGGGTAGAAACACTATAAACCAAAACCTCTGCTTCAGGTAAGGATGCATGGTGGCCATTGGCATCCCTCAGGGTTCAGTACTCAGGCCAGTACTCTTTAACATATTCATAAACGACCTGGATTTGGGCATCAGAAGCAATCTGGCTAAATTTGCAGATGACACCAAATTATGGGGAAGCGTGGTCACATTAGAGGATAGGCTGGGGATTCAGGCCGACTTGGACAGGCTTGTAAGTGGGTGGATCAAAACCTGATGACTTTGAACATCGAGACGCACAAGGTGCTCCACCTCGGGAGAAAGAACCCATATTGTGCCTATAGCCTCGGCAATGCTAGCACCACGATCAAAAGGGACTTGGGGTCGTGACTGACTACAAGATGAGTATGAGCCACCCATGCGATACCACAGTCGGCAAAGCAAATAAAGCCCTGCCTTGCACCTACTGATGCATCTCAAACAAGACCCAGGATGTTATCCTCCCACATTATTCAGCCTTGGTGAGGCCGCAGGTGGAGTACTGTGTCCGGTTCTGGGCTCCACGCTTTAGGAAGGACGTGGAGAAGCTTGAGAGAGTCCAGAGGAGAGCCGCACGCATGATTAGAGGTCAAGAGAACAGGCAGCCTGCTCTGGTGGCAGCCTATAAGGACATCAGGGGTGTGCAGCAGGATCTGAGAGACCGTCTGTTCACCAAAGCAACCCAAGGGAAGACGAGGTCTAACGGTTACAAACTGCTGGAAGACCGTTTTAGACTGGGGATAAGGAAAAACTTCTTTACTGTCTGAGTCTCCAGAGTCTGGAATAGACTCCCCCCAGAACTGGTGCAAGCACCTACTCTGGACACGTTCAAGAAGCGTTTGGATGGTTATCTTGCTGGGGTCATCTGACCCCAAGTGGCTTCCTGCCCCTGGGGCAGGGGGCTGGACTCGATCTCATGAGGTCCCTTCCAGCCCTGGTGTCTATGAATCTAAGACTATGGAAGTCTCCTGAAGAGAAGTGAGTATGCATGGCTTCAGTGAGACGGGAAGGCAAAGCGGACTCCTGCAATCGTAAGTTATTTCCTGAAAGGGCTTCTGATGGTAGAGAGCAGTGGCTCTCAACATCTTTAGACTCAAGGCACTCTTCATTTGGCTCAAGATGCACCTTGTTAGACTTGAAACATCCCTCAGAAAACACCAGCTCTCTTCGCACCTTTTTTTTGGCGACTGAAAAATACTGGAGCAGTTCTTTTGTTGCACAGAACTCAGAAAGACTCATTTTCAACTGTTCAAAATGCTTTTAAGGCACTGGGTTCCTATTTGAAATCTCGGGGTTTATTGTGTGAATCATGTTTGTACACGCAACAGTGTGAGCTTTGCGCGGTACCCTTGGAAGGACCTCAAGGCACACCAGGGTGCCCTGGTGGCCCTGGTTGAGAATCATTGATATAGAGGGTGGTTTGAGGGTGGCCCATAGTGGGCTAGTGGCTTCCTAGCATCCCACATTGCACTCCATAGCTGAGCTTATTGAGCCCTGCAGCTGTAACGGGCAACCATGGCAGCTGCCAAAGCCACATGTGGCCAGGGGAAGAGTTATTCTGTCTCCTTCTTAGCCTCCGCACGTCGTTCTGCAGGATGTTTCTCAAGCTGTGTGCAGGGACCAGGCTTGGACCTTGTGCTTGTCAACCAGAACAGATGGATGAAGTATGCATGACTGGCCTGATCCTTATCACTTCCTCTAGCTCTTTCTTTGCTGATCTGATCAAAAACAATGATCTGATTCTTTTTGAATGGTGACATACGCTGCTCTTCCTTATGCATTCTTGGATTTTGGAGGAAAATAGCCTTTCTCTTCCTTCCACGTCTGCTCACCCCCCCCCCCCCCCCCCCCAGTCGCCTTCAGCTGGCCACATTTTTTTGCCGTTATCAGTGCCACATCTTTGGATATCCTTCTTCTGCTAAATGGATTTGTATCGGTTCGTGGCATTGCTTAATCATCCAGTCTTCTATCTGGGTCCCTCCATGGTGTTTGGATCTGCATTAAAGAAGACAGTATGCTATGTATTTGTGTGTGTGTATGTGTGGGTTTTGGGGTTTTTTTTGGTCTGGCTTCCATTGACTCGGTGCTCATTTTGTCCAGTGTAAACTGGCCTTTGAATTGGGAGTCTAGCTAGCTGAGCTGGCTTTCTTATATGGCTGGATGCTACTCTCTGGGACACCAGAGTCCTAACCAGAAATCAGCTTTACATATTAATGTTTTAGATTTAAAAAAAAAAGAAAAGATTATGCAAGTAGCAAAGCCAAACTGATAACTAAAGCAGGATTTCTAATTCGATAAATAGTTGAGTATTTGAACCTTAGATAACCTTGAATACTGTAAGAACAGCAGCTCTTTTTAAATCTAGAAATGTGTCCAGCAGATGTGACCCAATCCCAGTGGTGGAAATGTAATAGAAGTGACTTTTTAGCGAATGTCTGGCTTTCAGTTCTTTCATCCCAAACATAGCAACTGTTATTTCCTGCATTAATTGCCAAAGATGACAGAAGTTACTTGGTGAGCAGCCTGTACATCTCTCTGTCTGGGAGATGGGTGGAATTGTTTCATGAAGTACAAGTTAGGAACATAGTGAATCCAAGCACTTCACTTTGTCCTGGCCTAGTCTTGTTTCTTGAGCAACGTGGCATGAACTCCTTGCTCACTCCTGGACTTCCGTGAGTACCTGCTATTCTGGGACTGCCCTCTTCAAATGGTAAGTGACAACATAACCTCTTCCCAGTGAAACCTTTAGTGAACTGGAGAGCCAAATTGTCTCTTTAGGAATACCTTGGTACCTGGATAGCGTTGCTCTATGAAGGCGGCAGGGATTAGAGGGGGGTCTCCATAAGAGAAGCCTTGGATGAAATTTAGAGATGGAACCATCTCTTTCATTTTGGGCATAAATATGAGAAGCTTGCTTGCAAAAATATTTCCTTAATTCATTCAATAGTGTTTTATAAAGGGCATTGTGCTCCAATAGATGCCCAGTGTTGCAACACAGTTCTGTCAGCATGAATACATTTTTCAGATAAGACCAGTAAGCTCTCTACCAGCTGTCCAAGACTGTGGAAACCCTACTGTTCACCCTTTTTAACACCCTGCCAAACAGATGTTCTTGTGTGTGCTTGGAAAGCCTTCTAAAATGGGAACATTTGGGCTCATTGCTGTCAACACTGGTGCAGTCCCACCAGCAATACAAATGCCTTGAGCATGGGTGTGGAGAAGATTCAGCGAGCACTTTTCCTTCACACTGGGGTTTAGATCTGCTCTGAGAAAGACTGGATAATCTGGTGAAGATGGGGACTGCAGGGCATGCCTGGGGTAACTGCAGTGTTTCTACTTCCACAAGGGTCCTATGTGGCCCTTGGTGTTCTTCCTCTTGGGAGCTCTGCAGGTCAAGGCAAAGCCTGGCTGAAGTTGACCACTTGTAGGATCATAGGAAAGCAGGGCTGGAAGAGACCTCACAAAATCATCTAGTCTGCTCAAGGCAGGATCATCCCCGACTAAACCATCCCAGCCAAGTGTTTGTCCAACCTGTTCTTAAACTTCCAAGGATGGAGAGTCCACTGTCTCTCTAGGTAGCTGGTCCAATGCTTGACCTCCCTCGTAGGTTGGAGATGAGGAGGAACTTTCCAACTAAATTTCTTCTGGTGCAGCTGGAGGCCATTGCTTCTAGTCCGGTCTCCTACGCCCACAGAGAAAAGGCCATCTCCATCCACTCTGTAACCATCCTTCAGGTATTTGAAGACTGTCATCAAATCACCCCTCAGTCTTCTCTTCTCTGGACTAAATAACCTTATTTATTTTAGTCTTTCCTCATAAATGTAAATGGGGGACCAGATGGTCCATCTGTTCTCATCCACAATGGGAACACACGGCCGAGGTATTTTAGCAGGGGGCCTTGATTCATAGATTCATAGATGTTAGGGTCGGAAGGGACCTCAATAGATCATCGAGTCCGACCCCCTGCATAAGCAGGAAAGAGTGCTGGGTTTAGATGATCCCAGCTAGGTAGTCAGGTCTTGCAGTCATTGCAGGTCTTGCAGTCATTGATCTAGGTAGTCAGGCCTTGCATGCACTTCTCCGGGGTATTTACATGGTTCTGGGCCTGTCTGTAATCCTAGGGATCATGGATGAATAGCTTCAGTTAAAGGAAAACTCTTTCCTATGCTTCTGGAGGTGCTCATATGCAAAAGTCAGCTCACCGTAGGATGGGTTCAGTGGCAGGACTAGCCTGGATCTCTGTCTGTTCTAGGAATTGGAGTGCAGTATTTTGTTCCCCCGTGTTTCTTAACTGAGTTTTTTTCATATCTGTAGCAGAGGGGTTGGTGTAGCACGCACAGAAAGCTGTAAATCTGTGCCCATTTGATTCTTGAGTGACTTCATATGGCTCTGGGATTACCTCGGATTTTGGGTGAAGTCCTGGCTCTCACTGAAGTCACCGGTGACGTAGGCATTGGTTTCAGTCGGGGCCAGGTTTCATTCCTAGTCTATAAAACAATACTTGTGATCCAGTATTTCCACAGCAATAACTCTTGCCACATCCACAATAATCAATGGGTAATTGTAATACCCTCACTGATGCAGCGGTATCATTGGTAGGAATAATGGGAACTGCAGCGGGCATCCCCGTTTCCCCAGGCATCCTCTAACCTTCCTTAAAGCTGGTCTGAACAAGAGTAGTAAAAAGTGCCTGAGCCCTGTCTGATCTTTTCTATCCATAGCAGGGAATAATAGGGTAGCATTGACCATGGACTAATGAATCCAGGGTTCAAATTACACTTTGACACTTGGTGGGCATCTGCAAATAAAATTGGGCTGCTCATCACAATGCCTGAAGAAAATCAGAGACTCCCCCAGGTTATGATTTTCAAATCTTACACGGGGGCTCTTGTCTCTTATGGGGGGGCCCCGGGCGGTCGCCTGGTTTGCCTTCCCCTAAGGCCGTTACTGCTGTCATACTTTGCCTATGATTTACATAAAAGATTTGCATAACTGAGAAGAGACTTGAACCCCTAATTACTAAGTCTAATGCAGATCTTCCTTAATTGCAACACAAAGGGAAAGTTTTTGCAGCGAATCGGAGGGAGAGGATTTGATGGCACATCTGAATGAGTCGCCCTGTCGCAGCATCAAGGCCAATTGTGGCGAGTGTGGAGGAATGCTAACCTTGCCTGTAGTCAAGATTATGTAAGACCTGCTTTCCGACGAGGGTGGGGCGGCAGGGAATTGTTCCATAAGGACATTTAGGAAGCATGTGAAGTATGGCACGTGCCATAGAAACATTTGTGAAACTCAACGGGCCGCGTTCTTATCTGACAAGTATTCTGCGGAGGAATTGTGTAGAGCGTCTAGAGCCTGAAACCCAACCAGCTACTGTGGGAAAGTCTTTTTGAATGATGGGTTTTGGATATTCAAGTCTGATAACCCCTTTGTTTTTGCACAAAGCATTTTCCCTTGGGTTTCAACTAATATTAACATGGCAGGCCTTTGTGGGGAAAGGATTTACACGTGGAGAGAATGTCTGTTTTCTCCTTGTTTTAGTCTGGATCTGTACAGAATCATTTCGATTTTAGGGGATCTTCAAGTTCAGGCCAGTGTTTGGTAACCAGACTGGGATGATAGGCGATAAAGCTTGTGGTACAAAGTTCTGGTATATTCAGATGGCTTGGAGGGAACAGGGCCCACTTAAGTTTTTCTCTTATGGAAGCTGATAATGGGCGGGTTAGGTTAGTTCAAACAAGGCCAACACAGTAGAGGCTGATGAGAGCCTCTACGGCTCACTTAAGTAAGTGTCAAGTGTTTTTATGGGGCTCTGAGCATTTGATAACAGAACAAGGAGCAATGGTCTTAAGTTGCAGCAAGGGAAGTTTGGGTTAGATATTAGGAAGAACTTTTCTCACTAGGAGGGTGGGGAGGCACTGAAACAGGTCACCCAGAGAGGTAGTGGAGTTTCAATCCTTGGAGATTTTTAAGACCCTGCTTGACAAAGCCTTGGCTGGGATGATCTAGTTGGGGATGGTGCTGCTTTGAGCAGGGGGTTGGAAAAGATGTGCCCTCCTGAGGTCCCTTCAGCCCTCATTTTTAATGACTCTGCTCTGGAAAGTCCTGGGTGCTCAACCTGACTCTGCCACTCACTCCCTATGCATGGATTTGGTCAAATCCCTTCACCTTTCTATTTCAGTGTTTCAGTCTGCAAATGGGAGTAGAAACACCCCGAATTGGCTGCTTCCAGGTGTTTGGGTGAAGTGCATTTCCTGCTTGGTCTTGCACGATGGTTTCAATGACGGTGTGAATTACAGTAGAAAGTGCCCTTGCAGGTTTGGCATTGGCACTTGCTGGGCAGTTCGTGCTGGGCTTCTTGTGATCTCCCATAGCGTGTGTATTAATAGGAAGATGGCCTTTGCGCATTTTCCTTCCCATTTGCCATCTCTCCCCCTCGTCTTCTGGTAGATTACTTAAATGCGTCTGGAAATGAACCTGGGCGTGGAGGAGGGAGGTGTTTTTGTATGGAGAGAATTTGAGGTGTGTTGAACAAGGAGGACAGGAAAGGTCCTAATCCCACAAACCAGTTAAACGCATGCTTAACGTGGAAGTCAGTGGAGTTTCTGTTACTTAAAGTCAAGCGTGTGTGTTTTGCATTTCTGCCCGGACTCCTATAAAAGGTATCTAGCTCTCCACTGGTTTTCGGGGAACTCTTAAACTCGCTGAACACGCTAATCTTCCTTAGTACAAAGGCCAGGCGCCCCATAGCCTGCCTCCTGTGCTCTTGTGGCGAGACCGAGTTTCTATTGAAAGTAAACCAGGTGCTTTTGGCTCACACCTACTAAAAGGTGCACATACCATATTTACCCACATCCAAGCCCACTTCAATTTTAAGGCAACCTTCCGCTAATTAGCTTCTGTACATGGAAAATTTATAAATGTCTTATAACTTTTCATGTATAGAATCTAATTAGTGATAGGGTGTCTTAAATGTCCCTTCCCCCCAACCCCACTGATGTGGTGGGGAAAGCAATGGCGGGGAGGATGAGGGTCTAGATCCCTGCCCCTTGCTCTTGCCCCTTCCTGTGCCAGTCCCTTTCCCCTTTTTTTCTTCTGAAGCAGCTCTGCTCCTCCAGGGCAATGGGCAGTGGGCAGCTGTCTCCCCCCACTCCCTGCTCCCTCCTGCATTTGGCCCCCTTCCCCTTCCTCCCTGCCTCTGCCTGCCTTCCCCCCCACTTATTTTCTGCTGCAACTTTACTCCCATTGAGCGATGTCAGCAGCAGTATGGCCCTGCCCTGCCCAGCCAGGAAAAGCAGTGGAAACTCCTGGCTGGGCAGGGTTGGTGGTGGAAGTACCCGAGCCAAAGCAGAAGGCAGGGTGGGGGGACGTGTAGGGGAGAGGAGGAGGAGGTAGTGGGGGAGGCTGCAAGCTTTCTCCCCCCTGGCGCTCCCCCTTCCCTGCTAAATAAGCCATTGCAGCCCAGAGCAAGTGGCAGCTTGGCTCCAGCTTGGGTCTGGGGCCAAAGGTGGAGCACAGGTGCCACCTGCCCCACGAAGGTGCACCCTTGTGCTGGTTGGGAGGGAAGAAACCATGTCTTGGATTTAAGTAAATACGGTACGATTTGGGAACACTTTATGCCACTTATATCTTTATTTGGTACCTTTTTTCCCCACTTCTAGACACTTGCTGGATGCCAGGGTTGTATCCTGCTTATGGGTCTTCACTGTCAGCCTTAGGTGTCTGGTGCAAACGCTGGGGCTAGGACATGGCCAGTCTTTCTATTTGGCCGGTAGAACAAGCTTCATTACCCCGAGCTCCTGTGATGTTTTGATGTTGCCCCTTTGCACAATGCTAGCTGGAACAGCCACGAGTCTCAAGGCTCTCTGCTCAAATACTATACCTGTTATCTCGTGTCTGCTTTTCCCGGATTCAAATCCAGACATGTAGCATTTTTTCCCGCCGATGAGTGACAGCTGCTTTGAGGGAGATGCATCTGTTTGTAGGGGTTTGTTTTTTTTTCCTTTGGAGGGTAACACAGGTTAAGCTGGAAAATCAGCAGCGATCGCCATTTGAGGGCCTGCCTTGTTCCACTTTCAGCTGCATTCTTCAGCAAAAGGGGATGGCAAGATAAACTGGAAAAACTGGCTATATTGGGTATCTACTTCCTCCTCTTACTGTATTGACACTGCCCTGCCTTTGTTCCAGGCACTGGTTCGGTGCAGATGGGTTGCATGCAAAAGGTTCATTGCAGGTCCAGGTTCTGGTATCTTAGGTTCACTGTAATTTCTGTATCTCAGTCCTATATGCTGCCACTGTGGATGCGCTGGCAGTTCTTTAATGCATGCGGAAACAATTGCTTTGGCTGCATCCCTCCTGGGGATAACAAGGCATTGCTGTATAAGTTGCAGGGTCCATTGCTGGTCCTGCAGGATGAGTGTCAGAACCAAGAGCTGTATGTCAGAAGGCCACATTCAAGTCCTCGTGACTCCTGTTGAAGTGGATGGGGTGCAAGATCAGACCCAAACTATCCCCGCTCACACCGTAGTAGAACGAAGAGGCCCCGTTGTGTTAGCTGTTCAGGAGGGACGGGCCCCAATACGAACGATTAGACTAAATAGACGAGACCAAGGAAGTGCTATTTGCTCCCATGTTACATAGGTGAACGAAGGCACGGGAAGATGAAGTGCCTTTCCCAAAGTCATCAGGAAGTCTGTGGAAGAGCTGGAAGATGAACCCAGATCTATTCATCGCGAGCCCAAGCGCCCTAACCATGAGACTACCCTCCCCTCACATCTGCCTGGCTTTAAGGCCTACTCATTAGTGGGACAAACAAGCTTACGTTGCCAAGAATGAGCTTTCCGTGATCAGTCTAATACTTTATTAGCAACATAAATGCCAGCATGACTCTCTCTCATTGCTACAACATGTTAAACACCTTGGAAATGTTTCCTTAAACTCTAGGTCAGTCTTATGAAATCCGTCTACTTGAGAATAGGAAAGTGGGAGAGTTTCAAGATTTAAACACAAAATATGTAAAGGTAAGGAGAAATATAGATTTCTTTTCTTCCTGCTACTACATACAGATACCAATAAAAGGCAAGGCCTTGCTTACATTGAAGACAATGGGAGATATCTTGCCATTGTGTTTAATGAAAATGGGACTGAAGGCCTGACTCCTGAACCGTAGAGATGTGTGGGACTCTGCAGTTTGGCTTTGTGGGGTTTCCTGTAAGCTTTTCATTTGGTCCCGGTCACGTCCTTAGAGTTTCACTGAGCTTTGGGTTCAAACGAATCCCAAAATTCAAGGCTAAAGGGGGTCAATACCATTGAGAGTCACAATGTCTCCTGTCTAACCCATGCAAAGCTATAAATTGGCCCCACGATCCATAGACCTGTGCCGAGATGTGCCCTCAGAAGGAGGAACCCCATTTTTCATGTGACTTTGCACAGTTCCAGTTCACGTTGGCGTGGGCCCAGCCCACAAAGTACAGAAGTTGGTTCTGGTCCTGGGGATTTCACTTGGGGGGGAATAAAACAGAGCCACTCAAAATCTTGGATCCAGGTCTTGTAATGATATCAAACCTTCCTCACCCAAACTCTTGTTTGGAGTGATCCAGGTTTTCTTCTGAGGGGAAGAGAGGGGGCACGCTTGCAAAATTTGGACCCAGATCTGGATTTAGAACATCTCCCTAGTTTAGGCAGATTTAAGTGTCCTATAAAGAGCAGAATAAAAAACAGGAAGAACTTGCAAAATATGGATCTGGATTCAGATTTTGAACTTCTGGCTTCTTTCAGATTGTGGTGCTTGGGTTTAGGGTCCGATTTGGGCCTTTCTCTAGATCATATGAAAAAATGCATCTCTTGCTTCCATCCTGAATAGATGGTCAAAGCAAGGAAATGGACTTCCTTTGGAAACTGGGAGGTGAGGGGTACTTGGCTCATGTTAGCGTATCACTTTGACTATGTAAAGGAAGACATTTAGTGCTAGGTGTTACCGCTACTCTTGGCTTTGTCCGCACTGGGCACTTGTCCTGATTCCAGCAATTGGTTTGTTGCCGACCATTGACGTAGCCGTGCTGGTGCACGCCTCAAGTGATGCTGGGGTAAAGTGCTGCTGGTTGTAAACAGAGGCTTTCCCAGTCTGTACTTGAGTAGCGGCACTGGGGATCAATGACGGACCATCTCTTGCCGGAATTAGGGCAAATTCCAATTGACAAGGTCTCTGCAAAGTGCAAAGAGAGCATTGCCTTGTGGAAGCAATTCTCAGCGGTCCTGTTGGAAATCGGACAGATGTGGTGCTGGGTGACTTTCATGGGACACTGCTCTCCTCCAGAACAGACACGAGTAGGAAGAACAGGTCAGACTTCCCAGTGGGGAAACCAAAATCTCCTCCCGACCAGAGCCTCTGGATTACTTTATTCCTCCTGCCCTCCTTTCTTAACAGAGCATCATTCGTGTGGTTTTCCACGACCGGCGCCTGCAGTACACGGAGCACCAGCAGCTGGAAGGATGGCGATGGAGTCGTCCGGGGGACCGCATCCTTGACATAGGTGAGACTATTTCATTGTGTTTCCTGTACCATGTTTAGAAGCCATATTTTTCATTATTGCTTAAAAAATGGTACGTCTGGGGTTGAACACCACCCCCGACTGCATTGGTTTAAAATGAGATATCTCTGGTTGGCTTGGCTGTTCACATGGGTCTCGTTGCGTGTCTGAAACTCCGCTTCTCTGCTTCAATTTGATATTTTTACAACATTTTAGGGGTTTTCTCCTACAGATATCCCCCTGTCAGTTGGCATCTTGGATCCCAGAGCCAGCCCAACCCAGCTGAACACTGTTGAATTTCTGTGGGATCCATCAAAGAGGGCATCGGCATTCATCCAGGTAAGGAGTAAATGGTGGTGCTGATAGTCTGTAGCATGGGATGCTTGATAGAAGTAGAGACTGAAACAGGAGCCAAAGTGCACGCGAGAGAAATACTCCGATTGCTTTGATGAATGTGCATGTGATTGTCCCATCCACTTGAAACCTTGTCCCCCTAGGCCAGTGATTCTCAGCCAGGGTGCCATGACACGCGAGGATGCCTTGATAGCTTTTCAAGGGTGCCCAACATGGCATGCAGCTTTAGCGCTGTTGAATGTGCAAACATGATTCACAAGATAAATCCAGAGATTTCAAATAGGAATCCATAATGTTAATCCATAATCCCCCCACCCCTCTGCTGCTGACACTGCTGTGGCTGCCTGCAGGAGCTCCCCGCTGCCATGCTCCCACCGCTGCCACCACCACCGCCTGCGGGAGCTCTCCGCTGCCACGCTCCCACCGCTGCCACCACCACTGCCTGCGGGAGCTCTCCGCTGCCACGCTCCCAGCACCACCACCACTGCCTGCAGGAGCTCTCCGCTGCCACGCTCCCAGCACCACCACCACTGCCTGCAGGAGCTCTCCGCTGCCACGCTCCCACCGCTGCCACCACCACCACCTGCAGGAGCTCTCCGCTGCCACGCTCCCAGCACCACCACCACTGCCTGCAGGCAGTCGCCATGCCCCCCCAGCTTTTGGAGGCACGTGGCATTCATAGCTGTAGTGCTTTTCTGTAGTAAAAAAAATGAGCAAAAACCTAAGAGTTGGCATTTTCTGGGGGGCACACCTCAAATCTAGAAGTGCAATTGAGAACCACTGCCTTTGATCCCCGAACTTCAGGGTGGTGCTGGCTTTCCTTCACCCAATCTATTACAAACACAATCTCGGTTTTTCCAGGTGCATTGTATCAGCACAGAGTTCACGCCACGGAAACATGGCGGGGAGAAAGGAGTGCCTTTCCGGGTACAAATTGACACCTTTAAGCAGAACGAGAACGGCGAATATACAGAGCACTTGCATTCGGCAAGCTGTCAGATCAAAGTGTTCAAGGTAAGGGCTAGTTCTGGCTTGCCTAAGTTGTCTCGGGGGTAAGACCGGGGGGATGTTGGTCTTGCAGGACTCGAGGTTTTCAAAATGTTTGTGCTAGTGTTGCTTACATTACAAGAATAGAGCCAGGAAGAAAGCCATTAAAGTGGCGACTCTCCAGCTCTTCCAAGGGAACTTTTTCCTGGGAGTGAAGGGGCCAAACGTCCTGGTACTATAGCAGTACAAACCATGCTGTGCATCTAGCTGCGTGACCCTGATGAGACTCATGACCTTGGAGATGGATCCTTCCATAACCCGTGCAATGTGAGAGAGGCGACTGCGGTTGGGTGCTGTTTCGGAAGTTTTAAACAGCTTATGGCTGTGGTGCTGGGAATGACAACTCCATGAGAAGGCGCCCATATGCAGAATGAAATTGTTATATCGAAGGTGGCTTAACTCCCGAGAGGTATTGTCTTTCGCAGCGTAGCAGAATTAGCAATAAAGATAGTGTTTATTCTAAGCCATTTCATTGTATATGGCTTATATCCTATATAGACCTCTATATAATATCATCTATAATTTAACGTAGATTATATGTGTGTGTGTGTGTGTGCATATGCGCGTGTGCATGTGTGTATGCATGTGTGTGCGTGTGCATGTGTCCATGTGTGCGTGTGCATGTGTGCCTGTATGTATGTGTGCATGTGTGCGTGTGCCCGTGTGTGTGCATGTATGTATGTGCATGCGCCCGTGTGTGCGCGTGTGTGTGCATGTGCATGTGTGCCCGTGTGTGTGCATGTATGTGTGTGTGTGTGCGCATGTGTATATACACAGACACACATACACAAATATATAATATATATTAAATTATAGATGACATAAATATAAAACATTCTGTTTTAATGTTTAGAGGTGTACATAGGATATAAGAGAAGACGTATATAATTATATGGCTTAGAATTAACACTCTCTGTATTGCTAATTCTGCTATGCTTTGGAAGGCACTACCGTGTGCGCATATAAAATATTATGAAGCATCCAGGCACCTACGAACTTGTTCTTGTATAAATCCAGAGCGATTCCCATGGGTTCAGTAGAGTTCTCTAGATTTGCAGCCAGGTAGTCAAGAACAGGAGGGCAGTCCTCCCGAGTGGTCTTGCTTCCCCCTGAGGTTAGGAGCATGACTGCTGCCCAAACTGGTTTCACCAAACCGATGCTTTAGTCAGTGGCCCCCGAGTTCCACGGAGGGACTCGTTGAAGTAGGGGTCCAAACCGAATCTACGTCCCCTCCTTGATGGAGGGAGTTCAGTGTTGGCTGTTGTACTTTTTGAGGTTTCCCAATGTTTGCTGACCCTCCTAACTCAGATTTGCGCTTTAAAAGGGCCGGTATCCAATCACAGGGGCGACTTTTTACCCTCGGCATGTGTCGGAAGGGCTACAGGAATGATCAAAGCATGTGTTAGGCACGAGAGAGTCTTGTTTTAAATGGCTGCTTGAAAAATACAGGCCTTGTCCTGCTCTCCTTCCATGTGTAGAAAGCCCATAGATGTCAACAAGACTTTTGTACGCAGATGAAACAAAACCTGTGGCCCTCTGTTACCAGCCCTGTAGTACTTGGCATAAGGAAATGCTTGTGCTCTGTGATTATAGCCTAAAGGGGCTGACAGGAAACAGAAGACCGACAGAGAGAAAATGGAGAAGAAGACAGCACAGGAGAAGGAGAAATATCAGCCTTCTTATGAAACCACCATTCTCACGGAGGTAAGATGGTCCGTGCATGACGCCATCCTGTTGCATTTGGGCAGCACATTTGAATCAAGTAGCTTAGCTTTTAAATGGTGTTCAATTAGCCCTGCCTGCTCCAGCTGGCAATGTCTGTTCTTGCATGAACGTACTTCACAACCCACGACGCTGAATTGGGTCTTGATCAGCTTTGTTCTGCAACGGGCGGATGCTCCAGTTGCATCCTGCAGGGGTACGGCTTAAAGGAGGTTTTCGTCTTCCCGTAATCCAGATGCTGCACATCAGTGTGCGGCAGGCTTCAAACTCACTGCTCAAGGGATGCCTGGGGATACTGCTTCCGAGCTGGGTTTTCCTCCATCCCAATAGTAAAAACAACCCTCTCCCCATTCATTAGGCAGGGGGAGGGGAGGTGGAAGTAGTATTCTAAGTAACCTGTCCTATATTGCTGAGTGGTCCTTTCCAGTGAGATCTTTGTGCAAAGAGACTTAATCCTACAGGGTTGACCCGTCCCGGGGCTCTTTCTGTTGGCACCAGTGCACTTTGACACGTTCAATCAGGAAATCCTCTGGCTCTGGTTGTTCAAGAGTTAAATATTTGCCAAAGCTGTTTGTGGAGGTGATAAAACTCCCAGGAATGCCACAAAAAAAAAAAAGTCTCCTCTTTATCATTGCAAACAGGGATATTCCACAGCGGACATCAAACAGGGCCTGATTCTGCTACTGATTACAGTGGTGTAAATCCAGAACGGAGCAACTGCCTTCAGTGGAGTTGTGCCGGTGTCAGTCCAGGGGAACTAACTGTAGTTCCCCTGACCCGTCTGTTTATTTGCACGCGTGTTTGCAAAGGTCTTCAGCAGCTGTGCTTGTGTCCAGCTGGGATTTTCTTGTAACAACCTCCTTTTATAACTTGACTTCCCCTGCTGATAGCGCAGGCCTGCATTTTGAATGCATCGGGCCAAATAATACAAAGTGCTTCTGGTCCCTTTGCTGTAGTTTGAGAATTTATAATTGAAACTCGAGGCTCCCAGCTGGGTTATTTCTGTATCGTCAGACAGATTCAGCCTTCAGTCTGAATTGACTTGGGAGAGCCCCGTTTGGCTGGGTGTTAAGCCAAGACAGGCTTTGTGGGAAGGGAGGTGGGAGGGAGGGGAAATGCACAATGGGAAAGAATTTGTCGAGCACTGGGGCCACATCCTTCTCCTCGGCAGGGGTGGATAGAGTGGCAATAGCATATCATTGGTGTAAAAGGAGAATCCCTTGGCAGTGCTCCGTGCTCAGTGTCCCCATTGGCTTTGTTCAAACAGTGCTCTCCATGGCCAGACGTGCCTTATCAAATGAACAACGCTCCATCTCCGAGTTACAACAGTTCTCCAAACAGCTTCAGCCTTGGAGATGGGTACGTAACAAATGCCTTCTTTATCTTCTCAGTTGACACACAACCTGTATGGGTGCGCACACACGTGTGTCTGTGTGTGTGTGTTTACACCCTTCCTTTCTCCTAATGGGTCGTGCAGCTCTTGCACTGGAGCTAGGCACTTAGCCCAACTGAAGTCCATTTGTCACAAGGAGCCTGTTTCCCACTTCCTTGCTAGCTGACCAGTGGATAGTAGTTTTAAGCCTTAGCTGCCCTGCCTGTGAGCTGCCTTTCATTTCAACCCAGAAGCTCTCATAGAGCAGAATATTTACATCTCCCTTCAGCTTGGGAATATAATGGGAGCAGCATGAAATTCTTCTTATGTTAGCTGCTTGTGCATCCCCCCCTTTTACAGCCCCTGTGAACTTCTTGACTGATGGTAATGACTGGGAAGTGCTGGAAGTAATGGTTAGGAAGTGCTATACACAAGTAATGGATAGGAAGTCATGTACTATGGATAGGAAGTGCTGATATGCTAAATATAAGTAATGGAGAGGAACTCGTATGCTATGGATAGGAAGTGCTGATATGCTAAATATAAGTAATGGAGAGGAACTCGTATGCTATGGATAGGAAGTGCTGATATGCTAAATATAAGTAATGGAGAGGAACTCGTATGCTATGGATAGGAAGTGCTACATGCCATATAAGTAATGGCTAGGAGGCCATATACTCTAGATAGGAAGTGCTACATACCATAGAAGTAATGGATAGTAAGTCCTATACTATGGATAGGAAGTGCTACACACTATAGAAGTAATGGATAGAAGGTCCTATACTATGACTTCAAGGGCTGAACGTTTCCTGATGGGAGCTAAAGGCACTGAGGACTTCTTGAGTGGCTTTACATCACCTTCTGGCTCCCAAACCACTTGGGCGGCGGTGCCAGTTGAGTAGGTTTGAAGGTAGTGGAATCTCGAATAAAAACACCACGAGGATTCTAATGAACTGCCCCGAAGCGGAGGCGACGGCGGGAGTAGAGCTGCTAAACCATCCTATAGACGTGGCTCAGATGGCCATATGCCTAACTCTCAAGGTTGTGCGTTTCGTGGGTCAGTATCCTTCAGTACGTCTCTCTTTCCCCCTCCCCGCCCCACATCATGTCAGTACCATCGCAGTTTGGTACCCAAACGTTGAGCAACTCTCATGGTGAAAATCCTCCTACGCATCGGAGTTTCTGGAACCTGCCTTTTAAATAAACCAGGCAGTTTACTGGATTATCCATGGAGTTTTTTTTCCCCCCTTAAGAAGTCAATGAAAGCTCTGCTCTTTCCTGCAGGAAGGTTTGGATTGGGCCATAGGGCTGGATAATACATATCTAGTAGAACTAGATAAAGCTAAAGTTCATGGGATGGAAGTGAGCATTATATTAGCATTTCCCCAAATAACTTAAGCTCCTGGTGTAGATAAGAAGGGAGATTTGGATATCTCTTCTGAGAACTTCTTTTTCATTCAGAGATAAATGGTTAGCTCTGTGGGCCAATCTTGGTTTGTTTTAAAGCACTGTCCACACTGGAGGATAAAGCATGTTTGGAAACCAGTCTGTACTAACACTGTTCAAACACTATTCGTCCTCCTTTAAAATACTAACATCAGATCAGATCAGATCATTGCTCTGTTTTTGCTCAAGCGAATTCCCACAACCGGTCATTGAAGTTTGTTAAATGTTTGCCCCTGGCCCACAATGGCAAATCATCCTCTCTTAGTGAGTGGCTTTACAATAGTGACTCGCTCCGATGGACCAGCTTGAACCTGTAGCCTGCAGAAAGTTGCAGAAGTGCACTTCAGTGTTTTGTGGTATCAGATCAGTTTGGTGCAGAAAAATGGTGGGGCATCTGTTGCCAGCCCTGCCAAAGCCAAGAGAAATCTTGTGTCCGAAAAGGGAGATGTGATCAGGGTTAACATTCGGGTTTATTCCACACCTGTCATGCTAAAATCAAAATCATCAGATTTTTGCTAGGCTATTGGGGATTTAATTTCATAGGAGCAGAATTATTGGGTCTGATATGCCTGTTTCTTCCCTCTAAAGATGACTGGATTGGGTGGGTTAGAAGACATCTGCTTGCTTTTCATATGCATTTGAAAATCAGCAAGAAAGGCAAAGCTAGTGGCAATTTGCTACAGAATTGGTCTCAAGTTAACTGTATCCTCTTTCTATCTGGAGAAGAGATGCCAAGTGGATAAGAAACTACGGGGCAAGACAAGGGAGAATGGGGGAAGATGACCAGAACTTTTTTTTTTTTTTTTAATTTTTCAATGTAAAATTTAAAATAATATTTTTTCTCTCCCAACTTTTATACAACGTTTAGCAACAGTTCTCCAACCCACCAAGTGGAGTTCCTGCCTCCCAGCAATGACGTAAGTATTTGAGATCATGTTAATGTGATGCTTTTCTTTTTTTAGGACACTGGTGAACAGTTCATTTCAAGACCCTCTTATTCTTTTTGCAATGTAGCATCTCCTTCCCTCTGCTTCTATTCAAGATGCCCAGCAGTGGCTTCATCGTAATAGGTTCTCTCCATTCTGTAGACTCTTCTCCAGCTTTTCGGGTAAGTTTTTAAAGGCTCCATATGATCATGGTTTTTTGGGTTTTTTTCATTTTATAAGTGTGGCTTAGGCTTTCCATCTTGCCGGCATTCGCCAAAGCGAATTGTGAGCGTGAGACCGGAGGAATCTTTAGAAAGAGGAACTAAGGCTTGGAGAATGGAAGGGGTGAGGCTAGTTTTAGTGGTGGGATTAGCTGAATACTGGGTACTTCTGGCAATTGGGCTGCTTATTTACGCCGAAATATGGATCTGAGAATCGGGCTTCAGGCAGCTTAATTTGGAAAATCTTGGTCGCTGAAATTCTAGCTTCTGACCTAGAACCTGAAAAGTTGTTATTTCCATCAAAGTTGGCCTTGGAGGAACTGAATACTTCTAAGGTATGAACAGTTACAGCCAGTCAGCAGATCCGTGATAACAATCAACGTACCTGCTTTTTCCCTCGCGGTAAGGGAAAGCTATTCCACGGCAATTTATCCTCTTCCATTGAGGGGTACACTGTCACGGCTCAGCTTTCCCTCTTCTCATGGGAAGCATGTGGACAGTGATATCCAGCAAGTCCCTTGCTTCCCATTTTGCTTGCTGTAACTTGTTTCCCCCATGCCGTTCAACATGACATTTCTTTAAATACTCCTTTGTGGCAGAATGTTTTCTAGCCGTTATCTGCGTTCATCATCATGGGTCACAAGGGATCAATGGCCAAATTGTGTTTGGAGTTGCTTATTAAAATGCTTTTCGATTGTAGCAGAAGCAGACTTGAGCCCGCTGACCAGTGACTCCATTCTAGCTTGTCATGCATCGGTTAAATGCTTCCTCTGGATCAGGGGTGTAGGTTGTAGTCATGTTGGTCTAATGCCTATGTCCTCTGGATCACTGTTTCTTAGATTTTATTTTCCCAGGGATTGCCCGTGCTAGGCACGTCTTGAATATAAACCATTTATCCGATATCTCTTTGCAAGTCAGTCTGATTCGACTCTGTAGATGGAAGCTCTTAGGTTAATGTCTGAAACCTCTCCTTGCCACGTGCAGGTGCTGACTTACTAAAGATGTCCAAAGAAGACTTTGTTCAGATCTGTGGCCCTGCTGATGGAATTCGGCTTTTTAATGCAATCAAAGGAAGGTGCGTACCCATCACTTCCATGTAGGACTACTTCAGCATCCTTTAGCTCGTCCAGAGCTCACTGAACTCAAAGGGACTGGCTCAAAGCAGGTCGTCTCAGAAGCCGGTTGCTAATGGTTTGCATGGTCTAAGCTTCAGTCTGAACACTGCCCAGCTCGTGTCAGTTAAAAGTAAAAAATGAATCTAATATGACTCTTCGGAAGTCTATTTGGAATCAGTGACCCCAGTACAGTTCTGGGAAGACACTACTCCACCTGCCACGTTGCACCTATGTTTCACCCTAGCTTTCTGCTAAGGCAGGGAATGAATTAAAAGGACCAAGCTCACAATTGTCCCACAAAACGTTCTCAGGAGCAGTGACACATTACTTATCTGGGCTGGGTTGAAGCCAGTAAATGCAGGCCTCATTTTTCTAAGGTAGAGCAAACCTCCTACAAGCCACCAGGCACTGCCAACTCTTAGATGCATCATAGGAGCTGGGGATGTTTAGCATCCTCTTAGCACCTTGCAGTCTCAGGCTTTCCCCCAACTCTGGGGTATCAGGTCCCCTGCAGTGTAGCATTAAGATTCCCCAGAGCTGCTTGTTTCTGCAATACCCAAACCGGTCCCAGGAGCCATCTGAGTGTCTCTTCTCTGTGGTGAGGATCTGCTCAGAGCAACACCACAGTACTTGTAATGAAGACTTATCACTATATATATATTTTTTTCCCTACAGGAATGTAAGGCCTAAGATGACAATTTATGTCTGTCAGGAACCGGAGCAGAACAGGTCTCATCACAAACGGGAGAATGGGGACAGTAATCTGTGCGGTAAGTTGGCACACCTGGGTTGGCGCACCTGCTCATCTGATGAGAACTGTGCCTTGTTTCCCAGCTCCCTGTAAATAATGGGCCCAATTCATCCCAGTTCTACTTGGCTCTTGGGCTCCTGCAAGGGAAGCCCACACTGCATGCTGCCTGCCTGGGAGGCAATTCACTTTTTGAAGTGGAATCGGGGTAGGCAGTGGTATCAGCACTGTGCCACCCTTCAGCTGCCGTAGGAACCGTGCCTAAGGGACTGTCACAATAGGGATGGGATTTGAAGCATATATAACTTCTCTCTTCCCAACGATTCTTGCAGGGTTTTCATCCCAGTCAGCTTCGTACTTGCTAGGAGAGCTACTGAAACTTCTGCAAAACCCTTGGATGGCAAGGAGATTGCGGCCCCTTTTAAACTAGTGCTAGCTCCATTCTTTTTATCGTTAAGTGCTGACCTAAACCGAGAGTGAATTTAGTTCTCCACCTTCACTGGAGTGGAGTGATTTTTTTTTTTTTTTTTTCAATGTTATTTCATCCTTTTTTGGTCACAAATGCTGCTGCTTTTTGCTGGTTTTCCCCGTTTACCGTGCAGTACAAGCATGAGATCTGAAATACCTGAACTCCCTAGAACCATAGATCAAAAAGGTAGTAAGAGCAATAGTCTTCATCACTCCTCTGAGGAAGCTGCATTTTAAAATCCATCTGGGGGTCCGTGTAGGATTTCGGTGTAAGACTTGTCCTTCTAGCAGAGGCACATCAAATCTAGGACTACAAATCATTTGTCTGCACAAGTGAAGTTGAGACGCATAACAGTCCATCCTCATTAGCTTGCTCTAAGTGACAATGCACATGAAAGAACCAGGTGGAGGTTTAAAGTGTCTTGATTATAACACATAGCCCACAAATATTCAAGAGCCTGATACCAGGGTTCATGGATTCAGAGACGCTAGGGTCGGAAGGGACCTCAGCAGGTCTCTGAGTCCGACCCCCTGCCCGGGGAGGAAAGAGCACTGGGGTCAGACGGCTCCAGCCAGATGCTTGTCCAGTCTCCTGGATTTCATAGATTGAACATAGCAAGTTAAAATGTCTGAAGCCATTTGAGATGCCTCCAAGAGTAGATCTCATGCATTTAAGTGTTAAGAGTTTTCAAGCAATAGAGTTTTCAAACTCTAATACAGAAGCTGGAACCAGATATTGGATAGGGGAGCTATCTTTTTATTTTGCTGGGTTTTTTTCACTGAGAAATCAAACACACCGGGCATGTTTACACATGCATTTACACTGGCTTAAATTTACTGTGGATTAAGTGGGAATAGGCTGGTGTCTGCATGTGCTGGCATTAAAGCGCATTAGCGCAGTATGTGGACTGACTTAGAACTAAAATTAGCCCCAAGTCAGTCCACGCACACACAATGTTACTGTGCAGTAAGGCCTCTACATGTGCATTACTGCGCAGTAACTAACTAGGCATAAATTTGATACCTGCAACATGAAGGTATCAGATTTACACTCAAATCAACTTAAGTCATCATATTTAGCATGCAGTATGGGCATTCATGTGTAGATGTGTGCACCTGTACTGTGTAGTCATTTTAGTTGCTGAGCAGTAAATGCACATGTGTAGATGCACCCACTGTGCAGCAGTGTAGACAACTCACTAGATTAATTCTGAATGAAAAACTAAACCATGTCACGTTATGGAAGATGAAAAAATGGCAGCTTTCATAAGCACACATTTCAAAGCTTATGACGTTTGGCTGGTTGCAATTATCTTTGTACACGTGCTTCTCCACATACGTGAAGGACTGATACTGGAAATGCTTTAAAAGGCTTTGAAAATGGAGTATTGGCTTTCCTATAAATGCATAATGATGTGATACAGTGGATCCAATTTTAAAGTCTGCATTTTCAAGTTACCGCTGATTACATCTGGGATACTGAATCTGTTGCCTATGCTTAAAACAAAGTAACATGCTTATCTTGTATAACTCCACTTAATAGACATTGACGGTTTAATGGTGGTCATTGTACCTCAGGCAATTCTCATTTTAGTTCAAATTGAAGGAAACAAATGTGACCTGAGAATGGAGCATGCATAGAAATGCCTGACGGTGGTACAATGTAGAGGACAGGGTATGAGACTAGAGTCCACGTCTCTCCGTGCCTAGTTGAGGCTGCATCGCCAATTGAATGCATGACCTTGGGCAAATGCCATACTGCCTCGGGCCTCACTTGGAAAAAAGGGATAATGGCATTAAATTCGCGTGTGTTTTGTGATCTAGGACTGAAATGGCCTATAAAGTGCTATTGGGTAGCTTTTCTTAATATAGAAATTCATTTATTTTCCTGTAGCACCAACCTTTGCAGAGGCAGTCAAGAGTGCCAAAATGGAGTCGGCAGTCACAAGATTTTATCACGTGCCCCAGAGTTTTAACTTGCTTCTTACTAAGGTGGCTTTGTCATGTCGTGTAACCTTTTGGTTTTGTTAAAGGTCCTCAAGGGATTTTTTTTTCTTTCTTGGCAAAGTCGATTCAGCTTTTGGCTAATGTCTACATTCAAACATTGGGCATTTTGGTTTCGGTCCTCCTGTTGATATAATTGGTCGCAGCACAAAGGTGATACAGATCACATCTACATGTGTGCATTAATGCATCTTAGCCTATTTTAACGTGTGTTAAAGCATCACAAAGAATGTGCTCTTTAGCTAATGCACATTAAAACAGGCTAATATGCATCTTTCCAGCACCTCACAATGGAGGTACTAGATTTAATGCACATTACCTAAAGCACTTTAATTGAATGTGTAGACATGCCCAGACTGACTTAAACTAGTTCTGGACCTGGCCCTTAATTTTTCTCCAGGAGTGGATTTAGTTTCTGAGTCGTATGGCTAAAAGCTGGTGTCTTTAAATTATTTCAGTGTATCATGCAATCTTCTTAGAAGAGTTGACAACCCTGGAGTTAATGGAGAAGATTGCAAACCTGTACAGCATTTCTACACAGCAGATCAACCGGATCTATCGGCAGGGACCAACAGGGATCCATGTGTTAGTGAGCAATGAGGTAAGAAGCTAAAGCAAAACTCATCATCTGATGCTTGGTATTTAAAGTATGAGTTCAAGACCCATTGCCTGACCTTTTTCTTTAAGTTAGACTGGCCTTTAAAATTGTGGAATGAGCCTTCAAGGAAACTTTTTTTTTTCAGGGCCAGTAACGCTGAAAAAGTGCCCGGCTCTTTTACACTTATCCCAGATTATTTTGGGTCTTAAATCCATTAATTACTTCATATATATAATGTTTTTCTTATTAAAGGAAGAGAAGGTTGAGAGGCGACCTTGTGGCTGCCTATAAGTTCATCACGGGGGCACAGAAGGGTATTGGTGAGGTTTTATTCACCAAGGCGCCCCCAGGGGTTACAAGAAATAATGGCCACAAGCTAGCAGAGAGCAGATTTAGACTGGACATTAGGAAGAACTTCTTCACAGTTCGAGTGGCCAGGGTCTGGAACGGGCTCCCAAGGGAGGTGGTGCTCTCCCCTACCCTGGGGGTCTTCAAGAGGAGGTTAGATAAGCATCTGGATGGGATCATCTAGACCCAGCACTCTTTCCTGCCTATGCAGGAGGTCAGACTCGATGATCTATTGAGGTCCCTTCCGACCCTAACATCTATGAATCTATGAAATTGTATGCGCTTTTGTTTTGTTTTTTTAACCTAAAATGTATTTCAATTTTCCAACTATTAGCACATCTAAAACCTAAGTTTTCATTTGATTGGCTACCCAGCCAACTTGAAGCACTTTAAAGGGATCTAATCTTCAGAGCATTGGTCTGAAAATAGGGACCTATTGTGTCCCAAAAGTAGAGGCATCCCAGATCAGTCCATCTCCATTAAGTATGGGCCAACAGAATGGTCTTTGCATATACTTTGTCATGATTTTCACTCAATTTCATTGGCTTCTGGCCAGTTGTGTCCCCTTGTACAATGGCTTAACACAATGGACCAAGTTAATTTTCATGTTAATTGGGAATGACCTAATTGCCTTTTCTTTTTTTTTTTTTTCTAAATGACCCACTCCTTCATGCCCCAGAATTACTTAAGGAGCTTCATTTAGATAGCCTGATACTAGACTAGAAAGGAACACAGTTAAAGCAAATGAAGCAGAGAGCAGGACTCAAATGAAGCCTAAATTTAAGCCTCTAATGTTTATTTTAAAAGTCTCCTTGCTGCTTCACCCTGATTTAAATCTGCAACCTTCGAAGTTTAAAAGTCACAAAGTGCTTTGAGGCAACCTGTAGTGGGGGAATTGCCTCCACTAGCTCTAGTGAAAGGGGGTCTTAATGAAAAGGTTTAGTTACTTATTAACCACGTCTATTGCTTTATTTTTCATCTCCTGTGCTCCGGCGATAGCTGAGTGGGGGAAAAGCTATTTAAATGAGAGGCACAGTATGAATGCACTTCATGCTTCATTAGGTGAACCCACATTGTGACCAATTTGTGGCGGGAGCAATTCAAGGGGGTGAAAGCAAATAGGGGGATTACCTTAGTCTGAGGTGAATTGGCAGTGGAAAGGGAGTATAGTTTGAGAAGGGAAGTGGAATTATTGTTGACTGGGGTTGAAGCTGAAAAGCTAGGGATAGGTGCTCGGTATAGCCAGTGGGGATGGACATTAAGAAGGATTTGCTCATGTTATGACATATCCAGCCATGTTTCTCAGAACTGTATGCCCAGTGACTTGTTGGCCAACCTGGGGCCTTGTTTATGGGTCTCGCTTGTCTTGAATATCTGGTTGCTTCTCATTTAGTCAGTTATGCCAATTGGATTGGCTCCTGACCTTCCCCACAACAGTCTTTACTTTTGCCATTCCTATAAGTTTCTATGTCTTGGCATCTAGGCAAAGCACGGTGTTATCGGTGCAGCATTTGCACTACTATGTAGCCTCTGAATAATAATATTCCAGCAAAGAAAATTCAGCTTCCTTGCTTAAAATGCACCCTGATTCTGGAGGACTAGTTTTTAGGGGCAAAAGGTGCATATGGCATAAGAAAATATAATGTATTCCTTATAGCTTCAGGGTCTTGTTATACCCTATGCTGTAAGCCGCATAAAAGTTAATCAGATTAATGTTGATCCGCTTAGTGGAGCAATTGCACCTTAAGGTGAAAAACCATCTCTGGCTGTCCTTCACCTGCATATCTGAGACTTGCCACTACAGGCTTGGTGAGCAAGGGCAGGACTAGGAACTGGGGGCAGAACTCCATTGCTGCTCCCACTGGGCAAAGCGAGCTGGTCCGAGCAGTGGCGGGAAGTACCACAGCTGCCAGGCACTCGAGGGTTGCAGCACTGGCTCTGCCAGATGTCCCCGATCAGTGAGGCACCATGCCCAGCCCTGCTGCACCCTGCTGCATCCTTGTTCACCCTGACTCAGGAGGAGCCGCTGCATCCTGGGATGCTGGAGTCTTCAAATTGGGTGGAACAGCTGTGGAGAGTGGCCACATCTTAATGAAACAGGAGGAAAATTAGGCAGATTAGAGAGAATCTTTCCCTGGAGGGGCATAACCTTAGGATGAATAATGAGTGCATTAAGCCACTTAAAAGTGTTAATGTGCAGCCAGTCCAGGGGTGAAGAGCTCCAGAAGCTGCCTAAAATTACCATGCAACAAGGCCCTCAGAAGCCTTCCCACAGCCATAAGCATGGTTATTCCAGTGATCTTTGTTAAACGCTGCCATGTGCTCATGCTAGAAGACATTTTCATTAGTGAATCTATTGTTAGGTTTAAAAGACCATGTCCTTTAACGGTCTAGAGTGGCAGAACTTCCCTGACGTCCATCAGGCTACACTGGCATACAACTCTGAAGGTTTGAATGCTCTTTTCACTTCCTTCCTATTGGAAGTGTAGTTTGAATGGGTCCATACTGAATTCAGTAGGTGTCTTTGCCACTGACTAGTTTAGGGTAGGATCAAACCCCGTCGGAGTTGGACAATCTCCCGAAGGCAATGATGCCCTGTTGCTTGGGATATTCCAAACCTAGATCGGAGAAAACAGCAGTGCATCGTTCTGCACGAGACCATATTTTAGGCTAGGGGAAGCTAGTCTAATTCTATTGAAGCCATGGGGAACTAGGCCAATTTTTGTGTGAGGATCCAGCCCTTAAAGTGGGGATGGACAAGGGTGACCAGGTAGGATGAGGGAAACCTCTATGGTCTCTATTTTGCAATGCTTTGAATATGCCAGCTATGATCCAGCAAAACACTTGAGCATGGGCTTGCTTATAAGCACAAGCAATCCCTTTGACACTAATGGATTACTTGCACGTTTTAAATACTTTTATGGATTGAAGCATGAATGCTCATTGCCTTGTAGAATTAGAGGTCTGTTGAATTCCTGTTTCCCTTTGCATTAAATAATGGGCATTGAATGAAACTTGCGTTCAACATGTTCGATGTAACCCAAGACTTTTTTTTTTTTTTTTTTACAGATGGTACAAAACTTCCAAGATGAATCTTGTTTTGTTATCACCACGTTGAAAGGTGAGCACTTCTGATGCTGCTTGTTTTCTAACACCACTGTTTTCCCAAAAGCGTGGAAATTACTGACAACAGTAGGGAAAGAGTTGCAAGGAGAAGAATTGCAGCATGCGAACGTGGAATATAGGGGATGAGAACAGCCTAAAGTCCCCCTTCAAGTATGACTTTGGTCTCCATTGCTGGTGGAGTCCGTTCGAGAATTATAGTTTAAATAGCACTGTGGAGGTATACGGGCTTGAATTGTTCTAACCTACACGTCGAAAGTCATGTTCTAATTTAAATTTATAAATGTTGCTGAGCCGTAAAGTGATCATCCGTCTTAAACAAGGAGTTTGCATTATGAAGAGCCCCTGGATATGCTGGCATAGGAATCTGGGAGTACAGTTTGTGGTAAAAGAAGGCAACTAGCTTCTCCGTGATTTGTCTGAAGCTCTGGGTCACACCTGAGCTATCTGTGCACCTATTTTTAATTGAATCTCGAGCATCCAACAGAATTAAAGAGGGCAATAAAACTGATGCTGGAGCAGAAATTCCCAGGCCAGATCCTGCTCTCCATTATAACACTATAAATCTGGCATTGTCCCACTAGCAGCTAAACTCTGCTCCTGATTGCACTGGGTTAGGTGGAGTGGAGCTCCACTGAGGAAGACTCGTGCCTGGTGTGAGATAAGCTTAGCTCTATGGACCGATATCCGGTACATGAGGTGAGGATCTGGCCCATACTCTAACATCCATTGACATCACTAGAATCAATGGGCCCTACTGGGCCTCCAGGGTTTCTGTTAAAATGACAAAAGACCCCACCAATTTTTTTTTTTTTTTTTTTTATACTGAGCTATAAGTAGCTTTGGTGGGAAATTCAGTATGCATCCCCATTACCAATATGCAGCAGAGCCAAATCAGGAAGGATGGTTTCCTGCACGTTGTTAATAAAAGCTTTCATTTCTTCATTGCAGCTGAAAGCAACGATGGCTACCACATCATTTTAAAATGACCACTTGGCCTAGTGGGACTTTTCACAGCCTAATAACGACAGTGCCTCACTGAGGATTACTATCACCCAGACTGGAAACCTGAAGACCCTTTTGGATATAGTGCTCCCGTGAACTGAAATGATACCAGATGTCCTTGAGGAAGAACTAACCTTATAGCCCAATAGTTTTCTTAGGTTGAAGATGAGCATCTCCCAGAGTCTGTACATATTATTTTTTCCCACCACCCTACCCTTCAGACCCTAGAGTTATTGAGGTCTCTAGTAATTGCACAGAAACACCTATCATATTCTAAAGGGAAATGCAAAACAATTGTCCAGCCCCTTCATGGTTGGGTATGGGTAGATTGATCTGTTATAGTTTCTGATGCCATATGAAACCATCAATGACACAACCATAATCTTGCTGGGCCATATCTGTCATTCGCTGGGCTCCTCGCAGAAGGTAGCGGTGACTACTGCTTTCTTTTACTAGAAGAGGTGACAGTGCTAGTGCCCCTCTTTGCATAATAACCTAGTGCTTGGAGTACTCCAGGATGTCATGGACCTGAGGTTTAATTCCCTTCTCAGCCTTGGGGGTTTGTACTCCTATCTTTCACCTCCTAGGAGGGTGCCTTAGTCACCTTGGTGCAGAGTCGGGGTACATCCATCTTTTTTACCCTTCTACTGAAACTGTGTCACGGTCCAGGAGAGTAACCGAAACTCACTGGGCTAGACAGCATGCATGACTGGCGAGAGATTGGTGACTGGGGTACTCAGCGGAGGAGGAGGAGATAGAGTTCAGGTCCCTGTTACCAAGGTTGCTTGTCTTGCACTCAACAGACTTGGAGTTAAATCCACTCCCCTGAGCTTGGGGAGATGTAGGTCCTAGTATCCCAGGCAGAGAACGGAGTTGGACAAGGGTTGGTCACCATGAAGTTATTATGCAAGAGGGAGCATTGGTACGACTGCCATCACCTCCTCAGCCTTTTGAAAGGAAGGGAGCAAGTGCCTGCTGTCAGGGGCAGACTCCAGGTTGTGGATCCGCGGTGGACAGAGATGACTAGCATCAGCACTAAGGCACTGGGGAGAGGGAATCTGGTTTTAAGACCAACCCACGTCTTCAGCCTTTCCTGTTGGCTTGCACATGGTAGCTGGACACTGTAGTGGGCTGACACTAGGTGCCGACCAGTCGGTCACGGCTGTTTGTGATTCTTGCATTTCTCCTCCATCTTTCCCATCCAGAAAAAAAAATCCCGTATTTTCTGAATGAATGGCTTATCCTCTTACCTTCCCATTCATTTTGCCAACCAAGCAGGTTCTGGGCTAATCCACTCCTTTTCTTGGTACCCTGCCAAAGTCTCCCCAGGCCCCTTCCCTCCCCGCTTGCTCATTCAATGGTGAAATGTGCTTTCAAAATATTTTTGTAACTTTTTGTAGCTCTATCCCATTGTTACCCCATGAGGTGAAAGGGGATTATTCATCATTCGAGTGCGCTGTCAGCAACACTCTCCATTCAGAAGAACTTTGCACAAAGAGAAAATGCATGCATTACAATGACTTTAGGGATTCAAATGAGGGGAAGTATCAGCTGGATGGGAAACAGTTCACACCACTTGATACGTCCAGCTTTAGAATAGCCTCTGTTGAATAACTTTGATTTCGAGGGCTTATTTTTAAGACTGTAGACCCTTTTTTATTGCTATAGATTTAATTCTGTTTGACAAAGCTTGTTAACTGGCACTTGCTGTAACTGGGAATTAGATTTTTGGCTGTATCTTTTTATTTTTAGAAGCTGTCCGCAATAGCAAATGCAATTCATTTATTTGAATCCAGGCTCAGGTAAACCAGCGTTTTGGGTACTGCTTCTTGCATACAGCTGCTATTTTATTCTTGCTTCTTATTCAAAACCTCATGGTTATTGTTGGCCTCTCTGGGCCCTTCTTGTAGTGTCCGCTGGACATCCCCATTTCTACGCCGCATGACCTTTATACTTTGGATTTTGTTTTCGCCCTGACGTGGGCTTAAAAGTTGAAATGTCAAATTTTTTTCATGGAAAGAAAAGCTTTGATTATAGGCCAGGCCAGGAATGCTGAAAGCAAGTGTTTGGCTGTTTCCAACCTGAAATGCTCAATTGGATGTTAAAGGATGTGAGCTCGAGCCAACATGGAGGATGGATCAGAGTTGTCATTCTCATGCCTCCATGCTCCCTTTTTAATTATGGGCTGAATTCCCATGATGCACTGCAGTTAGAGGGATAGCCCGGAGTGCCGAGTCAAAGGCCAGGTAGCTTGGAAATCTCGACTACAATGTTCGTGAGCTGCTAAAGCTCCAGAATGATAAAATTCAGATCCTGCAAAGACTTACGACTTGGCTTAACGCTTATAATCAACTTGCGTCGTGTGAGGTGAGCCGTTTCGGTTCAACACCTCTGCCCCTCCTCGCAGGGTCAGGGTTTGCATCGGAAAGGATACTACTTCCGGTAGGGATTTAGACACCTCTCCAGTTATGAATGCTGCCTCACTATGGTCTAAGACGTTTAAATACATAAATAACAATCTTAAGGGTCTGACTTGAACTAAGTCATTAAGAGGAAGGATTTGCTGTTCTGCCCATCATACTTTTGATGCACGTGCTGTATGTGCTATGTTGGGTTTGTGTCCTCGATAGTGGTATACAACTTCCACTCGTTCCTGGGGCAACCCGGTACCGTTTTGGTTGTAATCTAAGCTGAGTTTGAAATGGGGCCTCGAATATATATATATATATATATATATATATATATATATATATATATATATATATATATATATATATATATATTTTTTTTTTTTCCCTCCCCTCTTTCTCTCAAATTCGGTGGCCGTTTGATACAAAGTTTTGCACTAGGATAATTTCCGTACCGTTTCATTTTTCCACGTAGCTTTCATTTAGATTCATTTCGTAGGTGGTTAATAGGACGTCACTGGCATTCTGGGATCCTGACTGCATCTTTTCTTTTTGCAGTCCTACTTTATATTGTTGACCCATCTCTCTTAAGACCCTTCTCCTTTTATACCACACTTGATTAAACAGATCTGATACAACAAGCGTGGTTTTTAAATGTTCATTGGACAGGTCCAATTTTGAGTCTGAAATGCTATCGTGCAACATGCTATCGCTGAAATGCTGCGACTGCAGCCATCCCACAGTCGGAGTAAAGCATTGTGAACACTCATTCTGAATTTTCTGGGAAACATCATTCATAATCACACTTTAGCATGCACCAAACTGTATTTGCCCCAGACAGGTTCATTTACTCTTGGTTATTTTAGCAAGCAATTTTTGTTTGCAAGGAAGTACATGAGACCGGTACCAAAATACTGGCCTACATGGATTTTGTAACAAGACAGCGATCTTTATCAGAAGTGTCTGGGGTTTATTTTTTCCTTTTAAATTAGAATATTTATGCTACCTCTTCTCTTAGTTTGAATTCCTTTATAGAGGTAAAAGCTGCCTTTGGTGTCAGGACGTTTTGCTCCCCTTCCCATATTGGAACAGGATATACCAGTACGAGCCCTCTTGTACCAGCCGTAGCAGGGTTGAATTGCTTAACTCTTGATTTAGCTAAAGCCACATGACTCTTGACTATAGCCAATTGCTCCCTAATTATTCCCAATTAAGCCCTAACTTAATTGTTAAAGGAATAACTGAGATTCACTTGAGACTTGTCACGGCTCAGTGAGAGAGTGCAGTCAAGGAATCGGTGCATTTGTACAAGTCTTTATACAATGTCTTGCAGCTTGCGTGGGGCATTTTAAGACTATCCTCCTTCTGACTCCAGGGCTACTGCAGGTTGTCACACCTTTGCGTGACTTTGCAAAACCTGCACACTTCAATGATTAACACGCAGCATGTTCTCATGTGAGCCTGCACCTACTAACTATTTTCTGCTATACTGTTCCCAGACTGCACTGTATGGATGGGTAGGCCTTAAATTCATCCCAAGAAACACTACTCTACATAAAGACAGTGGCCTAAACCAATGACCTAAGGTTAAATGCAGGATCCTGACACGGGCCGAGAAAAAAGGTGCGTTTACCCATACAAAGACAGATTTCTTGGCTTTTTTTATGTATTGTAAATATGCAAAAGCGGTAATCCTCCCACTATGGTCCAATTACTCTGATCTTTTTGGAATGGGTAAAAGTGCCTAAAATCTTGTTTGTCCTCAATTCTCTCTGATTTTTTTTTTTCCCAGTTTTTTTTTTTTGGGGGTTGTTTTTTTTAACGTAACCAAATCTCCAGTTCACTGTCAGGGGAAATGATTTTTCCTCTCTTCTCTTAAATCTAGAGCTTATGGATGGCATCTTGAACTTCTCTAGTACTTTGTCCCAGTACAATCTGTGATTCCTCTGCATGTGAAAGGGGAAGGAATCAAAACTACGAATGAAAGCCATGCAATACACTACATGACTTATGAAATCATTTTGCATATTTATCACGGATCTGGTTTTGGTATGGGCTTCCGCTTTTGTATCACACTCACTGTAACATGATACAAAAGCAGAAGCCCATACCAAAACCAGATCCATGATAAATATTCAAAATGATTTCAGAAGTCACATTGTCCCCAGGCTTACAGAATTAAGTCAGTGGGGACAAATGCCTCTTTTTTTCAACTGGTGATGGGCAGAGCATTCATGAAAGCATCTCGCTCTATTCTCTATGGAAAGTATAGACAAAACTTCTGGAGGAAAAAAAGAGGGTCAGTTGATCTTCTGATTATAAACGAGTGCCTTCCTTGTAAGATGGTGCAGTGCCGGCAGTATAGAAGTGAACTCCCCGGGTACCCACCTCTTGCTGTGTTAACTGGCCAGGACTTCAGTAGGTTGATTTGCCCCTGGGGTAGGCTTTCCAGACCTGAGTGCATGAAATCTCAGTGTACACACGTGGAAGGATTTTTGCCTGTTGGTTTCTGGGAGGTGTTTGACGCATGTATACTATACCGTATATATAGGCATGTATATGCGCTGGGTGTTTTGTCCTTTGAGCTTTCACTGGTACTCTGCTGTGTTTCATTTCCATTCACAGTCAGGAATTAGTTGATCCAGCTTGAATACCTACCCGGTTCCTTTTGGAGAGATCTTTCCAAGTGCATTATATACTTGCCATAGCTCGAAACGTGGTACACTTGAAACAGTTAGTGTACCTTTGATGCCTTTCTTAAGATACAAGCCCCGTGCCTTGCTAAAGACAATCCATGTTTTTGACACTAATGCTGTAGTTCTACATTGCAGCTTTTGGATGATTTCGTTAAACGCAATTAAAACCATTACATCGGGCAATGTTTCATAAACACGAGCTATTTCCTAAATGAAATAGCCACGTCACAGCGACGCTAGGCTGGTTGTATTGCTTTGCTGTTTGGCTGCAATTCTAGCAATCCTGTGGAGGATGACTGTGCTGGAGTGCTGATTATTATTTGACTGTGCTTTCGAAGAAACATTTGTGCTCCTATTTTCTTTCCCCTCCGGCTTATGAAATGGTTAACTTCCTGCTTCATCTGCTAATTCTTTTTTGATTTTTTGCAAAAATCATGGTCTGATCTCACTCAGAGTAGTGCACAGTCTGCTGGGATTGACATCTTTTTAATTTTGGGTGAATACCAGGCGACTGACTGGATGTATAGTTGAATATACTTGTCTAGGTTTAGAAGTGGGTTAAGTGAATACCTTACTTTCTGTGCCTTTCAGATTCATAACTTCTTTTTTTTTATAATTCTCTAAGATTTGTTCAGTCTCTCCATGAGCTTTTTTTTTTCCGTTGAAATTTCTTTCTTAAAAGGCTTATGTTTCTCCAATATTTGTTTTAGTTGTACGTCGTTGTTATCCCAGTTGGGTTGGGGTAGGTGTTTCTGCTAAAGGGCGGTGGGGGTTACCTCTCTTCACTCACAATGCAGCCATTGGGGATACGGTAGATGACATTTGACCAATTAAGAGTGATTGGCAAGGGGAGGGGGACGGGCTAGCAGAGGTGGGTGGAGTGAAGGCTGGGGCGTACCAGTTGTAAGTCATGCTGCCACACTTTTGGGATTATTTTTTTGTTCGTCATTTGTTTTGTTTTTGTACGTGAAATTTAAAACAAAAAAAAGCATATTTTGCACTGGCTATTGAACTGTTGTGCAGAAGAAAAGAAATCTGTCTCTAAAATCTGTGCTCCAGTCAAAATGCAAATAAACTGGTTTGTAAGAAATGTGCTACGTCTTCATGCTTGGCCAGAGATGGCCGATCCCTGACCGTTTGGTCTTACAAGGCTGTATCTAATGGTAGCATTTCCAGGCTACACTACTGGTTTGACAGTCCATCGGCTAAATTTAATCTCCGTGCCTGTGCTGAGCTCCCTGCAGAGACTCTGAGAGTTTGACCCTGCCAGGTGCAGACCGCTAGCATGCAAGTGCCGTTCTGGATTTGGGCTAGCAACATCACTGGGCTCAGTTAGGCTTGCCTTCCTGTCATCTCTCTCCCGTGCTGGGAGCTGATCAGGGTGTTGCTTCACTTGCAACGGTGACATGGCCTATAACCCAACAGTAGGGTTATAGGCCATCCCAGCACCAGGGATTTAAGTAGGATATAGGAACGCTTTGAATGTGCATCTCTTCCATTTCATCCCTCCTTTCATACCACATATTCTTGGTGCCAGGAGACTCCTGGTAATGGTAGCTGTGCTGATTCTGCCCTTACAGGTACCCTTCTTGTATAAGAAGAGCACCACAGGAGGCCCTCACCATGATGGGATAGTCCTCAGGTGGTGGAGCCTGCTGGCTGTATCTCCTTCCACTTCACTGGTTGACCACCAGTGACTTCCCCTTGTTTAAGGTAGTTTGAAGGACAGGAGAATGAGCAGCTAAATCCTTAACTCACCCCCTTTCCCCAACCAAAGGCCACTAACTTTACCCAAACTACCCAAGAACCACACTCTCATCTCTGAATCTGGTCAAGAGGCATGGTGGGCTGAAATGTGGACTAGGCACAAGGCAGTGATTGGGAGGTGGGTGTCCAACAACAGCATGCTGGGAAGAACCTGCTCGGGCAAGGTATTGACTGCCCTTATTTCAATTAGTCATTGGGACTGAGGGCTTGAAAGACTGAACCCCAAGGGAAGCATCATGGCATTTGAACCCCAGGGGAAGCATTTCAGAGCTGGGCATGCAGACCTCTTTTCTTACTTGGTTACAGAAGGGTGTTCATTGGTTGCAGTCCAGTTGCTTTATCTGGAGTAGGTACCACCAAAATCTTCAATAAAGAAAGCGAACGGTTGCTTTCAGTCCCGGATTAGACCTTGACCTCAGTTTCGCTATGAGCAATAGATGAAAGGGAGATTTAATCATCTTGAAAATGTCCATCCTCAAGAACACAAGAGTCCAAGCAAGAGGTTTTACGTGTCCACGAGGCTAACACTGTATCTGGTTTATGAGCTTTACTGTGGTGGAAACGCGTTGATAAAGCAGACGGTAATGGCCACAGAGATGATGTCCAAACAGATGTCAAACTTTTAGCCTTCATTAAAAAGATGTAGAACAGCAGCCTACAGGCTGTGATGACCACAAATACTGTGTTTTTTCTGAAATATTGAAACACGAGCATATGAACCACCTGTTGGAGAAAGAAATCTCTAAGTTACGTAAAACAGCAGCCGACCTAAGCAACAAGAACAAGTCAAAGGGAGAGGAAGGGGACATAAAGAATGGGGATACAAGTCAATTGTGCTTCTTCTCTATCCCTATTGATTGCAGAGATTTTGGGAGTGGGGGGCACATTTTCTGCAAAATACAGAATCTTCTAGCCGTCGCGCTTCGTACCAGATAGGAGCATCCGGTGTGGATTACAAAACTAAAGCTGCATGTATATGGTGGCACAGGCATTTATCAAGGATTATTCTTCCAAAAAGGACCAGAAACTGGAAGCTGTAAAGCAATGCATTCTTCAGTGGGAGGGCGGCAGCAGCCACCACTCCCTTGCTCTTGCTTTAAACTCTTTT